>NW_027480581.1:0-600000 GCF_051401765.1 Calliopsis andreniformis | reverse complement strand
ATCCTCAAGAATCAATCTCCAATCCGAGATCCTCAATCCCCAATCCTCAGTCCTTAATCCTCAATCTTCAACACACAACCCACAACCATCAATCCTCAATACTCAACCATCAATCCTCAATTCTCAATACTCAATAGAGTATCCTGAATTCTCATGGTTCAATACTCAATCCACAATTTTCAATAATCAAATCTCAATCCTCAAACATCAATACTCAACACTCAATCCTCAACACTCAGTCCTCTCTCTTCAATACTCCATCCTCAATCCTCAATCCTCAATCGTCAATACTCAATTTTCAATCCTCAACCCTCAATCCTCAGTCCTCAAACCTCACTCAAGAATCCTCAATCCTGAATCCTCAATCTTCAGCCCTCAGTCCTCAACAATCAATTGTCAATCCTCAATCCTCATTAGAATATCCTCAATTCACTGTTTTCAATACTCAATCCCCATTCTTCAATCTTCAAATCTCATTCCACAAACATCAATTCACATCACTCAGCCCTCAACACTCAGTCCTCAACCGTCAATACTCAATCCCCAATCCTCAATCTTCAATCCTCAATCCTCAATCCTCAACCCTCAATCCTCAATCTTCAATCCTCAATACTCAATCTTCAATCCTCAATCCTCAATCCTCAGTCATCAATCCTCAATCTTCAATTCTCAATCGTGAAACCTCAGTCCTCAATCCTCAATCTTCAATCCTCGTTCCTCAAACCTCAATCCTCAACCATCAGTCCTCATCCTCAATTCTCAATTCTCAATTCTCAATTCTCAATTCACAATTCTCAATCCTCAATCCTCGATCCTCAATCCTCAATCTTCAATCCTCAATAATCAATCTCCAATCCTAGATCCTCAATCCCCAATCCTCAATACTCAATCTTCAATCCTCAACACTCAATCCTCGATCCTCAACACTCAATCCTCAATCCTCAATCCTCAATCCTCAATCCTCAATCTACGATCCTCAATACTCAATCTGCAATCCTCAATCCTCAGTCCTCAGTCCTCAATCCTCATCCTTCAATCCTCAATACCGAATCCTCAATCTTCAATCATCAATCCTCAATACTCAATCTTCAATCCTCAATCCTCAATTCTCAATCCTCGATGCTCAATCCTCAATCCTCAATCCTCAATCCTCAATCCACAATCCTCAATCCTCAATCTTCAATACACAATACCCAATCCTCAGTCTTCAATCCACGAACCTCAATCCTCAATCCTCAATCCTCAATCCTCAGTCCTCAAACCTCAATCCTGAATCCTCAATCCTCAATTCTCAATCCTCAATCCTCAATCCTCGGACCCCAAACATCAATACTGAATCGTCAGTCCTCGTCCTCAATCCACAACCCTCAATCCTCAATCCTCAATCTTCAATCATCAATATTCAATATTCAGTCCTCAATCCTCAATCCTCAATCCTCAATCCTCAGTCCTCAATCTTCAGTCCTCAATACTCAATATTCAATCCTCAATCCTCAATCCTCAATTCTCAATCCTCAATCCTCAGTCCTCAGTCCTCAAACCTCAATCCTCAAACCACAGCCCTCATCCTCAATCCACAATCCTCAATCCTCAATCCTCAATCTTCAATCCTCAATACTCAGTCTTCAATCCTCAATTCTCTGTCCTCAAACCTCAATTCTGAATCCCCAATCCTGAATCCTCAATCTTCAGCCCTCAGTCCACAACAATCAGTTGTCAGTCCTCAATCCTCAATAGAATATCCTCAATTCACAATTTTCAATCCTCAATCCTCAATCCTCAATCCACAATCCTCAATCCTCAATCTTCAATACACAATACCCAATCCTCAGTCTTCAATCCACGAACCTCAATCCTCAATCCTCAATCCTCAATCCTCAATCCTCAGTCCTCAAACCTCAACCCTCAATCCTCAATCCTCAATTCTCAATCCTCAATCCTCAATCCTCGGACCCCAAACATCAATACTGAATCGTCAGTCCTCGTCCTCAATCCACAACCCTCAATCCTCAATCCTCAATCTTCAATCATCAATATTCAATATTCAGTCCTCAATCCTCAATCCTCAATCCTCAATCCTCAGTCCTCAATCTTCAGTCCTCATCCTCAATTCTCAATCCTGAATCCTCAATCCTCAATCCTCAAACATCAATTCTCGATACTCAATCCTCAACGCTCAGTCCTCTCTCTTCAATACTCATTCCTCAATCCTCAACTTTCATTCCTCAATACTCAATGTTCAATCCTCAATCCTCAATCCTCAAACTTCAATCCTCAATCCTCAATCGTCAGTCTTCAATACTGAATACTCAATCTTCAATCCTCAATCCTCTATCCTCAATCATCAATCCTCAATCCTCAGTCATCAATACTCAATCTTCAATACTCAATCCTCAATCCTCAGACCTCAATCCTCAATCCTCAATCCTCAACCCTCATTCCTCAAACCTCAATCTTCAACCCTCAGTCCTCGTCCTCACTTCTCAATTCGCAATCCTCAATCCTCAATCCTCAATCTTCAATCCTCAATAATCAATCTCCAATCCTAGATCCTCAATCCCCAATCCTCAATCCTCAATCCTCAGTCATCAATACTCAATCTTCAATACTCAATCCTCAATCCTCAATCCTCAATCCTCAATCCTCAATCCTCAAACCTCAATCCTCATTCCCCAAACCTCAATCCTCAACCCTCAGTCCTCATCCTCAATTCTCAATCCTGAATCCTCAATCCTCAATCCTCAATCTTCAATCCTCAATAATCAATCTCCAATCCTAGATCCTCAATCCCCAATCCTCAGTCCTTAATCCTCAATCTTCAATCCTCAATGCTACATCCTCAATCCAATATCCTCAGTCCCCAATCCTCAATCCTCAATCCTCAAACCTCAATCCTCGACCGTCAGTCCTCGTCCTCAATCCTCAACCCTCAATCCTCAATCCTAAATCCTCAATCTTCAATCCTCAATCCTCAATCCTCAATCCTCAATCCTCAATCCTCAATCCTCAGTCGTCAGACTTCAATCCTCAAAACTCAATCTTCAATCCTGAATCCTCCATCCTCAATCCTCAATCCTCATTCTTCAATCCTGAATACCCAATCATCAATCTTCAATCCTCAATCCTCAATCCTCAATTCTCAATCCTCAATCCTCAGTCCTCAGTCCTCAAACCACAATCCTCAATGCTCAGCCCTCATCCTCAATCCTCTATCCTCAATCCTCAGTCCTCCGTCCTCAAACCTCAATCCTCAGACCTCAGACCTCATCCTCAATCCTCAATCCTCAATCCTCAATCCTCAACATTCAATCCTCAATACTAAATCTTCAATCCGCAATCCTCAGTCCTCAAACCTCAATTCTGAATCAGGAATACTCAATCTTCAATCCTGAATCCACAGTCCTGAATACTCTACCATCAATCTTCAATCCACAATCCCCAATGCTCAATCCTCAATCCTCATTCTTCGATCCTCAATACCCAATCCTCAATCTTCAATCCTCAATCCTCAATGCTCAATTCTCAATCCTCATTCCTCAAACTCCAATCTTCAATCCTCAATACTCAATCTTCAATCCTCAATCCTCAATCCTCAGTCATCAATCCTCAATCTTCAATTCTCAATCGTGAAACCTCAGTCCTCAATCCTCAATCCTCAATCCTCGTTCCTCAAACCTCAATCCTCAACCATCAGTCCTCATCCTCAATTCTCAATTCTCAATTCTCAATTCTCAATCCTCGATCCTCGATCCTCAATCCTCAATCTTCAATCCTCAATAATCAATCTCCAATCCTAGATCCTCATTCCCCAATCCTCAATACTCAATATTCAATCCTCAACACTCAATCCTCAATCCTCAACACTCAATCCTCAATCCTCAATCCTCAATCCTCAATCCTCAATCTACGATCCTCAATACTCAATCTGCAATCCTCAATCCTCAGTCCTCAGTCCTCAATCCTCATCCTTCAATCCTCAATACCGAATCCTCAATCTTCAATCATCAATCCTCAATACTCAATCTTCAATCCTCAATCCTCAATCCTCAATCCTCGATGCTCAATCCTCAATCCTCAATCCTCAATCCTCAATCCACAATCCTCAATCCTCAATCTTCAATACACAGTACCCAATCCTCAGTCTTCAATCCACGAACCTCAATCCTCAATCCTCAATCCTCAATCCTCAGTCCTCAAACCTCAACCCTCAATCCTCAATCCTCAATTCTCAATCCTCAATCCTCAATCCTCGGACCCCAAACATCAATACTGAATCGTCAGCCCTCATCCTCAATCCTCAATCCTCAATCCTAAATCCTCAATCTTCCATCCTCAATACTCAATCTTCAATCCTCAATCCCCTGTCCTCAAATCTCAATTCTAAATCCTCAATCCTGAATCCTCAATCTTCAGCCCTCAGACCACAACAATCAGTTGTCAATCCTCAATCCTCAATAGAATATCCTCAATTCACAGTTTTCAATACTCAATACTCAAACTGCAATCTTCAAATCTCTATTCACAAACATCAATTCTCATCACTCAACCCTCAACACTCCGTCCCCAATCCTCAATCTTCAATCCTCAATCCTCAATCCTCAACCCTCAATCCTCAATCCACAATTTTCAAACCCCAATAATCAATCTTCAATCCTCAATCCTCAACCCTCAATCCTCAATCCTCATTCTTCAATCCTGAATACCCAATCATCAATCTTCAATCCTCAATCCTCAATCGTCAGTCTTCAATACTGAATACTCAATCTTCAATCCTCAATCCTCTATCCTCAATCATCAATCCTCAATCCTCAGCCATCAATACTCAATCTTCAATACTCAATCCTCAATCCTCAGACCTCAATCCTCAATCCTCAATCCTCAATATTCAACGCACAACCCTGAACCATCAATCCTCAATACTCAACCATCAATCCTCAGTTCTCAATACTCAATAGAATATCCTGAATTCTCATGGTTCAATACTCAATCCGCAATATTCAATAATCAAATCTCAATCCTCAAACATCAATTCTCGATACTCAATCCTCAACGCTCAGTCCTCTGTCTTCAATACTCAATCCTCAATCCTCAACTTTCATTCCTCAATACTCAATGTTCAATCCTCAATCCTCAATCCTCAAACTTCAATCCTCAATCCTCAATCGTCAGTCTTCAATACTGAATACTCAATCTTCAATCCTCAATCCACTATCCTCAATCATCAATCCTCAATCCTCAGTCATCAATACTCAATCTTCAATACTCAATCCTCAATCCTCAGACCTCAATCCTCAATCCTCAATCCTCAACCCTCATTCCTCAAACCTCAATCTTCAACCCTCAGTCCTCGTCCTCACTTCTCAATTCGCAATCCTCAATCCTCAATCCTCAATCTTCAATCCTCAATAATCAATCTCCAATCCTAGATCCTCAATCCCCAATCCTCAATCCTCAATCGTCAGTCATCAATACTCAATCTTCAATACTCAATCCTCAATCCTCAATCCTCAATCCTCAATCCTCAATCCTCAAACCTCAATCCTCATTCCCCAAACCTCAATCCTCAACCCTCAGTCCTCAACCTCAATTCTCAATCCTGAATCCTCAATCCTCAATCCTCAATCTTCAATCCTCAATAATCAATCTCCAATCCTAGATCCTCAATCCCCAATCCTCAGTCCTTAATCCTCAATCTTCAATCCTCAATGCTACATCCTCAATCCTATATCCTCAGTCCCCAATCCTCAATCCTCAATCCTCAAACCTCAATCCTCGACCGTCAGTCCTCGTCCTCAATCCTCAACCCTCAATCCTCAATCCTAAATCCTCAATCTTCAATCCTCAATCCTCAATCCTCAATCCTCAATCCTCAATCCTCAATCCTCAATCCTCAATGTTCAGTCCGCAATACCCAATCCTCAATCTTCAATCCTCAATCCTCAATCATCAATCCTCAATCCTCAATACTCAATCCTCAGTCCTCCAACCTCAATCCTGAATCCTCAACCCTGAATCCTCAATCTTCAGCACTGAGTCCTCAACAATCAGTTGTCAATCCTCAATCCTCAATAGAATGTCCTCAATTCACAATTTTCAATACTCAATACTCAACCTGCAATCTTCAGATCTCTATCCACAAACATCAATTCTCATCACTCAACCTCAATGCTCAGTCCCCAATCCTCAATCCTCAATCCTCAACCGTCAGTCCTCGTACTCAAACCTCAATCCTCAATCCTCCATCCTCAATCTTCAATCATCAATACTCAATCTTCAATCCTCAATCCTCAATCCTCAATCCTCAATCCTCAATCCTCAATATTCAACGCACAACCCTGAACCATCAATCCTCAATACTCAACCATCAATCCTCAGTTCTCAATACTCAATAGAATATCCTGAATTCTCATGGTTCAATACTCAATCCGCAATATTCAATAATCAAATCTCAATCCTCAAACATCAATTCTCGATACTCAATCCTCAGCGCTCAGTCCTCTCTCATCAATACTCAATCCTCAATCCTCAACTTTCATTCCTCAATACTCAATGTTCAATCCTCAATCCTCAATCCTCAAACTTCAATCCTCAATCCTCAATCGTCAGTCTTCAATACTGAATACTCAATCTTCAATCCTCAATCCTCTATCCTCAATCATCAATCCTCAATCCTCAGTCATCAATACTCAATCTTCAATACGCAATCCTCAATCCTCAGACCTCAATCCTCAATCCTCAATCCTCAACCCTCATTCCTCAAACCTCAATCTTCAACCCTCAGTCCTCGTCCTCACTTCTCAATTCGCAATCCTCAATCCTCAATCCTCAATCTTCAATCCTCAATAATCAATCTCCAATCCTAGATCCTCAATCCCCAATCCTCAATCCTCAATCCTCAATCCTCATTCTTCAATCATCAATACCCAATCCTCAATCTTCAATCCTCAATTCTCAATCCTCAATCCTCAATCCTCGGACCCCAAACATCAATACTGAATCGTCAGCCCTCATCCTCAATCCTCAATCCTCAATCCTAAATCCTCAATCTTCCATCCTCAATACTCAATCTTCAATCCTCAATCCCCTGTCCTCAAATCTCAATTCTAAATCCTCAATCCTGAATCCTCAATCTTCAGCCCTCAGACCACAACAATCAGTTGTCAATCCTCAATCCTCAATAGAATATCCTCAATTCACAGTTTTCAATACTCAATACTCAAACTGCAATCTTCAAATCTCTATTCACAAACATCAATTCTCATCACTCAACCCTCAACACTCCGTCCCCAATCCTCAATCTTCAATCCTCAATCCTCAATCCTCAACCCTCAATCCTCAATCCACAATTTTCAAACCCCAATAATCAATCTTCAATCCTCAATCCTCAATCCTCAATCCTCAATCCTCATTCTTCAATCCTGAATACCCAATCATCAATCTTCAATCCTCAATCCTCAATCGTCAGTCTTCAATACTGAATACTCAATCTTCAATCCTCAATCCTCTATCCTCAATCATCAATCCTCAATCCTCAGCCATCAATACTCAATCTTCAATACTCAATCCTCAATCCTCAGACCTCAATCCTCAATCCTCAATCCTCAATATTCAACGCACAACCCTGAACCATCAATCCTCAATACTCAACCATCAATCCTCAGTTCTCAATACTCAATAGAATATCCTGAATTCTCATGGTTCAATACTCAATCCGCAATATTCAATAATCAAATCTCAATCCTCAAACATCAATTCTCGATACTCAATCCTCAACGCTCAGTCCTCTCTCTTCAATACTCAATCCTCAATCCTCAACTTTCATTCCTCAATACTCAATGTTCAATCCTCAATCCTCAATCCTCAAACTTCAATCCTCAATCCTCAATCGTCAGTCTTCAATACTGAATACTCAATCTTCAATCCTCAATCCTCTATCCTCAATCATCAATCCTCAATCCTCAGTCATCAATACTCAATCTTCAATACTCAATCCTCAATCCTCAGACCTCAATCCTCAATCCTCAATCCTCAACCCTCATTCCTCAAACCTCAATCTTCAACCCTCAGTCCTCGTCCTCACTTCTCAATTCGCAATCCTCAATCCTCAATCCTCAATCTTCAATCCTCAATAATCAATCTCCAATCCTAGATCCTCAATCCCCAATCCTCAATCCTCAATCGTCAGTCATCAATACTCAATCTTCAATACTCAATCCTCAATCCTCAATCCTCAATCCTCAATCCTCAATCCTCAAACCTCAATCCTCATTCCCCAAACCTCAATCCTCAACCCTCAGTCCTCAACCTCAATTCTCAATCCTGAATCCTCAATCCTCAATCCTCAATCCTCAATCCTCAATCCTCAATGTTCAGTCCGCAATACCCAATCCTCAATCTTCAATCCTCAATCCTCAATCATCAATCCTCAATCCTCAATCATCAATCCTCAATCCTCAATACTCAATCCTCAGTCCTCCAACCTCAATCCTGAATCCTCAATCCTCAATCCTCAATCCTCAATCCTCAATCCTCAATGTTCAGTCCGCAATACCCAATCCTCAATCTTCAATCCTCAATCCTCAATCATCAATCCTCAATCCTCAATACTCAATCCTCAGTCCTCCAACCTCAATCCTGAATCCTCAACCCTGAATCCTCAATCTTCAGCACTGAGTCCTCAACAATCAGTTGTCAATCCTCAATCCTCAATAGAATGTCCTCAATTCACAATTTTCAATACTCAATACTCAACCTGCAATCTTCAGATCTCTATCCACAAACATCAATTCTCATCACTCAACCTCAATGCTCAGTCCCCAATCCTCAATCCTCAATCCTCAACCGTCAGTCCTCGTACTCAAACCTCAATCCTCAATCCTCCATCCTCAATCTTCAATCATCAATACTCAATCTTCAATCCTCAATCCTCAATCCTCAATCCTCAATCCTCAATCCTCAATATTCAACGCACAACCCTGAACCATCAATCCTCAATACTCAACCATCAATCCTCAGTTCTCAATACTCAATAGAATATCCTGAATTCTCATGGTTCAATACTCAATCCGCAATATTCAATAATCAAATCTCAATCCTCAAACATCAATTCTCGATACTCAATCCTCAACGCTCAGTCCTCTCTCATCAATACTCAATCCTCAATCCTCAACTTTCATTCCTCAATACTCAATGTTCAATCCTCAATCCTCAATCCTCAAACTTCAATCCTCAATCCTCAATCGTCAGTCTTCAATACTGAATACTCAATCTTCAATCCTCAATCCTCTATCCTCAATCATCAATCCTCAATCCTCAGTCATCAATACTCAATCTTCAATACGCAATCCTCAATCCTCAGACCTCAATCCTCAATCCTCAATCCTCAACCCTCATTCCTCAAACCTCAATCTTCAACCCTCAGTCCTCGTCCTCACTTCTCAATTCGCAATCCTCAATCCTCAATCCTCAATCTTCAATCCTCAATAATCAATCTCCAATCCTAGATCCTCAATCCCCAATCCTCAATCCTCAATCCTCAATCCTCATTCTTCAATCATCAATACCCAATCCTCAATCTTCAATCCTCAATCCTCAATCCTCAATACTCAATCTTCAATCCTCAATCCTCAATCCTCAATCCTCAATCCTCAATCTTCAATCCTCAATCCTCAATCCTCAATCTACAATCCTCAATACTCAATCTGCAATCCTCAATCCTCAGTCCTCAGTCCTCAATCCTCAATCCTCATTCTTCAATCCTCTATATCGAATCCTCAATCTTCAATCCTCAGTCCTCAATCCTCAATTCTCAATCCTCAATCCTCAATCCTCAGACTTCCAACATCAATACTCAACCCTCAGTCCTCGTCCTGAATCCACAACCCTCAATCCTCAATCCTCAACCTTCTATCATTAATATTCAATCTTCAATCCACAATCCTCAATCCTCAAACCTCAATCCTCAACCCTCAATACTCAACGTTCAATCCTCAATACCCTATCCTCAGTCTTCAATCCTCAATCCTCAATCCTCAATCCTCAATCCTCAATCCTCAGTCCTCAAACCTCAATCCTGAATCCTCAATCCTGAATCCTCAATCTTCAGCCCTGAGTCCTCAACAATCAGTTGTCAATCCTCAATCCTCAATAGAATGTCCTCAATTCACAGTTTTCAATACTCAATACTCAACCTGCAATCTTCAGATCTCTATCCACAAACATCAATTCTCATCACTCAACCTCAATGCTCAGTCCCCAATCCTCAATCCTCAATCCTCAACCGTCAGTCCTCGTACTCAAACCTCAATCCTCAATCCTCCATCCTCAATCTTCAATCATCAATCCTCAATCCTCAGCCATCAATACTCAATCTTCAATACTCAATCCTCAATCCTCAGACCTCAATCCTCAATCCTCAATCCTCAATATTCAACGCACAACCCTGAACCATCAATCCTCAATACTCAACCATCAATCCTCAGTTCTCAATACTCAATAGAATATCCTGAATTCTCATGGTTCAATACTCAATCCGCAATATTCAATAATCAAATCTCAATCCTCAAACATCAATTCTCGATACTCAATCCTCAACGCTCAGTCCTCTCTCTTCAATACTCAATCCTCAATCCTCAACTTTCATTCCTCAATACTCAATGTTCAATCCTCAATCCTCAATCCTCAAACTTCAATCCTCAATCCTCAATCGTCAGTCTTCAATACTGAATACTCAATCTTCAATCCTCAATCCTCTATCCTCAATCATCAATCCTCAATCCTCAGTCATCAATACTCAATCTTCAATACTCAATCCTCAATCCTCAGACCTCAATCCTCAATCCTCAATCCTCAACCCTCATTCCTCAAACCTCAATCTTCAACCCTCAGTCCTCGTCCTCACTTCTCAATTCGCAATCCTCAATCCTCAATCCTCAATCTTCAATCCTCAATAATCAATCTCCAATCCTAGATCCTCAATCCCCAATCCTCAATCCTCAATCGTCAGTCATCAATACTCAATCTTCAATACTCAATCCTCAATCCTCAATCCTCAATCCTCAATCCTCAATCCTCAAACCTCAATCCTCATTCCCCAAACCTCAATCCTCAACCCTCAGTCCTCAACCTCAATTCTCAATCCTGAATCCTCAATCCTCAATCCTCAATCCTCAATCCTCAATCCTCAATGTTCAGTCCGCAATACCCAATCCTCAATCTTCAATCCTCAATCCTCAATCATCAATCCTCAATCCTCAATCATCAATCCTCAATCCTCAATACTCAATCCTCAGTCCTCCAACCTCAATCCTGAATCCTCAATCCTCAATCCTCAATCCTCAATCCTCAATCCTCAATGTTCAGTCCGCAATACCCAATCCTCAATCTTCAATCCTCAATCCTCAATCATCAATCCTCAATCCTCAATACTCAATCCTCAGTCCTCCAACCTCAATCCTGAATCCTCAACCCTGAATCCTCAATCTTCAGCACTGAGTCCTCAACAATCAGTTGTCAATCCTCAATCCTCAATAGAATGTCCTCAATTCACAATTTTCAATACTCAATACTCAACCTGCAATCTTCAGATCTCTATCCACAAACATCAATTCTCATCACTCAACCTCAATGCTCAGTCCCCAATCCTCAATCCTCAATCCTCAACCGTCAGTCCTCGTACTCAAACCTCAATCCTCAATCCTCCATCCTCAATCTTCAATCATCAATACTCAATCTTCAATCCTCAATCCTCAATCCTCAATCCTCAATCCTCAATCCTCAATATTCAACGCACAACCCTGAACCATCAATCCTCAATACTCAACCATCAATCCTCAGTTCTCAATACTCAATAGAATATCCTGAATTCTCATGGTTCAATACTCAATCCGCAATATTCAATAATCAAATCTCAATCCTCAAACATCAATTCTCGATACTCAATCCTCAACGCTCAGTCCTCTCTCATCAATACTCAATCCTCAATCCTCAACTTTCATTCCTCAATACTCAATGTTCAATCCTCAATCCTCAATCCTCAAACTTCAATCCTCAATCCTCAATCGTCAGTCTTCAATACTGAATACTCAATCTTCAATCCTCAATCCTCTATCCTCAATCATCAATCCTCAATCCTCAGTCATCAATACTCAATCTTCAATACGCAATCCTCAATCCTCAGACCTCAATCCTCAATCCTCAATCCTCAACCCTCATTCCTCAAACCTCAATCTTCAACCCTCAGTCCTCGTCCTCACTTCTCAATTCGCAATCCTCAATCCTCAATCCTCAATCTTCAATCCTCAATAATCAATCTCCAATCCTAGATCCTCAATCCCCAATCCTCAATCCTCAATCCTCAATCCTCATTCTTCAATCATCAATACCCAATCCTCAATCTTCAATCCTCAATCCTCAATCCTCAATACTCAATCTTCAATCCTCAATCCTCAATCCTCAATCCTCAATCCTCAATCTTCAATCCTCAATCCTCAATCCTCAATCTACAATCCTCAATACTCAATCTGCAATCCTCAATCCTCAGTCCTCAGTCCTCAATCCTCAATCCTCATTCTTCAATCCTCTACATCGAATCCTCAATCTTCAATCCTCAGTCCTCAATCCTCAATTCTCAATCCTCAATCCTCAATCCTCAGACTTCCAACATCAATACTCAACCCTCAGTCCTCGTCCTGAATCCACAACCCTCAATCCTCAATCCTCAACCTTCTATCATTAATATTCAATCTTCAATCCACAATCCTCAATCCTCAAACCTCAATCCTCAACCCTCAATACTCAACGTTCAATCCTCAATACCCTATCCTCAGTCTTCAATCCTCAATCCTCAATCCTCAATCCTCAATCCTCAATCCTCAGTCCTCAAACCTCAATCCTGAATCCTCAATCCTGAATCCTCAATCTTCAGCCCTGAGTCCTCAACAATCAGTTGTCAATCCTCAATCCTCAATAGAATGTCCTCAATTCACAGTTTTCAATACTCAATACTCAACCTGCAATCTTCAGATCTCTATCCACAAACATCAATTCTCATCACTCAACCTCAATGCTCAGTCCCCAATCCTCAATCCTCAATCCTCAACCGTCAGTCCTCGTACTCAAACCTCAATCCTCAATCCTCCATCCTCAATCTTCAATCATCAATACTCAATCTTCAATCCTCAATCCTCAATCCTCAATCCTCAATCCTCAATCCTCAATATTCAACGCACAACCCTGAACCATCAATCCTCAATACTCAACCATCAATCCTCAGTTCTCAATACTCAATAGAATATCCTGAATTCACATGGTTCAATACTCAATCCGCAATATTCAATAATCAAATCTCAATCCTCAAACATCAATTCTCGATACTCAATCCTCAACGCTCAGTCCTCTCTCTTCAATACTCAATCCTCAATCCTCAACTTTCATTCCTCAATACTCAATGTTCAATCCTCAATCCTCAATCCTCAAACTTCAATCCTCAATCCTCAATCGTCAGTCTTCAATACTGAATACTCAATCTTCAATCCTCAATCCTCTATCCTCAATCATCAATCCTCAATCCTCAGTCATCAATACTCAATCTTCAATACGCAATCCTCAATCCTCAGACCTCAATCCTCAATCCTCAATCCTCAACCCTCATTCCTCAAACCTCAATCTTCAACCCTCAGTCCTCGTCCTCACTTCTCAATTCGCAATCCTCAATCCTCAATCCTCAATCTTCAATCCTCAATAATCAATCTCCAATCCTAGATCCTAAATCCCCAATCCTCAATCCTTAATCCTCAATCTTCAATCCTCAATCCCCAGTCCTCAATCTTCAATCCTCATTGCTCCATCCTCAATCCTCAAACCTCAGCCCTGAATCATCAATCGTCAATCCTCAAACCTCAATCCTCGACCGTCAGTCCTCGTCCTCAATCCTCAACCCTCGATCCTCAATCCTCAATCTTCAATCATCAGTACTCAATCTTCAATCCTCAATTCTCAATCCTCAATCCTCAATCCTCAGTCATCAATACTCAATCTTCAATACTCAATCCTCAGTCCTCAATCCTCAATCCTCAATCCTCAATCCTCAGCCCTCAATCCTCATTCCCCAAACCTCAATCCTCAAACCTCAGTCCCCATCCTCAATTCTCAATCCTCAATCTTCAATCCTCAATCCTCAACCTTCAATCCTCAATAATCAATCTCCAATCCTAGATCCTCAATCCCCAATCCTCAGTCCTTAATCCTCAATCTTCAATCCTCAATCCCCAGTCCTCAATCTTCAATCCTCAATGCTCCATCCTCAATCCTATATCCTCAGTACTCTATCCTCAATCCTCAATCCTCAATTCTCAATACTCACGAGAGTATCCTGAATTCTCATGGTTCAATACTCAATCCACAATATTCAATAATCAAATCTCAATCCTCAAACATCAATTCTCAACACTCAATCCGCAACACTCTGTCCTCTCTCTTCAATCCTCCATCCTCAATCCTGAATCCTCAATCGTCAATCCTCAATTCTCAATCCTCAACCCTCAATCTTCAGTCCTCAAACCTCAATCACGAATCCTCAATCCTCATTCCTCAATCTTCAGCCCTCAGTCCTCAACAATCAAGTGTCAATCCTCAATCCTCAAAAGAATATCCTCAATTCACTGTTTTCAATACTCAATCCCCATTCTTCAATCTTCAAATCTCAATCCACAAACATCAATCCTCATCACTCAGCCCTCAACACTCAGTCCTCAATCGTCAATCCTCAATCCCCAATCCTCAATCTTCAATCCTCAATCCTCAATCCTCAACCCTCAATCCTCAATCTTCAATCCTCAATACTCAATATTCAATCCTCAATCCTCAATCCTCAATCCTCAGTCCTCAAACCTGAATCCTCAACCCTCAGCCCTCATCCTCAATCCTCAATCCTCAATCCTAAATCCTCAATCTTCCATCCTCAATACTCAATCTTCAATCCTCAATCCCCTGTCCTCAAATCTCAATTCTAAATCCTCAATCCTGACTCCTCAATCTTCAGCCCTCAGACCTCAACAATCAGTTGTCAATCCTCAATCCTCAATAGAATATCCTCAATTCACAGTTTTCAATACTCAATACTCAAACTGCAATCTTCAAATATCTATTCACAAACATCAATTCTCATCACTCAACCCTCAACACTCCGTCCCCAATCCTCAATCTTCAATCCTCAATCCTCAATCCTCAACCCTCAATCCTCAATCCACAATTTTCAAACCTCAATAATCAATCTTCAATCCTCAATCCTCAATCCTCAATCCTCAATCCTCAATCCTCAGTCCTCAATCCTCAATCCTCAATCGTCGAACATCAAACCTCAACCGTCAGTCCTCGTCCTCAAACCTCAACCCTCAAACCTCCATCCTCAATCTTCAATCATCAATACTCAATCTTCAACCCTCAATCCTCAATCCTCAATATTCAATACTCAATCTACAATCCTCAATACTCAATCTGCAATCCTCAATCCTCAGTCCTCAATCCTCAATCCTCATTCTTCAATCCTCAATACCGAATCCTCAATCTTCAATCATCAATCCTCAATACTCAATCTTCAATCCTCAATCCTCAATACTCAATCCTCAATGTTCAATCCTCAATACTCAATTTTCAATCCTCAATCTTCAATCCTCAATCCTCAGTCCTCATTCTTCAACCCTCAATACCCAATCCTCAATCTTCAATCATCAATCCTCAATCCTCAATCCTCAATCCTCAATAGTCAATCCTCAATCTTCAACCCTCAGTGCCAAATCCTCAATCTTGAATACTCAATACTCAATCCTCAAACTTGAATCCTCAATACTCAATCTTCAATCCTCAATCCTCAATCCTCAATCCTCAATCCTCATTCTTCAATCATCAATACCCAATCCTCAATCTTCAATCCTCAATCCTCAATCCTCAATACTCAATCTTCAATCCTCAATCCTCAATCCTCAATCCTCAATCCTCAATCTTCAATCCTCAATCCTCAATCCTCAATCTACAATCCTCAATACTCAATCTGCAACCCTCAATCCTCAGTCCTCAGTCCTCAATCCTCAATCCTCATTCTTCAATCCTCTATATCGAATCCTCAATCTTCAATCCTCAGTCCTCAATCCTCAATTCTCAATCCTCAATCCTCAATCCTCAGACTTCCAACATCAATACTCAACCCTCAGTCCTCGTCCTGAATCCACAACCCTCAATCCTCAATCCTCAACCTTCTATCATTAATATTCAATCTTCAATCCACAATCCTCAATCCTCAAACCTCAATCCTCAACCCTCAATACTCAACGTTCAATCCTCAATACCCTATCCTCAGTCTTCAATCCTCAATCCTCAATCCTCAATCCTCAATCCTCAATCCTCAATCCTCAGTCCTCAAACCTCAATCCTGAATCCTCAATCCTGAATCCTCAATCCTGAATCCTCAATCTTCAGCCCTGAGTCCTCAACAATCAGTTGTCAATCCTCAATCCTCAATAGAATGTCCTCAATTCACAGTTTTCAATACTCAATACTCAACCTGCAATCTTCAGATCTCTTTCCACAAACATCAATTCTCATCACTCAACCTCAATGCTCAGTCCCCAATCCTCAATCCTCAATCCTCAACCGCCAGTCCTCGTACTCAAACCTCAATCCTCAATCCTCCATCCTCAATCTTCAATCATCAATACTCAATCTTCAATCCTCAATCCTCAATCCTCAATCCTCAATCCTCAATCCTCAATATTCAACGCACAACACTCAACCATAAATCCTCAATATTCAACCATCAATCCTCAGTTCTCAATACTCAATAGAATATCCTGAATTCTCATGGTTCAAAACTCAATCCGCAATATTCAATAATCAAATCTCAATCCTCAAACATCAATTCTCGATACTCAATCCTCAACGCTCAGTCCCCTCTCTTCAATACTCAATCCTCAATCCTCAACTTTCATTCCTCAATACTCAATGTTCAATCCTCAATCCTCAATCCTCAAACTTCAATCCTCAATCCTCTATCGTCAGTCTTCAATACTGAATACTCAATCTTCAATCCTCAATCCCCTATCCTCAATCATCAGTCCTCAATCCTCAGTCATCAATACTCAATCTTCAATACTCAATCCTCAATCCTCAGTCCTCAATCCTCAATCCTCAATCCTCAACCCTCATTCCTCAAACCTCAATCTTCAACCCTCAGTCCTCGTCCTCACTTCTCAATTCGCAATCCTCAATCCTCAATCCTCAATCTTCAATCCTCAATAATCAATCTCCAATCCTAGATCCTCAATCCCCAATCCTCAATCCTTAATCCTCAATCTTCAATCCTCAATCCCCAGTCCTCAATCTTCAATCCTCATTGCTCCATCCTCAATCCTCAAACCTCAGCCCTGAATCATCAATCGTCAATCCTCAAACCTCAATCCTCGACCGTCAGTCCTCCTCCTCAATCCTCAACCCTCGATCCTCAATCCTCAATCTTCAATCATCAGTACTCAATCTTCAATCCTCAATTCTCAATCCTCAATCCTCAATCCTCAGTCATCAATACTCAATCTTCAATACTCAATCCTCAGTCCTCAATCCTCAATCCTCAATCCTCAATCCTCAGCCCTCAATCCTCATTCCCCAAACCTCAATCCACAAACCTCAGTACCCATCCTCAATTCTCAATCCTCAATTCTCAATCCTCAATCCTCAGTCCTCAGTCCTCAAACCTGAATCCTCAACCCTCATCCCTCATCCTCAATCCTCAATCCTCAATCCTAAATCCTCAATCTTCCATCCTCAATACTCAATCTTGAATCCTCAATCCCCTGTCCTTAAACCCCAATTCTGAATCCTCAATCCTGAATCCTCAATCTTCAGCCCTCAGTCCTCAACAATCAGATGTCAATCCTCAATCCTCAATAGAATATCCTCAATTCACAGTTTTCAATACTCAATACTCAAACTGCAATCTTCAAATCTCTATTCACAAACATCAATTCTCATCACTCAACCATCAACACTCCGTCCCCAATCCTCAATCTTCAATCCTCAATCCTAAATCCTCAACCATCAATCCTCAATTCTCAATTTTCAAACCTCAATAGTCAATCTTCAATCCTCAATCCTCAATCCTCAATCCTCAATCCTCAATCGTCAGACTTCAATCCTCAATACTCAATCTTCAATCCTGAATCCTCAATCCTCAATCCTCAATCCTCATTCTTCAATCCTGAATACCCAATCCTCAATCTTCAACTCTCAATCGTGAATCCTCACTCCTCAATCCTCAATCCTCAATCCTCGTTCCTCAAACCTCAATCCTCAACCCTCAGTCCTCATCCTCAATTCTCAATTCTCAATTCTCAATCCTTAATCCTCAATCCTCAATCCTCAATATTGAATCCTCAATAATCAATCTCCAATACTAGATCCTCAATCCCCAATCCTCAATCCTTAATCCTCAATCTTGAATCCTCAATCCCCAGTCCTCAATCTTCAATCGTCAATGCTCAATCCTCAATCCTCAATCCTCAGTCCTCAATCCTCAATCCTCAATCCTCAAACCTCAAACCTCACCGGTCAGTCCTCGTCCTCAAACCTCAACCCTCAATCCTCCATCCTCAATCTTCAATCATCAATACTCAATCTTCAATCCTCAATCCTCAATCCTCAATCATCAATCCTCAATCGTCAATATTCAACGCACAACCCTCAACCATCAATCCTCAATACTCAACCATCAATCCTCAGTTCTCAATACTCAATAGAATATCCTGAATTCTCATGGTTCAATACTCAATCCGCAATATTCAATAATCAAATCTCAATCCTCAAACATCAATTCTCGATACTCAATCCTCAACGCTCAGTCCTCTCTCTTCAATCCTCAATCCTCAATCCTCAATCTTCAATCCTCAACACTCAATCTTCAATCCTCAATCCTCACTTCTCAATCCTCTACGCTCAATCCTCAATCCTCAATCCTCAATCCTGAATCCTCAATCCTCAATCCTCAATCTCCAATCCTCAATACCCAATCCTCAGTCTTCGATCCTCAATCCTCAATCCTCAATCCTCAAACCTCAATCCTCAACCCTCAGTCCTCATCCTCAATTCTCAATTCTCAATTCTCAATCCTCAATCCTCAATCCTCAATCCTCAATATTGAATCCTCAATAATCAATCTCCAATACTAGATCCTCAATCCCCAATCCTCAATCCTTAATCCTCAATTTTGAATCCTCAATCCCCAGTCCTCTATCTTCAATCCTCAATGCTCAATCCTCAATCCTCAATCCTCAGTCCTCAATCCTCAATCCTCAATCCTCAAACCTCAAACCTCACCCGTCAGTCCTCGTCCTCAAACCTCAACCCTCAATCCTCCATCCTCAACCTTCAATCATCAATACTCAATCTTCAATCCTCAATCCTCAATCCTCAATCATCAATCCTCAATCGTCAATATTCAACGCACAACCCTCAACCATCAATCCTCAATGCTCAACCATCAATCCTCAGTTCTCAATACTCAATAGAATATCCTGAATTCTCATGGTTCAATACTCAATCCGCAATATTCAATAATCAAATCTCAATCCTCAAACATCAATTCTCGATACTCAATCCTCAACGCTCAGTCCTCTCTCTTCAATCCTCAATCCTCAATCCTCAATCTTCAATCCTCAACACTCAATCTTCAATCCTCAATTCTCACTTCTCAATCCTCTACGCTCAATCCTCAATCCTCAATCCTCAATCCTGAATCCTCAATCCTCAATCCTCAATCTCCAATCCTCAATACCCAATCCTCAGTCTTCGATCCTCAATCCTCAATCCTCAATCCTCAATCCTCAATCCTCAGTCCTCAAACCTCAATCCTGAATCCTCAATCATGAATCCTCAATCTTCAGCTCTGAGTCCTACACAATCAGTTGTCAATCCTCAATCCTCAATAGAATGTCCTCAATTCACAGCTTTCAATACTCAATACTCAATCTGCAATCTTCAGATCTCTATCCACAAACATCAATTCTCATCACTCAACCCTCAATACTCAGTCCACAATCCTCAACCTTCAATCCTCAATCCTCAATCCTGAATCCTCAATACACAATCTTCAATCCTCAATCCTCAATCCTCAATCCTCAATCCTCAATCTTCAATCCTCAATCCTCAATCCTCAATCTACAATCCTAAATACTCAATCTGCAATCCTCAATACTCAGTCCTCAATCCTCAATCCTCATTCTTCAATCCTCTATACCGAATCCTCAATCTTCAATCCTCAGTCCTCAATCCCCAATTCTCAATCCTCAATCATCAATCCTCAGACTTCAAACATCAATACTCAACCCTCAGTCCTCGTCCTGAATCCACAACCCTCAATCCTCAAACCTCAACCTTCTATCATTAATATTCAATCTTCAATCCACAATCCTCAATCCTCAATCCTCAATCCTCAACCCTCAATACTCAACGGTCAATCCTCAATACCCTATCCTCTGTCTGCAATCCTCAATCCTCAATCCTCAATTCTCAATCCTCAATCATCAGTCCTCAAACCTCAATCCTGAATCCTCAATCCTGAATCCTCAATCTTCAGCCCTGAGTCCTCAACAATCAGTTGTCAATCCTCAATCCTCAATAGAATGTCCTCAATTCACAGTTTTCAATACTCAATACTCAACCTGCAATCTTCAGATCTCTATCCACAAACATCAATTCTCATCACTCAACCTCAATGCTCAGTCCCCAATCCTCAATCCTCAATCATCAACCGTCAGTCCTCATCCTCAAACCTCAATCCTCAATTCTCCATCCTCAATGTTCAATCATCAATACTCAATCTTCAATCCTCAATCCTCAATCCTCAATCCTCAATTCTCAATCCTCAATATTCAACGCACAACCCTCAACCATCAATCCTCAATTCTCAATCCTCAACCCTCAATCCTCAACGTTCAATCCTCAATACCCTATCCTCAGTCTTCAATCCTCAATCCTCAATCCTCAATCCTCAATCCTCAATCCTCAGTCCTCAAACCTCAATCCTGAATCCTCAATCCTGAATCCTCAATCTTCAGCCCTGAGTCCTCAACAATCAGTTGTCAATCCTCAATCCTCAATAGAATGTCCTCAATTCACAGTTTTCAATACTCAATACTCAACCTGCAATCTTCAGATCTCTATCCACAAACATCAATTCTCATCACTCAACCTCAATGCTCAGTCCCCAATCCTCAATCCTCAACCCTCAACCGTCAGTCCTCATCCTCAAACCTCAATCCTCAATTCTCCATCCTCAATCTTCAATCATCAATACTCAATCTTCAATCCTCAATCCTCAATCCTCAATCCTCAATCCTCAATCCTCAATATTCAACGCACAACCCTCAACCATCAATCCTCAATTCTCAATCCTCAACCCTCAATCCTCAGTCCTCAAACCTCACTCACGAATCCTCAACCCTGAATCCTCAATCTTCAGCCCTCAGTCCTCAACAATCAATTGTCAATCCTCAATCCTCAATAGAATATCCTGAATTCACTGTTTTCAATACTCAATCCCCATTCTTCAATCTTCAAATCTCATTCCACAAACATCAATTCTCATCACTCAGCCCTCAACACTCAGTCCTCAATCGTCAATCCTCAATCCCCAATCCTCAATCCTCAATCCTCAATCCTCAATCCTCAATCCTCAATCCTCAACCGTCAGTCCTCGTCCTCTAACCTCAATCCTCAATCCTCCATCCTCAATCTTCAATCATCAATACTCAATCTTCAATCCTCAATCCTCAATCCTCAATCCTCAATCCTCAATCCTCAATATTCAACGCACAACCCTCAGCCATCAATCCTCAATACTCAACCATCAATCCTCAGTTCTCAATACTCAATAGAATATCCTGAATTCTCATGGTTCAATATTCAATCCGCAATCTTCAATAATCAAATCTCAATCCTCAAACGTCAATTCTCGATACTCAATCCTCAACGCTCAGTCCTCTCTCTTCAATCCTCCATCCTCAATCCTGAATCCTCAATCGTCAATCCTCAATTCTCAATCCTCAACCCTCAATCTTCAGTCCTCAAACCTCAATCACGAATCCTCAATCCTCATTCCTCAATCTTCAGCCCTCAGTCCTCAACAATCAATTGTCAATCCTCAATCCTCAAAAGAATATCCTCAATTCACTGTTTTCAATACTCAATCCCCATTCTTCAATCTTCAAATCTCAATCCACAAACATCAATCCTCATCACTCAGCCCTCAACACTCAGTCCTCAATCGTCAATCCTCAATCCCCAATCCTCAATCCTCAATCCTCAATCCTCAATCCTCAATCTTCAATACTCAATACTCAATCTTCAATCCTCAATCCTCAATCCCCAATCGTCAATCCTCAATCCTCAATCCTCAATCCTCAATCTTCAATCCTCAATACTCAATCTGCAATCCTCAATCTTCAGCCCTGAGTCCTCAACAATCAGTTGTCAATCCTCAATCCTCAATAGAATGTCCTCAATTCACAGTTTTCAATACTCAATACTCAACCAGCAATCTTCAGATCTCTATCCACAAACATCAATTCTCATCACTCAACCTCAATGCTCAGTCCCCAATCCTCAATACTCAATCCTCAACCGTCAGTCCTCATCCTCAAACCTCAATCCTCAATCCTCAATTCTCAATCCTCAATATTCAACGCACAACCCTCAACCATCAATCCTCAATTCTCAATCCTCAACCCTCAATCCTCAACGTTCAATCCTCAATACCCTATCCTCAGTCTTCAATCCTCAATCCTCAATCCTCAATCCTCAATCCTCAATCCTCAGTCCTCAAACCTCAATCACGAATACTCAATCCTCATTCCTCAATCTTCAGCCCTCAGTCCTCAACAATCAATTGTCAATCCTCAATCCTCAAAAGAATATCCTCAATTCACTGTTTTCAATACTCAATCCCCATTCTTCAATCTTCAAATCTCAATCCACAAACATCAATTCTCATCACTCAACCCTCAATACTCAGTCCCCAATTCGCAATCTTCAATCCTCAATCCTCAATCCTCAATCCTCAATCTTAACCTTCAATCCTCAATACTCAATCTTCAATCCTCAATCCTCATTCCTCAATCCTCAACACTCAATCCTCAATCTTCAATCCTCAATACTCAATCTTCAATCCTCAATCCTCAATCCTCAACCCTCAATCCTCAATCCTCAATCCTCAATCCTCAACCGTCAGTCCTCGTCCTCTAACCTCAATCCTCAATCCTCCATCCTCAATCTTCAATCATCAATACTCAATCTTCAATCCTCAATCCTCAATCCTCAATCCTCAATCCTCAATCCTCAATATTCAACGCACAACCCTCAGCCATCAATCCTCAATACTCAACCATCAATCCTCAGTTCTCAATACTCAATAGAATATCCTGAATTCTCATGGTTCAATATTCAATCCGCAATCTTCAATAATCAAATCTCAATCCTCAAACGTCAATTCTCGATACTCAATCCTCAACGCTCAGTCCTCTCTCTTCAATCCTCCATCCTCAATCCTGAATCCTCAATCGTCAATCCTCAATTCTCAATCCTCAACCCTCAATCTTCAGTCCTCAAACCTCAATCACGAATCCTCAATCCTCATTCCTCAATCTTCAGCCCTCAGTCCTCAACAATCAATTGTCAATCCTCAATCCTCAAAAGAATATCCTCAATTCACTGTTTTCAATACTCAATCCCCATTCTTCAATCTTCAAATCTCAATCCACAAACATCAATCCTCATCACTCAGCCCTCAACACTCAGTCCTCAATCGTCAATCCTCAATCCCCAATCCTCAATCCTCAATCCTCAATCCTCAATCCTCAATCTTCAATACTCAATACTCAATCTTCAATCCTCAATCCTCAATCCCCAATCGTCAATCCTCAATCCTCAATCCTCAATCCTCAATCTTCAATCCTCAATACTCAATCTGCAATCCTCAATCTTCAGCCCTGAGTCCTCAACAATCAGTTGTCAATCCTCAATCCTCAATAGAATGTCCTCAATTCACAGTTTTCAATACTCAATACTCAACCAGCAATCTTCAGATCTCTATCCACAAACATCAATTCTCATCACTCAACCTCAATGCTCAGTCCCCAATCCTCAATACTCAATCCTCAACCGTCAGTCCTCATCCTCAAACCTCAATCCTCAATCCTCAATTCTCAATCCTCAATATTCAACGCACAACCCTCAACCATCAATCCTCAATTCTCAATCCTCAACCCTCAATCCTCAACGTTCAATCCTCAATACCCTATCCTCAGTCTTCAATCCTCAATCCTCAATCTTCAATCCTCAATCCTCAATCCTCAGTCCTCAAACCTCAATCACGAATACTCAATCCTCATTCCTCAATCTTCAGCCCTCAGTCCTCAACAATCAATTGTCAATCCTCAATCCTCAAAAGAATATCCTCAATTCACTGTTTTCAATACTCAATCCCCATTCTTCAATCTTCAAATCTCAATCCACAAACATCAATTCTCATCACTCAACCCTCAATACTCAGTCCCCAATTCGCAATCTTCAATCCTCAATCCTCAATCCTCAATCCTCAATCTTAACCTTCAATCCTCAATACTCAATCTTCAATCCTCAATCCTCAATCCTCAATCCTCAACACTCAATCCTCAATCTTCAATCCTCAATACTCAATCTTCAATCCTCAATCCTCAATCCTCAACCCTCAATCCTCAATCCTCAATCCTCAATCCTCAATCCTCAATCCTCAATCCTCAATTCTCGATCCTCAATCTTCAACCCCCAATACTCAATCTTTAATCCTCAATCCTCAATCCTCAATCCTCAATCCTCAGTCATCAATACTCAATCTTCAGTACTCAATCCTCAATCCTCAATCCTCAATCCTCAATCCTCAATACTCAAACCTCAATCCTCATTCCCCAAACCTCAATCCTCAACCCTCAGTCCTCATCCTCAATTCTCAATACTGAATCCTCAATCCTCAATCCTCAATCTTCAATCCTCAATAATCAATCTCCAATCCTAGATCCTCAATCCCCAATCCTCAGTCCTCAATCCTCAATCCTCAATCCTCAAACCTCAATCCTCGACCGTCAGTCCTCGTCCTCAATCCTCGATCCTCAATCCTAAATCCTCAATCTTCCATCCTCAATACTCAATCTTCAATCCTCAATCCCCTGTCCTCAAATCTCAATTCTAAATCCTCAATCCTGAATCCTCAATCTTCAGCCCTCAGACCTCAACAATCAGTTGTCAATACTCAATCCTCAATAGAATATCCTCAATTCACAGTCTTCAATTCTCAATACTCAAACTGAAATCTTCAAATCTCTATTCACAAACATCAATTCTCATCACTCAACCCTCAACACTCCGTCCCCAATCCTCAATCTTCAATCCTCAATCCTCAATAATCAATCTCCAATCCTGAATCCTCAATCCTCAATCCTCAATCCTCATTCTTCAATCCTGAATACCCAATCCTCAACCTTCAACTCTCAATCGTGAATCCTCACTCCTCAATCCTCAATCCTCAATCCTCGTTCCTCAAACCTCAATCCTCAACCCTCAGTCCTCATCCTCAATTCTCAATTCTCAATTCTCAATTCTCAATTCTCAATTCTCAATCCTCAATCCTCAATCCTCAATCCTCAATATTCAATCCTCAATAATCAATCTCCAATAATAGATCCTCAATCCCCAATCCTCAATCCTTAATCCTCAATCTTGAATCTTCAATCCCCAGTCCTCAATCTTCAATCCTCAATGCTCAATCCTCAATCCTCAATCCTCAGTCCTCAATCCTCAATCCTCAATCGTCGAACCTCAAACCTCAACCGTCAGTCCTCGTCCTCAAACCTCAACCCTCAAACCTCCATCCTCAATCTTCAATCATCAATACTCAATCTTCAATCCTCAATCCTCAATCCTCAATATTCAACGCACAACCCTCAACCATCAATCCTCAATACTCAACCATCAATCCTCCGTTGTCAATACTCAATAGAATATCCCGAATTCTCATGGTTCAATACTCAATCCGCAATATTCAATAATCAAATCTCAATCCTCAAACATCAATTCTCGATACTCAATCCTCAACGCTCAGTCCTCTCTCTTCAATCCTCAATCCTCAATCCTCAATCTTCAATCCTCAACACTCAATTTTCAATCCTCAATACTCAATTCTCAATCCTCAATGCTCAATCCTCAATCCTCAATCCTCAATCCCGAATCCTCAATCCTCAGTCATCAATACTCAATCTTCAATACTCAATCCTCAATCCTCAATCCTCAATCCTCAATCCTCAATCCTCAATCCTCAACCCTCAATCTTCAATCCTCAATCTTCAACCCTCAATACTCAATCTTTAATCCTCAATCCTCAATCCTCAATCCTCAATCCTCAATCCTCAGTCATCAATACTCAATCTTCAATACTCAATCCTCAATCCTCAATCCTCAATCCTCAATCCTCAATCCTCAAACCTCAATCCTCATTCCCCAAACCTCAATCCTCAACCCTCAGTCCTCATCCTCAATTCTCAATCCTGAATCCTCAATCCTCAATCCTCAATCTTCAATCCTCAATAATCAATCTCCAATCCTAGATCCTCAATCCCCAATCCTCAGTCCTTAATCCTCAATCTTCAATCCTCAATGCTACATCCTCAATCCTATATCCTCAGTCCCCAATCCTCAATCCTCAATCCTCAAACCTCAATCCTCGACCGTCAGTCCTCGTCCTCAATCCTCAACCCTCAATCCTCAATCCTAAATCCTCAATCTTCAATCCTCAATCCTCAATCCTCAATCCTCAATCCTCAATCCTCAATCCTCAATACTCAATCTTCAATCCTCAATACTCAATCGTCAATACTCAATCCTCATTCCTCATTCTTCAATCCTCAATCCTCAATACTCAATCCTCAATCTTCAATCCACAATACACAATATTCAATCCTCAATCCTCAATCCTCAATTCTCAATCCTCAATCCTCAGTCCTCAGTCCTCAAACCTGAATCCTCAACCCTCATCCCTCATCCTCAATCCTCAATCCTCAATCCTAAATCCTCAATCTTCCATCCTCAATACTCAATCTTGAATCCTCAATCCCCTGTCCTCAAACCTCAATTCTGAATCCTCAATCCTGAATCCTCAATCTTCAGCCCTCAGTCCTCAACAATCAGTTGTCAATCCTCAATCCTCAATAGAATATCCTCAATTCACAGTTTTCAATACTCAATACTCAAACTGCAATCTTCAAATCTCTATTCACAAACATCAATTCTCATCACTCAACCCTCAACACTCCGTCCCCAATCCTCAATCTTCAATCCTCAATCCTCAATCCTCAACCATCAATCCTCAATCCTCAATTTTCAAACCTCAATAGTCAATCTTCAATCCTCAATCCTCAATCCTCAATCCTCAATCGTCAGACTTCAATCCTCAATACTCAATCTTCAATCCTGAATCCTCAATCCTCAATCCTCAATCCTCATTCTTCAATCCTGAAAACCCAATCCTCAATCTTCAACTCTCAATCGTGAATCCTCACTCCTCAATCGTCAATCCTCAATCCTCGTTCCTCAAACCTCAATCCTCAACCCTCAGTCCTCATCCTCAATTCTCAATTCTCAATTCTCAATCCTCAATCCTCAATCCTCAATCCTCAATATTGAATCCTCAATAATCAATCTCCAATACTAGATCCTCAATCCCCAATCCTCAATCCTTAATCGTCAATCTTGAATCCTCAATCCCCAGTCCTCAATCTTCAATCCTCAATGCTCAATCCTCAATCCTCAATCCTCAGTCCTCAATCCTCAATCCTCAATCCTCAAACCTCAAACCTCAACCGTCAGTCCTCGTCCTCCAACTTCAACCCTCAATCCTCCATCCTCAATCTTCAATCATCAATACTCAATCTTCAATCCTCAATCCTCAATCCTCAATCATCAATCCTCAATCCTCAATATTCAACGCACAACCCTCAACCATCAATCCTCAATACTCAACCATCAATCCTCAGTTCTCAATACTCAATAGAATATCCTGAATTCTCATGGTTCAATACTCAATCCGCAATATTCAATAATCAAATCTCAATCCTCAAACATCAATTCTCGATACTCAATCCTCAACGCTCAGTCCTCTCTCTTCAATCCTCAATCCTCAATCCTCAACCTTCAATCCTCAACACTCAATCTTCAATCCTCAATCCTCACTTCTCAATCCTCAACGCTCAATCCTCAATCCTCAATCCTCAATCCTGAATCCTCAATCCTCAATCCTCAATCTCCAATCCTCAATACCCAATCCTCAGTCTTCGATCCTCAATCCTCAATCCTCAATCCTCAATCCTCAATCCTCAGTCCTCAAACCTCAATCCTGAATCCTCAATCATGAATCCTCAATCTTCAGCTCTGAGTCCTACACAATCAGTTGTCAATCCTCAATCCTCAATAGAATGTCCTCAATTCACAGCTTTCAATACTCAATACTCAATCTGCAATCTTCAGATCTCTATCCACAAACATCAATTCTCATCACTCAACCCTCAATACTCAGTCCACAATCCTCAACCTTCAATCCTCAATCCTCAATCCTGAATCCTCAATACACAATCTTCAATCCTCAATCCTCAATCCTCAATCCTCAATCCTCAATCTTCAATCCTCAATCCTCAATCCTCAATCTACAATCCTCAATACTCAATCTGCAATCCTCAATCCTCAGTCCTCAATCCTCAATCCTCATTCTTCAATCCTCTATACCGAATCATCAATCTTCAATCCTCAGTCCTCAATCCTCAATTCTCAATCCTCAATCCTCAATCCTCAGACTTCAAACATCAATACTCAACCCTCAGTCCTCGTCCTGAATCCACAACCCTCAATCCTCAATCCTCAACCTTCTATCATTAATATTCAATCTTCAATCCACAATCCTCAATCCTCAATCCTCAATCCTCAACCCTCAATCCTCAACGTTCAATCCTCAATACCCTATCATCTGTCTTCAATCCTCAATCCTCAATCCTCAATCCTCAATCCTCAATCCTCAATCCTCAGTCCTCAAACCTCAATCCTGAATCCTCAATCCTGAATCCTCAATCTTCAGCCCTGAGTCCTCAACAATCAGTTGTCAATCCTCAATCCTCAATAGAATGTCCTCAATTCACAGTTTTCAATACTCAATACTCAACCTGCAATCTTCAGATCTCTATCCACAAACATCAATTCTCATCACTCAACCTCAATGCTCAGTCCCCAATCCTCAATCCTCAACTCTCAACCGTCAGTCCTCATCCTCAAACCTCAATCCTCAATCCTCCATCCTCAATCTTCAATCATCAATACTCAATCTTCAATCCTCAATCCTCAATCCTCAATCCTCAATCCTCAATCCTCAATCCTCAATATTCAACGCACAACCCTCAACCATCAATCCTCAATACTCAACCATCAATCCTCAGTTCTCAATACTCAATAGAATATCCTGAATTCTCATGGTTCAATACTCAATCCGCAATATTCAATAATCAAATCTCAATCCTCAAACATCAATTCTCGATACTCAATCCTCAACGCTCAGTCCTCTCTCTTCAATACTCAATCCTCAATCCTCAACTTTCATTCCTCAATACTCAATGTTCAATCCTCAATCCTCAATCCTCAAACTTCAATCCTCAATCCTCAATCCTCAGTCCTCAATCCTCAATCCTCAATCCTCAACCCTCATTCCTCAAACCTCAACCTTCAACCCTCAGTCCTCGTCCTCACTTCTCAATTCGCAATCCTCAATCCTCAATCCTCAATCTTCAATCCTCAATAATCAATCTCCAATCCTAGATCCTCAATCCCCAATCCTCAATCCTTAATCCTCAATCTTCAATCCTCAATCCCCAGTCCTCAATCTTCAATCCTCATTGCTCCACCCTCAATCCTCAAACCTCAGCCCTGAATCATCAATCGTCAATCCTCAAACCTCAATCCTCGACCGTCAGTCCTCGTCCTCAATCCTCAACCCTCGATCCTCAATCCTCAATCTTCAATCATCAGTACTCAATCTTCAATCCTCAATTCTCAATCCTCAATCCTCAATCCTCAGTCATCAATACTCAATCTTCAATACTCAATCCTCAGTCCTCAATCCTCAATCCTCAATCCTCAATCCTCAGCCCTCAATCCTCATTCCCCAAACCTCAATCCTCAAACCTCAGTCCCCATCCTCAATTCTCAATCCTCAATCCTCAATCCTCAATCCTCAACCTTCAATCCTCAATAATCAATCTCCAATCCTAGATCCTCAATCCCCAATCCTCAGTCCTTAATCCTCAATCTTCAATCCTCAATCCCCAGTCCTCAATCTTCAATCCTCAATGCTCCATCCTCAATCCTATATCCTCAGTACTCAATCCTCAATCCTCAATCCTCAATTCTCAATACTCACGAGAGTATCCTGAATTCTCATGGTTCAATACTCAATCCACAATATTCAATAATCAAATCTCAATCCTCAAACATCAATTCTCAACACTCAATCCGCAACACTCTGTCCTCTCTCTTCAATCCTCCATCCTCAATCCTGAATCCTCAATCGTCAATCCTCAATTCTCAATCCTCAACCCTCAATCTTCAGTCCTCAAACCTCAATCACGAATCCTCAATCCTCATTCCTCAATCTTCAGCCCTCAGTCCTCAACAATCAATTGTCAATCCTCAATCCTCAAAAGAATATCCTCAATTCACTGTTTTCAATACTCAATCCCCATTCTTCAATCTTCAAATCTCAATCCACAAACATCAAACCTCATCACTCAGCCCTCAACACTCAGTCCTCAATCGTCAATCCTCAATCCCCAATCCTCAATCTTCAATCCTCAATCCTCAATCCTCAACCCTCAATCCTCAATCTTCAATCCTCAATACTCAATATTCAATCCTCAATCCTCAATCCTCAATCCTCAGTCCTCAAACCTGAATCCTCAACCCTCAGCCCTCATCCTCAATCCTCAATCCTCAATCCTAAATCCTCAATCTTCCATCCTCAATACTCAATCTTCAATCCTCAATCCCCTGTCCTCAAATCTCAATTCTAAATCCTCAATCCTGAATCCTCAATCTTCAGCCCTCAGACCTCAACAATCAGTTGTCAATCCTCAATCCTCAATAGAATATCCTCAATTCACAGTTTTCAATACTCAATACTCAAACTGCAATCTTCAAATCTCTATTCACAAACATCAATTCTTATCACTCAACCCTCAACACTCCGTCCCCAATCCTCAATCTTCAATCCTCAATCCTCAATCCTCAACCCTCAATCCTCAATCCACAATTTTCAAACCTCAATAATCAATCTTCAATCCTCAATCCTCAATCCTCAATCCTCAATCCTCAATCCTCAATCGTCAGACTTCAATCCTCAATACTCAATCTTCAATCCTGAATCCTCAATACTCAATCCTCAATCCTCATTCTTCAATCCTGAATACCCAATCCTCAACCTTCAACTCTCAATCGTGAATCCTCACTCCTCAATCCTCAATCCTCAATCCTCGTTCCTCAAACCTCAATCCTCAACCCTCAGTCCTCATCCTCAATTCTCAATTCTCAATTCTCAATTCTCAATTCTCAATTCTCAATCCTCAATCCTCAATCCTCAATCCTCAATATTCAATCCTCAATAATCTATCTCCAATACTAGATCCTCAATCCCCAATCCTCAATCCTTAATCCTCTATCTTGAATCCTCAATCCCCAGTCCTCAATCTTCAATCCTCAATGCTCAATCCTCAATCCTCAATCCTCAGTCCTCAATCGTCAATCCTCAATCGTCGAACATCAAACCTCAACCGTCAGTCCTCGTCCTCAAACCTCAACCCTCAAACCTCCATCCTCAATCTTCAATCATCAATACTCAATCTTCAACCCTCAATCCTCAATCCTCAATATTCAACGCACAACCCTCAACCATCAATCCTCAATAGTCAACCATCAATCCTCCGTTCTCAATACTCAATAGAATATCCTGAATTCTCATGGTTCAATACTCAATCCGCAATATTCAATAATCAAATCTCAATCCTCAAACATCAATTCTCGATACTCAATCCTCAACGCTCAGTCCTCTCTCTTCAATCCTCAATCCTCAATCCTCAATCTTCAATCCTCAACACTCAATTTTCAATCCTCAATCCTCAATTCTCAATCCTCAATGCTCAATCCTCAATCCTCAATCCTCAATCCCGAATCCTCAATCCTCAGTCATCAATACTCAATCTTCAATACTCAATCCTCAATCCTCAATCCTCAATCCTCAATCCTCAATCCTCAATCCTCAATCCTCAATCCTCAATCTTCAATCCTCAATCTTCAACCCTCAATACTCAATCTTTAATCCTCAATCCTCAATCCTCAATCCTCAATCCTCAATTCTCAGTCATCAATACTCAATCTTCAATACTCAATCCTCAATCCTCAATCCTCAATCCTCAATCCTCAATCCTCAATCCTCATTCGCCAAACCTCAATCCGAAACCCTCAGTCCTCATCCACAATTCTCAATCCTGAATCCTCAATCCTCAATCCTCAATCTTCAATCCTCAATAATCAATCTCCAATCCTAGATCCTCAATCCCCAATCCTCAGTCCTTAATCCTCAATCTTCAATCCTCAATGCTACATCCTCAATCCTATATCCTCAGTCCCCAATCCTCAATCCTCAATCCTCAAACCTCAATCCTCGACCGTCAGTCCTCGTCCTCAATCCTCAACCCTCAATCCTCAATCCTAAATCCTCAATCTTCAATCCTCAATCCTCAATCCTCAATCCTCAATCCTCAATCCTCAATACTCAATCTTCAATCCTCAATACTCAATCGTCAATCCTCAATCCTCAATCCTCATTCTTCAATCCTCAATCCTCAATACTCAATCCTCAATCTTCAGTCCACAATACACAATATTCAATCCTCAATCCTCAATCCTCAATTCTCAATCCTCAATCCTCAGTCCTCAGTCCTCAAACCTGAATCCTCAACCCTCATCCCTCATCCTCAATCCTCAATCCTCAATCCTAAATCCTCAATCTTCCATCCTCAATACTCAATCTTGAATCCTCAATCCCCTGTCCTCAAACCTCAATTCTGAATCCTCAATCCTGAATCCTCAATCTTCAGCCCTCAGTCCTCAACAATCAGTTGTCAATCCTCAATCCTCAATAGAATATCCTCAATTCACAGTTTTCAATACTCAATACTCAAACTGCAATCTTCAAATCTCTATTCACAAACATCAATTCTCATCACTCAACCCTCAACACACCGTCCCCAATCCTCAATCTTCAATCCTCAATCCTCAATCCTCAACCATCAATCCTCAATCCTCAATTTTCAAACCTCAATAGTCAATCTTCAATCCTCAATCCTCAATCCTCAATCCTCAATCCTCAATCGTCAGACCTCAATCCTAAATACTCAATCTTCAATCCTGAATCCTCAATCCTCAATCCTCAATCCTCATTCTTCAATCCTGAATACCCAATCCTCAATCTTCAACTCTCAATCGTGAATCCTCACTCCTCAATCCTCAATCCTCAATCCTCGTTCCTCAAACCTCAATCCTCAACCCTCAGTCCTCATCCTCAATTCTCAATCCTCAATCCTCAATCCTCTTTCTTCAATCCTCAATACCCAATCCTCAATCTTCAATCCTCAAACCTCAATCTTCAGTTCTCAATCCTCAATCCTCAATCCTCAATCCTCAGACCTCAAACATCAATATTCAACCCTCAGTCCTCGTCCTCAATCCAGAAACCTCAATCCTCAATCCTCAATCTTCAATCATCAATATTCAATCTTCAATCCTCAATCCTCAATCCTCAATCCTCAATCCTCAATCCTAAATCTTCAATCCTCAATCCTCAATCCTCAATACTCAATCTTCAATCCTCAATCCTCAATACTCAAGCCTCAATCCTCATTCTTCAATCCTCAATACCCAATCCTCAATCTTTAATCCTCAATCCTCAATGATCAGTTCGGAATCCTCAATCCTCAATCCTCAGACCTCAGGCATCAATACTCAACCCACAGTCCTCGTCCTCAATCCAGAACCCTCAATCCTCAATCCTCAATCGTCAATCCTCAATCATCAATCCTCAATGTTCAATCCTCATTACCCAATCCTCAATCTTCAATCCTCAATCCTCAATCCTCAATCCTCAATCCCCTGCCCTCAAACCTCAATCCTGTATCCTCAACCCTAAATCCTCAATCTTCAGCCCACAGTCCTCAACAATCAGTTGTCAATCCTCAATCCTCAATAGAATATCATCAATTCACAGTGTTCAGTACTCAGTACTAAATCTGCAATCTTCAAATCTCTATCCACAAACATCAATTCTCATCACTCAACCCTCAACACTCAGTCCCCAATCCTCAATATTCAATCCACAATCCTCAGTCCTCAATCCACAATCCTCAACATTCAATCCTCAATAATCAATCTTCAATCCACAATCCTCAATCCTCAATCCTCAATTCTCAATCCTCAATCCGCAATCCTCAATCTTCAATCCTCAGTAATCAATCTCCAATCCTAGATCCTCAATCCCCAACACTCAGTCCTTAATCCAAAATCTTCAATCCTCAATCCCCAGTCCTCAATCTTCAATCCTCAATGCTCCATCTTCAATCCTCTATCCTCAGTCCTCAATCCTCAATCCTCAATCCTCAAACCTCAATCCTCAACTGTCAGTCCTCGTCCTCAATCCTCAACCCTCAATCCTCAATCCTCAATCTTCAATCATCAATACTCAATCTTCAATCTTCAATCCTCAATCCTCAATACTCAATCCTCAATCTTCAATCCTCAATACTCAATGTTCAGTCTTCAATCCTCAATGCTCAATCCTCAACCCTCAATCCTCAATCTTCAATCCTCAATACTCAATATTCAATCCTCAATCCTCAATCCTCAATCCTCAGTCCTCAAACCTGAATCCTCAACCCTCAGCCCTCATCCTCAATCCTCAATCCTCAATCCTAAATCCTCAGTCCTCAAACCTGAATCCTCAACCCTCAATCCTCAACCCTCAATCCTCAATCTTCAATCCTCAATACTCAATATTCAATCCTCAATCCTCAATCCTCAATCCTCAGTCCTCAAACCTGAATCCTCAACCCTCAGCCCTCATCCTCAATCCTCAATCCTCAATCCTAAATCCTCAGTCTTCCATCCTCAATACTCAATCTTCAATCCTCAATCCCCTGTCCCCAAATCTCAATTCTAAATCCTCAATCCTGAATCCTCAATCTTCAGCCCTCAGACCTCTACAATCAGTTGTCAATACTCAATCCTCAATAGAATATCCTCAATTCACAGTTTTCAATACTCAATACTCAAACTGCAATCTTCAAATCTCTATTCACAAACATCAATTCTCATCACTCAACCCTCAACACTCCGTCCCCAATCCTCAATCTTCAATCCTCAATCCTCAATCCTCAACCCTCAATCCTCAATCCACAATTTTCAAACCTCAATAATCAATCTTCAATCCTCAATCCTCAATCCTCAAACCTCAATCCTCAATCCTCAATCCTCAATCGTCAGACTTCAATCCTCAATACTCAATCTTCAATCCTGAATCCTCAATCCTCAATCCTCAATCCTGATTCTTCAATCCTGAATACCCAATCCTCAACCTTCAACTCTCAATCGTGAATCCTCACTCCTCAATCCTCAATCCTCAATCCTCAATCCTCAATCCTCAATCCTCAGTCCTCAAACCTCAATCCTGAATCCTCAATCCTGAATCCTCAATCTTCAGCCCTGAGTCCTCAACAATCAGTTGTCAATCCTCAATCCTCAATAGAATGTCCTCAATTCACAGTTTTCAATACTCAATACTCAACCTGCAATCTTCAGATCTCTATCCACAAACATCAATTCTCATCACTCAACCTCAATGCTCAGTCCCCAATCCTCAATCCTCAATCCTCAACCGTCAGTCCTCGTCCTCAAACCTCAATCCTCAATCCTCCATCCTCAATCTTCAATCATCAATACTCAATCTTCAATCCTCAATCCTCAATCCTCAATCCTCAACCATCAGTCCTCATCCTCAATTCTCAATTCTCAATTCTCAATCCTCAATCCTCGATCCTCAATCCTCAATCTTCAATCCTCAATAATCAATCTCCAATCCTAGATCATCAATCCCCAATCCTCAATACTCAATCTTCAATCCTCAACACTCAATCCTCAATCCTCAACACTCAATCCTCAATCCTCAATCCTCAATACTCAATCTTCAGTCCTCAATCCTCAATTCTCAATCCTCGATGCTCAATCCTCAACCCTCAATCCTCAATCCTCAATCCTCAATCCTCAATCCTCAATCTTCAATACACAATACCCAATCCTCAGTCTTCAATCCACGAACCTCAATCCTCAATCCTCAATCCTCAATCCTCTATCCTCAATCTTCAAACCTCAACCCTCAATCCTCAACCTACAATCCTCAATACTCAACCTGCAATCCTCAATCCTCAGTCCTCAATCCTTAATCCTCATTCTTCAATCCTCAATACCGAATCCGCAATCTTCAATCCTCCATCCACAATTCTCAATTCTCAATCCTCAATCCTCAATCCTCAGACTTCAAACATCAATACTCAACCCTCAGTCCTCGTCCTCAATCCACAACCCTCAATCCTCAATCCTCAATCTTCAATCATTAATATTCAATCTTCAATCCACAATCCTCAATCCTCAATCCTCAACCCTCAATCCTGAATCCTCAATCCTGAATCCTCAATCTTCAGCCCTGAGTCCTCAACAATCAGTTGTCAATCCTCAATCCTCAATAGAATGTCCTCAATTCACAGTTTTCAATACTCAATACTCAATCTGCAATCTTCAGATCTCTATCCACAAACATCAATTCTCATCCCTCAACCCTCAATACTCAGTCCCCAATTCTCATTCTTCAATCCTCAATCCTCAATCCTCAATCCTCAATCTTAATCTTCAATCCTCAATACTCAATCTTCAATCCTCAATCCTCAATCCCCAATCGTCAATCTTCCTTCCTCAATCACTCAATCTTCAATCCTCAATCTTCAATCCTCAATCCTCAATCCTCATTCTTCAACCCTCAATACCCAATCCTCAATCTTCAATCCTCAATCCTCAATCCTCAATCCTCAATCCTCAGTAATCATTCCTCAATCTTCAACCCTCAGTGCCAAATCCTCAACCTTGAATACTCAATCCTCAATCCTCAAACTTCAATCCTCAATACTCAATCTTCAATCCTCAATCCTCAATCCTCAATCCTCAATCCTCATTCTTCAATCATCAATACCCAATCCTCAATCTTCAATCCTCAATCCTCAGTCCTTAATTCTCAATCCTCAATCCTCAATCCTCAGACCTCAAACATCAATACTCAACCCTCAGTCCTCGTCCTCAATCCACAACCCTCAATCCTCAACCCTCAATCTTCAATTCTCAATCCTCAATCCTCAATGCTCAATTCTCAATCCTCAATCCTCAATCCCCAATCCTCAATCTTCAATCCTCAATCCTCAATCTTCAATACTCAATACCCAATCCTCAATTCCCAATACTCAACAGAATATCCTGAATTCTCAGGATTCAATACTCAAACCTCAATCCTCAACCCTCAGCCCTCATACTCCATCCTCAATCCTCAATCCTCAATCCTCAATCTTCAATCCTCAATAATCAATCTCCAATCCTAGGACCTCAATCCCCAATCCTCAATACCGAATCCTCAATCTTCAATCATCAATCCTCAATACTCAATCTTCAATCCTCAATCCTCAATCCTCAATCCTCAATGCTCAATCCTCAATCCTCAATCCTCAATCCTCAATCCTCAATCCTCAATCCTCAATCCTCAATCCTCAATCTTCAATCCTCAATAATCAATCTCCAATCCTAGATCCTCAATCCCCAATCCTCAGTCCTTAATCCCAAATCTTCAATCCTCAATCCCCAGTCCTCAATACCCAGCCATCAATCCTCAATTCCCAATACTCAATAGAATATCCTGAATTCACAGGATTCAATACTCAAACATCAATCCTAAACCCTCAGCCTACATCCTCCATCCTCAATCCTCAATCCTCAATCTTCAACCCCCAATACTCAATCTTTAATCCTCAATCCTCAATCCTCAATCCTCAATCCTCAGTCATCAATACTCAATCTTCAGTACTCAATCCTCAATCCTCAATCCTCAATCCTCAATCCTCAATACTCAAACCTCAATCCTCATTCCCCAAACCTCAATCCTCAACCCTCAGTCCTCATCCTCAATTCTCAATACTGAATCCTCAATCCTCAATCCTCAATCTTCAATCCTCAATAATCAATCTCCAATCCTAGATCCTCAATCCCCAATCCTCAGTCCTCAATCCTCAATCCTCAATCCTCAAACCTCAATCCTCGACCGTCAGTCCTCGTCCTCAATCCTCGATCCTCAATCCTATATCCTCAATCTTCCATCCTCAATACTCAATCTTCAATCCTCAATCCCCTGTCCTCAAACCTCAATTCTGAATCCTCAATCCTGAATGCTCAATCTTCAGCCTCAGTCCTCAACAATCAGTTGTCAATCCTCAATCCTCAATAGAATATCCTCAATTCACAGTTTTCAATACTCAATACTCAAACTGCAATCTTCAAATCTCTATCCACAAACATCAATTCTCATCACCCAACCCTCAACACTCCGTCCCCAATCCTCAATCTTCAATCCTCAATCCTCAATCCTCAAACCTCAACCCACAATCCTCAATTTTCAAACCTCAATAATCAATCTTCAATCCTCAATCCTCAATCCTCAATCCTCAATCCTCAATCGTCAGACTTCAATCCTCAATACTCAATCCTCAATTCTCAATCCTCAATCCTCAGTCCTCAGTCCTCAAACCACAATTCCCAACCTTCAGCCCTCATCCTCAATCCTCAATCCTCAATCCTCAGCCCTCCGTCCTCAAACCTCAATCCTCAGCTCTCAGACCTCATCCTCGATCCTCAATCGTCAATCCTCAATCCTCAATCTTCAATCCTCAATCCTCAGTCCTCAAACCTCAATCCTGAATCCTGAATACTCAACCTTCAATCCTCAATCCTCAGTCCTGAATACTCTACCATCAATCTTCAATCCTCAATCCCCAATGCTCAATCCTCAATCCTCATTCTTCAGTCCTCAATACCCAATCCTCAACCTTCAATCCTCAATCCTCAATGCTCAATTCTCAATCCTCAATCCTCAAACCTCAATCTTCAATCCTCAATACTCAATCTTCAATCCTGAATCCTCAATTCTCAATCCTCAGTGCTCAATCCTCAATCCTCAATCCTCAGTACTCAATCCTCAATCCTCAATCCTCAATCCTCAATATTCAATCCTCAATACCCAATCCTCAGTCTTCGATCCTCAATCCTCAATCCTCAATCCTCAATCCTCAATCCTCAGTCCTCAAACCTCAATCCTCAACCCTCAATCCTGAATCCTCAATCCTGAATCCTCAATCTTCAGCCCTGAGTCCTCAACAATCAGTTGTCAATCCTCAATCCTCAATAGAATGTCCTCAATTCACAGTTTTCAATACTCAATACTCAATCTGCAATCTTCAGATCTCTAGCCACAAACATCAATTCTCATCACTCAACCCTCAATACTCAGTCCCCAATTCTCAATCTTCAATCCTCAATCCTCAATCCTCAATCCTCAATCTTAATCTTCAATCCTCAATACTCAATCTTCAATCCTCAATCCTCAATCCTCAATCCTCAACACTCAATCCTCAATCTTCAATCCTCAATACTCAATCTTCAATCCTCAATCCTCAATCCTCAACCCTCAATCCTCAATCCTCAATCCCCAATCGTCAATCTTCCTTCCTCAATCACTCAATCTTCAATCCTCAATCTTCAATCCTCAATCCTCAATCCTCATTCTTCAACCCTCAATACCCAATCCTCAATCTTCAATCCTCAATCCTCAATCCTCAATCCTCAATCCTCAATAATCATTCCTCAATCTTCAACCCTCAGTGCCAAATCCTCAACCTTGAATACTCAATCCTCAATCCTCAAACTTCAATCCTCAATACTGAATCTTCAATCCTCAATCCTCAATCCTCAATCCTCAATCCTCATTCTTCAATCATCAATACCCAATCCTCAATCTTCAATCCTCAATCCTCAATCCTCAATTCTCAATCCTCAATCCTCAATCCTCAGACCTCAAACATCAATACTCAACCCTCAGTCCTCGTCCTCAATCCACAACCTTCAATCCTCAACCCTCAATCTTCAATTCTCAATCCTCAATCCTCAATGCTCAATTCTCAATCCTCAATCCTCAATCCCCAATCCTCAATCTTCAATCCTCAATCCTCAATCTTCAATACTCAATACCCAATCCTCAATTCCCAATACTCAACAGAATATCCTGAATTCTCAGGATTCAATACTCAAACCTCAATCCTCAACCCTCAGCCCTCATACTCCATCCTCAATCCTCAATCCTCAATCCTCAATCTTCAATCCTCAATAATCAATCTCCAATCCTAGGACCTCAATCCCCAATCCTCAATACCGAATCCTCAATCTTCAATCATCAATCCTCAATACTCAATCTTCAATCCTCAATCCTCAATCCTCAATCCTCAATGCTCAATCCTCAATCCTCAATCCTCAATCCTCAATCCTCAATCCTCAATCCTCAATCCTCAATCCTCAATCTTCAATCCTCAATAATCAATCTCCAATCCTAGATCCTCAATCCCCAATCCTCAGTCCTTAATCCCCAATCTTCAATCCTCAATCCCCAGTCCTCAATACCCAGCCATCAATCCTCAATTCCCAATACTCAATAGAATATCCTGAATTCTCAGGATTCAATACTCAAACATCAATCCTAAACCCTCAGCCTACATCCTCCATCCTCAATCCTCAATCCTCAATCTTCAACCCCCAATAGTCAATCTTTAATCCTCAATCCTCAATCCTCAATCCTCAATCCTCAATCATCAATCCTCAATGTTCAATCCTCATTACCCAATCCTCAATCTTCAATCCTCAATCCTCAATCCTCAATCCTCAATCCCCTGCCCTCAAACCTCAATCCTGTATCCTCAACCCTAAATCCTCAATCTTCAGCCCACAGTCCTCAACAATCAGTTGTCAATCCTCAATCCTCAATAGAATATCATCAATTCACAGTGTTCAGTACTCAGTACTAAATCTGCAATCTTCAAATCTCTATCCACAAACATCAATTCTCATCACTCAACCCTCAACACTCAGTCCCCAATCCTCAATATTCAATCCACAATCCTCAGTCCTCAATCCACAATCCTCAACATTCAATCCTCAATAATCAATCTTCAATCCACAATCCTCAATCCTCAATCCTCAATTCTCAATCCTCAATCCGCAATCCTCAATCTTCAATCCTCAGTAATCAATCTCCAATCCTAGATCCTCAATCCCCAACACTCAGTCCTTAATCCAAAATCTTCAATCCTCAATCCCCAGTCCTCAATCTTCAATCCTCAATGCTCCATCTTCAATCCTCTATCCTCAGTCCTCAATCCTCAATCCTCAATCCTCAAACCTCAATCCTCAACTGTCAGTCCTCGTCCTCAATCCTCAACCCTCAATCCTCAATCCTCAATCTTCCATCATCAATACTCAATCTTCAATCTTCAATCCTCAATCCTCAATACTCAATCCTCAATCTTCAATCCTCAATACTCAATGTTCAGTCTTCAATCCTCAATGCTCAATCCTCAATCCTCAGTCCTCAAACCTTAATCCTGAATCCTCAACCCTGAATCCCCGATCCTCAGCCCTCAGCCCTCAACACTCAGTCCTCAACCGTCAATACTCAATCCCCAATCCTCAATCTTCAATCCTCAATCCTCAATCCTCAACCCTCAATCCTCAATCTTCAATCCTCAATACTCAATATTCAATCCTCAATCCTCAATCCTCAATCCTCAGTCCTCAAACCTGAATCCTCAACCCTCAGCCCTCATCCTCAATCCTCAATCCTCAATCCTAAATCCTCAGTCTTCCATCCTCAATACTCAATCTTCAATCCTCAATCCCCTGTCCCCAAATCTCAATTCTAAATCCTCAATCCTGAATCCTCAATCTTCAGCCCTCAGACCTCTACAATCAGTTGTCAATACTCAATCCTCATTAGAATATCCTCAATTCACAGTTTTCAATACTCAATACTCAAACTGCAATCTTCAAATCTCTATTCACAAACATCAATTCTCATCACTCAACCCTCAACACTCCGTCCCCAATCCTCAATCTTCAATCCTCAATCCTCAATCCTCAACCCTCAATCCTCAATCCACAATTTTCAAACCTCAATAATCAATCTTCAATCCTCAATCCTCAATCCTCAATCCTCAATCCTCAATCCTCAATCCTCAATCGTCAGACTTCAATCCTCAATACTCAATCTTCAATCCTGAATCCTCAATCCTCAATCCTCAATCCTGATTCTTCAATCCTGAATACCCAATCCTCAACCTTCAACTCTCAATCGTGAATCCTCACTCCTCAATCCTCAATCCTCAATCCTCAATCCTCAATCCTCAATCCTCAGTCCTCAAACCTCAATCCTGAATCCTCAATCCTGAATCCTCAATCTTCAGCCCTGAGTCCTCAACAATCAGTTGTCAATCCTCAATCCTCAATAGAATGTCCTCAATTCACAGTTTTCAATACTCAATACTCAACCTGCAATCTTCAGATCTCTATCCACAAACATCAATTCTCATCACTCAACCTCAATGCTCAGTCCCCAATCCTCAATCCTCAATCCTCAACCGTCAGTCCTCGTCCTCAAACCTCAATCCTCAATCCTCCATCCTCAATCTTCAATCATCAATACTCAATCTTCAATCCTCAATCCTCAATCCTCAATCCTCAACCATCAGTCCTCATCCTCAATTCTCAATTCTCAATTCTCAATCCTCAATCCTCGATCCTCAATCCTCAATCTTCAATCCTCAATAATCAATCTCCAATCCTAGATCATCAATCCCCAATCCTCAATACTCAATCTTCAATCCTCAACACTCAATCCTCAATCCTCAACACTCAATCCTCAATCCTCAATCCTCAACCCTCAGTCCTCATCCTCAATTCTCAATACTGAATCCTCAATCCTCAATCCTCAATCTTCAATCCTCAATAATCAATCTCCAATCCTAGATCCTCAATCCCCAATCCTCAGTCCTCAATCCTCAATCCTCAATCCTCAAACCTCAATCCTCGACCGTCAGTCCTCGTCCTCAATCCTCGATCCTCAATCCTATATCCTCAATCTTCCATCCTCAATACTCAATCTTCAATCCTCAATCCCCTGTCCTCAAACCTCAATTCTGAATCCTCAATCCTGAATGCTCAATCTTCAGCCTCAGTCCTCAACAATCAGTTGTCAATCCTCAATCCTCAATAGAATATCCTCAATTCACAGTTTTCAATACTCAATACTCAAACTGCAATCTTCAAATCTCTATCCACAAACATCAATTCTCATCACCCAACCCTCAACACTCCGTCCCCAATCCTCAATCTTCAATCCTCAATCCTCAATCCTCAAACCTCAACCCACAATCCTCAATTTTCAAACCTCAATAATCAATCTTCAATCCTCAATCCTCAATCCTCAATCCTCAATCCTCAATCGTCAGACTTCAATCCTCAATACTCAATCCTCAATTCTCAATCCTCAATCCTCAGTCCTCAGTCCTCAAACCACAATCCCCAACCCTCAGCCCTCATCCTCAATCCTCAATCCTCAATCCTCAGCCCTCCGTCCTCAAACCTCAATCCTCAGCTCTCAGACCTCATCCTCGATCCTCAATCGTCAATCCTCAATCCTCAATCTTCAATCCTCAATCCTCAGTCCTCAAACCTCAATCCTGAATCCTGAATACTCAACCTTCAATCCTCAATCCTCAGTCCTGAATACTCTACCATCAATCTTCAATCCTCAATCCCCAATGCTCAATCCTCAATCCTCATTCTTCAGTCCTCAATACCCAATCCTCAACCTTCAATCCTCAATCCTCAATGCTCAATTCTCAATCCTCAATCCTCAAACCTCAATCTTCAATCCTCAATACTCAATCTTCAATCCTGAATCCTCAATTCTCAATCCTCAGTGCTCAATCCTCAATCCTCAATCCTCAGTACTCAATCCTCAATCCTCAATCCTCAATCCTCAATATTCAATCCTCAATACCCAATGCTCAGTCTTCGATCCTCAATCCTCAATCCTCAATCCTCAATCCTCAATCCTCAGTCCTCAAACCTCAATCCTCAACCCTCAATCCTGAATCCTCAATCCTGAATCCTCAATCTTCAGCCCTGAGTCCTCAACAATCAGTTGTCAATCCTCAATCCTCAATAGAATGTCCTCAATTCACAGTTTTCAATACTCAATACTCAATCTGCAATCTTCAGATCTCTATCCACAAACATCAATTCTCATCACTCAACCCTCAATACTCAGTCCCCAATTCTCAATCTTCAATCCTCAATCCTCAATCCTCAATCCTCAATCTTAATCTTCAATCCTCAATACTCAATCTTCAATCCTCAATCCTCAATCCTCAATCCTCAACACTCAATCCTCAATCTTCAATCCTCAATACTCAATCTTCAATCCTCAATCCTCAATCCTCAACCCTCAATCCTCAATCCTCAATCCCCAATCGTCAATCTTCCTTCCTCAATCACTCAATCTTCAATCCTCAATCTTCAATCCTCAATCCTCAATCCTCATTCTTCAACCCTCAATACCCAATCCTCAATCTTCAATCCTCAATCCTCAATCCTCAATCCTCAATCCTCAATAATCATTCCTCAATCTTCAACCCTCAGTGCCAAATCCTCAACCTTGAATACTCAATCCTCAATCCTCAAACTTCAATCCTCAATACTCAATCTTCAATCCTCAATCCTCAATCCTCAATCCTCAATCCTCATTCTTCAATCATCAATACCCAATCCTCAATCTTCAATCCTCAATCCTCAATCCTCAATTCTCAATCCTCAATCCTCAATCCTCAGACCTCAAACATCAATACTCAACCCTCAGTCCTCGTCCTCAATCCACAACCTTCAATCCTCAACCCTCAATCTTCAATTCTCAATCCTCAATCCTCAATGCTCAATTCTCAATCCTCAATCCTCAATCCCCAATCCTCAATCTTCAATCCTCAATCCTCAATCTTCAATACTCAATACCCAATCCTCAATTCCCAATACTCAACAGAATATCCTGAATTCTCAGGATTCAATACTCAAACCTCAATCCTCAACCCTCAGCCCTCATACTCCATCCTCAATCCTCAATCCTCAATCCTCAATCTTCAATCCTCAATAATCAATCTCCAATCCTAGGACCTCAATCCCCAATCCTCAATACCGAATCCTCAATCTTCAATCATCAATCCTCAATACTCAATCTTCAATCCTCAATCCTCAATCCTCAATCCTCAATGCTCAATCCTCAATCCTCAATCCTCAATCCTCAATCCTCAATCCTCAATCCTCAATCCTCAATCCTCAATCTTCAATCCTCAATAATCAATCTCCAATCCTAGATCCTCAATCCCCAATCCTCAGTCCTTAATCCCCAATCTTCAATCCTCAATCCCCAGTCCTCAATACCCAGCCATCAATCCTCAATTCCCAATACTCAATAGAATATCCTGAATTCTCAGGATTCAATACTCAAACATCAATCCTAAACCCTCAGCCTACATCCTCCATCCTCAATCCTCAATCCTCAATCTTCAACCCCCAATACTCAATCTTTAATCCTCAATCCTCAATCCTCAATCCTCAATCCTCAATCATCAATCCTCAATGTTCAATCCTCATTACCCAATCCTCAATCTTCAATCCTCAATCCTCAATCCTCAATCCTCAATCCCCTGCCCTCAAACCTCAATCCTGTATCCTCAACCCTAAATCCTCAATCTTCAGCCCACAGTCCTCAACAATCAGTTGTCAATCCTCAATCCTCAATAGAATATCATCAATTCACAGTGTTCAGTACTCAGTACTAAATCTGCAATCTTCAAATCTCTATCCACAAACATCAATTCTCATCACTCAACCCTCAACACTCAGTCCCCAATCCTCAATATTCAATCCACAATCCTCAGTCCTCAATCCACAATCCTCAACATTCAATCCTCAATAATCAATCTTCAATCCACAATCCTCAATCCTCAATCCTCAATTCTCAATCCTCAATCCGCAATCCTCAATCTTCAATCCTCAGTAATCAATCTCCAATCCTAGATCCTCAATCCCCAACACTCAGTCCTTAATCCAAAATCTTCAATCCTCAATCCCCAGTCCTCAATCTTCAATCCTCAATGCTCCATCTTCAATCCTCTATCCTCAGTCCTCAATCCTCAATCCTCAATCCTCAAACCTCAATCCTCAACTGTCAGTCCTCGTCCTCAATCCTCAACCCTCAATCCTCAATCCTCAATCTTCAATCATCAATACTCAATCTTCAATCTTCAATCCTCAATCCTCAATACTCAATCCTCATTCTTCAATCCTCAATACTCAATGTTCAGTCTTCAATCCTCAATGCTCAATCCTCAATCCTCAGTCCTCAAACCTTAATCCTGAATCCTCAACCCTGAATCCCCGATCCTCAGCCCTCAGCCCTCAACACTCAGTCCTCAACCGTCAATACTCAATCCCCAATCCTCAATCTTCAATCCTCAATCCTCAATCCTCAACCCTCAATCCTCAATCTTCAATCCTCAATACTCAATATTCAATCCTCAATCCTCAATCCTCAATCCTCAGTCCTCAAACCTGAATCCTCAACCCTCAGCCCTCATCCTCAATCCTCAATCCTCAATCCTAAATCCTCAGTCTTCCATCCTCAATACTCAATCTTCAATCCTCAATCCCCTGTCCCCAAATCTCAATTCTAAATCCTCAATCCTGAATCCTCAATCTTCAGCCCTCAGACCTCTACAATCAGTTGTCAATACTCAATCCTCAATAGAATATCCTCAATTCACAGTTTTCAATACTCAATACTCAAACTGCAATCTTCAAATCTCTATTCACAAACATCAATTCTCATCACTCAACCCTCAACACTCCGTCCCCAATCCTCAATCTTCAATCCTCAATCCTCAATCCTCAACCCTCAATCCTCAATCCACAATTTTCACACCTCAATAATCAATCTTCAATCCTCAATCCTCAATCCTCAATCCTCAATCCTCAATCCTCAATCCTCAATCGTCAGACTTCAATCCTCAATACTCAATCTTCAATCCTGAATCCTCAATCCTCAATCCTCAATCCTGATTCTTCAATCCTGAATACCCAATCCTCAACCTTCAACTCTCAATCGTGAATCCTCACTCCTCAATCCTCAATCCTCAATCCTCAATCCTCAATCCTCAATCCTCAGTCCTCAAACCTCAATCCTGAATCCTCAATCCTGAATCCTCAATCTTCAGCCCTGAGTCCTCAACAATCAGTTGGCAATCCTCAATCCTCAATAGAATGTCCTCAATTCACAGTTTTCAATACTCAATACTCAACCTGCAATCTTCAGATCTCTATCCACAAACATCAATTCTCATCACTCAACCTCAATGCTCAGTCCCCAATCCTCAATCCTCAATCCTCAACCGTCAGTCCTCGTCCTCAAACCTCAATCCTCAATCCTCCATCCTCAATCTTCAATCATCAATACTCAATCTTCAATCCTCAATCCTCAATCCTCAATCCTCAACCATCAGTCCTCATCCTCAATTCTCAATTCTCAATTCTCAATCCTCAATCCTCGATCCTCAATCCTCAATCTTCAATCCTCAATAATCAATCTCCAATCCTAGATCATCAATCCCCAATCCTCAATACTCAATCTTCAATCCTCAACACTCAATCCTCAATCCTCAACACTCAATCCTCAATCCTCAATCCTCAATACTCAATCTTCAGTCCTCAATCCTCTATTCTCAATCCTCGATGCTCAATCCTCAACCCTCAATCCTCAATCCTCAATCCTCAATCCTCAATCCTCAATCTTCAATACACAATACCCAATCCTCAGTCTTCAATCCACGAACCTCAATCCTCAATCCTCAATCCTCAATCCTCTATCCTCAATCTTCAAACCTCAACCCTCAATCCTCAACCTACAATCCTCAATACTCAACCTGCAATCCTCAATCCTCAGTCCTCAATCCTTAATCCTCATTCTTCAATCCTCAATACCGAATCCGCAATCTTCAATCCTCCATCCACAATTCTCAATTCTCAATCCTCAATCCTCAATCCTCAGACTTCAAACATCAATACTCAACCCTCAGTCCTCGTCCTCAATCCACAACCCTCAATCCTCAATCCTCAATCTTCAATCATTAATATTCAATCTTCAATCCACAATCCTCAATCCTCAATCCTCAACCCTCAATCCTGAATCCTCAATCCTGAATCCTCAATCTTCAGCCCTGAGTCCTCAACAATCAGTTGTCAATCCTCAATCCTCAATAGAATGTCCTCAATTCACAGTTTTCAATACTCAATACTCAATCTGCAATATTCAGATCTCTATCCACAAACATCAATTCTCATCACTCAACCCTCAATACTCAGTCCCCAATTCTCATTCTTCAATCCTCAATCCTCAATCCTCAATCCTCAATCTTAATCTTCAATCCTCAATACTCAATCTTCAATCCTCAATCCTCAATCCCCAATCGTCAATCTTCCTTCCTCAATCACTCAATCTTCAATCCTCAATCTTCAATCCTCAATCCTCAATCCTCATTCTTCAACCCTCAATACCCAATCCTCAATCTTCAATCCTCAATCCTCAATCCTCAATCCTCAATCCTCAATAATCATTCCTCAATCTTCAACCCTCAGTGCCAAATCCTCAACCTTGAATACTCAATCCTCAATCCTCAAACTTCAATCCTCAATACTCAATCTTCAATCCTCAATCCTCAATCCTCAATCCTCAATCCTCATTCTTCAATCATCAATACCCAATCCTCAATCTTCAATCCTCAATCCTCAGTCCTCAATTCTCAATCCTCAATCCTCAATCCTCAGACCTCAAACATCAATACTCAACCCTCAGTCCTCGTCCTCAATCCACAACCCTCAATCCTCAACCCTCAATCTTCAATTCTCAATCCTCAATCCTCAATGCTCAATTCTCAATCCTCAATCCTCAATCCCCAATCCTCAATCTTCAATCCTCAATCCTCAATCTTCAATACTCAATACCCAATCCTCAATTCCCAATACTCAACAGAATATCCTGAATTCTCAGGATTCAATACTCAAACCTCAATCCTCAACCCTCAGCCCTCATACTCCATCCTCAATCCTCAATCCTCAATCCTCAATCTTCAATCCTCAATAATCAATCTCCAATCCTAGGACCTCAATCCCCAATCCTCAATACCGAATCCTCAATCTTCAATCATCAATCCTCAATACTCAATCTTCAATCCTCAATCCTCAATCCTCAATCCTCAATGCTCAATCCTCAATCCTCAATCCTCAATCCTCAATCCTCAATCCTCAATCCTCAATCCTCAATCCTCAATCTTCAATCCTCAATAATCAATCTCCAATCCTAGATCCTCAATCCCCAATCCTCAGTCCTTAATCCCAAATCTTCAATCCTCAATCCCCAGTCCTCAATACCCAGCCATCAATCCTCAATTCCCAATACTCAATAGAATATCCTGAATTCACAGGATTCAATACTCAAACATCAATCCTAAACCCTCAGCCTACATCCTCCATCCTCAATCCTCAATCCTCAATCTTCAACCCCCAATACTCAATCTTTAATCCTCAATCCTCAATCCTCAATCCTCAATCCTCAGTCATCAATACTCAATCTTCAGTACTCAATCCTCAATCCTCAATCCTCAATCCTCAATCCTCAATACTCAAACCTCAATCCTCATTCCCCAAACCTCAATCCTCAACCCTCAGTCCTCATCCTCAATTCTCAATACTGAATCCTCAATCCTCAATCCTCAATCTTCAATCCTCAATAATCAATCTCCAATCCTAGATCCTCAATCCCCAATCCTCAGTCCTCAATCCTCAATCCTCAATCCTCAAACCTCAATCCTCGACCGTCAGTCCTCGTCCTCAATCCTCGATCCTCAATCCTATATCCTCAATCTTCCATCCTCAATACTCAATCTTCAATCCTGAATCCTCAATTCTCAATCCTCAGTGCTCAATCCTCAATCCTCAATCCTCAGTACTCAATCCTCAATCCTCAATCCTCAATCCTTAATATTCAATCCTCAATACCCAATCCTCAGTCTTCGATCCTCAATCCTCAATCCTCAATCCTCAATCCTCAATCCTCAGTCCTCAAACCTCAATCCTGAATCCTCAATCATGAATCCTCAATCTTCAGCACTCAGTCCTACACAATCAGTTGTCAATCCTCAATCCTCAATAGAATGTCCTCAATTCACAGTTTTCAATACTCAATACTCAACCTGCAACCTTCAGATCTCTATCCACAAACATCAATTCTCATCACTCAACCCTCAATGCTCAGTCCCCAATCCTCAATCTTCAATCCTCAATCCTCAATCATCAACCCTCAATCTTAATCTTCAATCCTCAATACTCAATCTTCAATCCTCAATCCTCAATCCTCAATCCTCAATACTCAATCCTCAATCTTCAATCCTCAATACTCAATCTTCAAACCTCAATCCTCAATCCTCAACCCTCAATCCTCAATCCTCAATCCTCAATCGTCAGTCTTCCATCCTCAATACTCAATCTTCAATCCTCAATGCTCAATCCTCAATCCTCAATCCTCAATCCTCAATCTTAATCTTCAATCCTCAATACTCAATCTTCAATCCTCAATCCTCAATCCTCAATCCTCAACACTCAATCCTCAATCATGAATCCTCAATCCTCAGTCCTCAATCTACAATCCTCAATACTCAATCTGCAATCCTCAATCCTCAGTCCTCAATCCTCAATCCTCATTCTTCAATCCTCAATACCGAATCCTCAATCTTCAATCCTCAATCCTCAATACTCAATCTTCAATCCTCACTCCTCAATCCTCATTCTTCAATTATCAATACCGAATCCTCAATCTTCAATCCTCAATCCTCAATCCTCAATTCTCAATCCTCAATCCTCAATCCTCAATACTCAATCCTCAATCCTCAATCCTCAATCCTCAGTCCTCAAACCTCAATCCTGAATCCTCAATCCTGAATCCTCAATCTTCAGCCCTGAGTCCTCTACAATCAGTTGTCAATCGTCAATCCTCAATAGAACGTCCTCAATTCACAGTTTTCAATACTCAATACTCAATCTGCAATCTTCAGATTTCTATACACAAACATCAATTCTCATCACTCAACCCTCAATACTCAGTCCACAATCCTCAATCTTCAATCGTCAATCCTCAATCCTCAGTCCTCAATCCTCAATCCTCATTCTTCAATCCTCAATACCGAATCCTCAATCTTCAATCCTCAATCCTCAATCCTCAATTCTCAATCCTCAATCCTCAATCCTCAGACTTCAAACATCAATACTCAACCCTCAGTCCTCGTCCTCAATCCACAACCCTCAATCCTCAATCCTCAATCTTCAATCGTTAATATTCAATCTTCAATCCACAATCCTCAATCCTCAATCCTCAATCCCCAATCCTCAGTCCTCAGTCCTCAAACCTCAATCCTCAACCCTCAGCCCTCATCCTCAATCCTCAACCCTCAGCCCTCATCCTCAATCCTCAATCCTCAATCCTAAATCCTGAATCTTCCATCCTCAATACTCAATCTTCAATCCTCAATCCCCTGTCCTCAAACGTCAATTCTGAATCCTCAATACTGAATCCTCAATCTTCAGCCCTCAGTCCTACACAATCAGTTGTCAATCCTCAATCCTCAATAGAATGTCCTCAATTCACAGTTTTCAATACTCAATACTCAACCTGCAACCTTCAGATCTCTATCCACAAACATCAATTCTCATCACTCAACCCTCAATGCTCAGTCCCCAATCCTCAATCTTCAATCCTCAATCCTCAATCATCAACCCTCAATCTTAATCTTCAATCCTCAATACTCAATCTTCAATCCTCAATCCTCAATCCTCAATCCTCTATACTCAATCCTCAACCTTCAATCCTCAATACTCAATCTTCAAACCTCAATCCTCAATCCTCAACCCTCAATCCTCAATCCTCAATCCTCAATCGTCAGTCTTCCATCCACAATACTCAATCTTCAATCCTCAATGCTCAATCCTCAATCCTCAATCCTCAATCCTCAATCTTAATCTTCAATCCTCAATACTCAATCTTCAATCCTCAATCCTCAATCCTCAATCCTCAACACTCAATCCTCAATCATGAATCCTCAATCCTCAGTCCTCAATCTACAATCCTCAATACTCAATCTGCAATCCTCAATCCTCAGTCCTCAATCCTCAATCCTCATTCTTCAATCCTCAATACCGAATCCTCAATCTTCAATCCTCAATCCTCAATACTCAATCTTCAATCCTCAATCCTCAATTTTCAATCCTCAATGCTCAATCCTCAATCCTCAATCCTCAATCCTCAATCCTCAATCCTCAATCCTCAGTTTTCAATACTCAATACCAATCCTCAGTCTTCAATCCACAATCCTCAATCCTCAATCCTCACTCCTCAATCCTCAGTCCTCAAACCTCAATCCTGAATCTTTCAATCATGAATCCTCAATCTTCAGCCCTGCGTCCTACGCAATCAGTTGTCAATCCTCAATTCTCAGTAGAATGTCCTCAATTCACAGCTTTCAATACTCAATACTCAATCTGCAAACTTCAGATCTCTATCCACAAACATCAATTCTCATCACTCAACCGTCAATACGCAGTCCCCAATCCTCAATCTTCAATCCTCAATCCTCAATCTTCAATCCTCAATCTTAATCTTCAATCCTCAATACTCAATCTTCAATCCTCAATCCTCAATCCTCAATCCTCAATCCTCAATCTTCAATCCTCAATCCTCAATCCTCAATCTACAATCCTCAATACTCAATCTGCAATCCTCAATCCTCAGTCCTCAATCCTCAATCCTCATTCTTCAATTATCAATACCGAATCCTCAATCTTCAATCCTCAATCTTCAATCCTCAATTCTCAATCCTCAATCCTCAATCCTCAGACTTCAAACATCAATACTCAACCCTCAGTTCTCGTGCTCAATCCACAACCCTCAATCCTCAATCCTCAATCTTCAATCATTAATATTCAATCTTCAATCCACAATCCTCAATCATCAATCCTCAATACTCAATCTTCAATCCTCAATCCTCAATCCTCAATCCTCAATGCTCAATCCTCAATCGTCAATCCTCAATCCTCAATCCTCAATCCTCAATCCTCAATCCTCAATCTTCAATCCTCAATAATCAATCTCCAATCCTAGATCCTCAATCCCCAACCCTCAGTCCTTAATCCCCAATCTTCAATCCTCAATCCCCAGTCCTCAATCTTCAATCCTAAATGCTCCATCCTCAATCCTATATCCTCAGTCCTCAATCCTCAATCCTCAATCCTCAAACCTCAATCTTCAATTCTCAATACTCAATCCTCAATCTTCAATACTCAATCGTCAATCCTCAATCCTCAGTCCTCAATACCCAGCCATCAATCCTCAATTCCCAATACTCAATAGAATATCCTGAATTCTCAGGATTCAATACTCAAACATCAATCCTAAACCCTCAGCCTTCATCCTCCATCCTCAATCCTCAATCCTCAATCCTCAATCTTCAACCCCCAATACTCAATCTTTAATCCTCAATCCTCAATCCTCAATCCTCAATCCTCAGTCATCAATACTCAATCTTCAATACTCAATCCTCAATCCTCAATCCTCAATCCTCAATCCTCAATACTCAAACCTCAATCCTCATTCCCCAAACCTCAATCCTCAACCCTCAGTCCTCATCCTCAATTCTCAATACTGAATCCTCAATCCTCAATCCTCAATTTTCAATCCTCAATAATCAATCTCCAATCCTAGATCCTCAATCCCCAATCCTTAGTCCTTAATCCTCAATCTTCAATCCTCAATCCCCAGTCCTCCATCTTCAATCCTCAATGCTCCATCCTCAATCCTATATCCTCAGTCCTCAATCCTCAATCCTCAATCCTCAATCCTCAAACCTCAATCCTCGACCGTCAGTCCTCGTCCTCAATCCTCAATCCTCAATCCTAAATCCTCAATCTTCCATCCTCAATACTCAATCTTCAATCCTCAATCCCCTGTCCTCAAACCTCAATTCTGAATCCTCAATCCTGAATGCTCAATCTTCAGCCTCAGTCCTCAACAATCAGTTGTCAATCCACAATCCTCAATAGAATATCCTCAATTCACAGTTTTCAATACTCAATACTCAAACTGCAATCTTCAAATCTCTATTCACAAACATCAATTCTCATCACCCAACCCTCAACACTCCGTCCCCATCCTCAATCTTCAATCCTCAATCCTCAATCCTCAACCCTCAGCCCTCAATCCTCAATTTTCAAACCTCAATAATCAATCTTCAATCCTCAATCCTCAATCCTCAATCCTCAATCCTCAATCGTCAGACTTCAATCCTCAATACTCAATCTTCACTCCTGAATCCTCAATCCTCAATCCTCAATCCTCATTCTTCAATCCTGAATACCCAATCCGAAATCTTCAATCCTCAATCCTCAATCCTCAATTCTCAATCCGCAATCCTCAGTCCTCTGTCCTCAAACCACAATCCCCAACCCTCAGCCCTCATCCTCAATCCTCAATCCTCAATCCTCAGCCATCCGTCCTCAAACCTCAATCCTCAGCTCTCAGACCTCATCCTCGATCCTCAATCGCCAATCCTCAATCCTCAATCTTCAATCCTAAATACTCAATCTTCAATCCTCAATCCTCAGTCCTCAAACCTCAACTCTGAATCCTGAATACTCAACCTTCAATCCTCAATCCTCAGTCCTGAATACTCTACCATCAATCTTCAATCCTCAATCCCCAATGCTCAATCCTCAATCCTCATTCTTCAGTCCTCAATACCCAATCCTCAACCTTCAATCCTCAATCCTCAATGCTCAATCCTCAATCCTCAATCCTCAAACCTCAATCTTCAATCCTCAATACTCAATCTTCAATCCTGAATCCTCAATTCCCAATCCTCAGTGCTCAATCCTCAATCCTCAATCCTCAATACTCAATCCTCAATCCTCAATCCTCAATACTCAATATTCAATCCTCAATACCCAATCCTCAGTCTTCGATCCTCAATCCTCAATCCTCAATCCTCAATCCTCAATCCTCAGTCCTCAAACCTCAATCCTGAATCCTCAATCATGAATCCTCAATCTTCAGCCCTCAGTCCTACACAATCAGTTGTCAATCCTCAATCCTCAATAGAATGTCCTCAATTCACAGTTTTCAATACTCAATACTCAACCTGCAACCTTCAGATCTCTATCCACAAACTTCAATTCTCATCACTCAACCCTCAATGCTCAGTCCCCAATCCTCAATCTTCAATCCTCAATCCTCAATCATCAACCCTCAATCTTAATCTTCAATCCTCAATACTCAATCTTCAATCCTCAATCCTCAATCCTCAATCCTCAATACTCAATCCTCAATCTTCAATCCTCAATACTCAATCTTCAAACCTCAATCCTCAATCCTCAACCCTCAATCCTCAATCCTCAATCCACAATCGTCAGTCTTCCATCCTCAATACTCAATCTTCAATCCTCAATGCTCAATCCTCAATCCTCAATCCTCAGTCCTCAATCTTAATCTTCAATCCTCAATACTCAATCTTCAATCCTCAATCCTCAATCCTCAATCGTCAACACTCAATCCTCAATCATGAATCCTCAATTCTCAGTCCTCAATCTACAATCCTCAATACTCAATCTGCAATCCTCAATCCTCAGTCCTCAATCCTCAATCCTCATTCTTCAATCCTCAATACCGAATCGTCAATCTTCAATCCTCAATCCTCAATACTCAATCTTCAATCCTCAATCCTCAATCCTCATTCTTCAATTATCAATACCGAATCCTCAATCTTCAATCCTCAATCCGCAATCCTCAATTCTCAATCCTCAATCCTCAATCCTCAGACTTCAAACATCAATACTCAACCCTCAGTCCTCGTCCTCAATCCACAACCCTCAATCCTCAATCCTCAATCTTCAATAATTAATATTCAATCTTCAATCCACAATCCTCAATCCTCAATCCTCAATACTCAATCCTCAATCCTCAATCCTCAATTCTAAATCCTCAATCCTCAATCCTCAAACCTCAAACATCAATACTCAACCCTCAGTCCTCGTCCTCAATCCACAACCCTCAATCCTCAACCCTCAATCTTCAATTCTCAATCCTCAATCCACAATCCTCAATCATCAATCCTCAGTCCTCAAACCTCAATCCTGAATCCTCAATCCTGAATCCTCAGTCTTCAGCCCTCAGTCCTCAACAATCAGTTATCTATCCTCAATCCTGAATAGAATATCATCAATACACAGTTTTCAATACTCAATACTCAATCTGCAATCTTCAAATCTCTATCCACAGTCATCAATTCTCATCACTCAACACTCTAACACTCAGTCCCCAATCCTCAATCTTCAATCCTCAATCCTCAATCCTCAACACTCAATCCTCAATCCTCAATTTTCAATCCTCAATAATCAATCTTCAATCCTCAATCCTCAATCCTCAATTCTCAATCCTCAATCGTCAGTCTTCAATCCTCAATACTCAATCTTCAATCCTGAATCCTCAATCCTCAATCCTCAATCCTCATTCTTCAATCCTCAATACCCAATCCTCAATCTTCAATCCTCAATCCTCAATCCTCAATTCTCAATCCTCATTCCTCAGTCCTCAGTCCTCAAACCTCAATCCTCAGCCCTCAGCCCTCATCCTCAATCATCAATCCTCAATCCTCAATCCTCAATAGAATATCATCAATTCACAGTTTTCAATACTCAATACTCAATCTGCAATCTTCAAATCTCTATTCACAAACATCAATTCTCATCACTCAACCCTCAACACTCCGTCCCCAATCCTCAATCTTCATTCCTCAATCCTCAATACTCAACCCTCAATCCTCAACCCTCAATTTTCAAACCTCAATAGTCAATCTTCCATCCTCAATACTCAATCTTCAATCCTCAATCCTCAATCCTCAATCCTCAATCCTCAATCCTCAATAGTCAATCCTCAACCTTCAACCCTCAGTGCCAAATACTCAATCTTGAATACTCAATCCTCAATCCTCAAACTTCAATCCTCAATACTCAATCTTCAATCCTCAATCCTCAATCCTCAAGTCTCAATTCTCATTCCTCAGTCCTCAGTCCTCAAACCTCAATCCTGAACCCTCAGTCCTCATCCTCAATCATCAATCCTCAATCCTCAATCCTCAACAGAATATCATCAATTCACAGATTTCAATACTCAATACTCAACCTGCAATCTTCAAATCTCTATTCACAAACATCAATTCTCATCACTCAACCCTCAACACTCCGTCATCAATCCTCAATCTTCATTCCTCAACCCTCAATACTCAATCCTCAACCCACAATCCGCAACGTTCAATCCTCAATACCCTATCCTCAGTCTTCAATCCTCAATCCTCAATCCTCAATCCTCAATCCTCTATCCTCAGTCCTCAAACCTCAATCCTGAATCCTCAATCCTGAATCCTCAATCTTCAGCCCTGGGTCCTCAACAATCAGTTGTCAATCCTCAATCCTCAATAGAATGTCCTCAATTCACAGTTTTCAATACTCAATACTCAACCTGCAATCTTCAGATCTCTATCCACAAACATCAATTCTCATCACTCAACCCTCAATGCTCAGTCCCCAATCCTCAATCTTCAATCCTCAATCCTCAATCCTCAGTCCTCAATCCTCAATCCTCAATCTTAATCTTCAATCCTCAATACTCAATCTTCAATCCTCAATCCTCAATCCTCAATCCTCAATACTCAATCCTCAACCTTCAATCCTCAATACTCAATCTTCAAACCTCAATCCTCAATCCTCAACCCTCAATCCTCAATCCTCAATCCTCAATTGTCAATCTTCCATCCTCAATACTCAATCTTCAATCCTCAATCCTCAATCCTCAATCCTCAATCCTCATTCTTCAATCCTCAATACCCTATCCTCAATCTTCAATCCTCAATCCTCAATCCTCAATCCTCAATCCTCAATAGTCAATCCTCAATCTTCAACCCTCAGTGCCAAAGACTCAATCTTGAATACTCAATCCTCAATCATCAAACTTCAATCCTCAATACTCAATCTTCAATCCTCAATCCTCAGTCCTCAATCCTCAATCCTCATTCTTCAATCCTCAATACCCAATACTCAATCTTCAATCCCCAATCCTCAATCCCCAATTCTCAATCCTCAATCCTCAATCCTCAGACCTCAAACATCAATACTCAACCCTCAGTCCTCGTCCTCAATCCACAACCCTCAATCCTCAATCCTCAATCTTCAATTCTAAATCCTCAATCCACAATCCTCAATCATCAATCCTCAATCCTCAAACCTCAATCCTGAATCCTCAATCCAGAATCCTCAATCTTCAGCCCTCAGTCCTCAAGAATCAGCTGTCAATCCTCAATCCTCAATAGAATATCATCAATTCAAAGCTTTCAATACTCAATACTCAATCTGCAATCTTCAAATCTCTATCCACAATCATCAATTCTCATCACTCAACCCTCAACGCTCAGTCCCCAATCCTCAATCTTCAATCATCAATCCTCAAACCTCAATACTCAATCCTCAATCTTGAATCCTCAATACTCAACCTTCAATCCTCAATCATCAACACTCAATCCTCAATCCTCAATCCTCAATCCTCAATCTTCAATCCTCAATACTCAATCTTCAATCCTCAATCCTCAATCCTCAATCCTCAATCCTCATTCTTCAATCCTCAACACCCAGTCCTCAATCTTCAATCCTCAATCCTCAATCCTCAATTCTCAATCCTCAATCCTCAATCCTCAGACCTCAAACATCAATACTCAACCCTCAGTCCTCGTCCTCAATCCACAACACACAATCCTCAATCCTCAATCTTCAATCATCAATATTCAATCTTCAGTCCTCAATCCTCAATCCTCAATCCTCAATCCTCAATCCTCAATGTTCAATCCGCAATACGCAATCCTCAATCTTCAATACACAATCCTCAATCCTTAATCCTCAATCCTCAATCATCAATCCTCAATCTTCAATACTCAATCGTCAATCCTCAATCCTCAATCCTCAATACCCAACCATCAATCCTCAATTCCCAATACTCAATAGAATATCCTGAATTCTCAGGATTCAATACTCAAACCTCAATCCTCAACCCTCAGCCCTCATCCTCCATTCTCAATCCTCAATCCTCAATCCTCAATCTTCAACCCTCAATACTCAATCTTCAATCCTCAACCCTCAATCCTCAATCCTCAATCCTCCATCCTCAATATTCAACACAGAACCCTCAACCATCAATCCTCAATACTCAACCATCAATCCTCAATTCTCAATACTCAATAGAGTATCCTGAATTCTCATGGTTCAATACTCAATCCACAATTTTCAATAATCAAAACTCAATCCTCAAACATCAATTCTCAACACTCAATCCTCAACACTCAGTCCTCTCTCTTCAATCCTCCATCCTCAATCCTCAATCCTCAATCGCCAATCCTCAACTTTCAATCCTCAACCCTCAATCCTCAGTCCTCAAACCTCAATCACGAATCCTCAATCCTGAATCCTCAATCTTCAGCCCTCAGTCCTCAACAATCAATTGTCAATCCTCAATCCTCAATAGAATATCCTCAATTCACTGTTTCCAATACTCAATCCCCATTCTTCAATCTTCAAATCTCAATCCACAAACATCAATTCTCATCACTCAGCCCTCAACGCTCAGTCCTCAATCGTCAATCCTCAATCCCCAATCCTCAATCTTCAATCCTCAATCCTCAATCCTCAATCCTCAATCCTCAATCTTCAATCCTCAATACTCAATATTCAATCCTCAATCCTCAATCCTCAATCCTCAATCCTCAATCCTCAATCCTCAGCCTTCAAACCTCAATCCTCAACCCTCAGCCCTCATCCTCAATCCTCAATCCTCAATCCTAAATCCTCAATCTTCAATCCTCAATCCTCAATCCTCAATCCTCAATCCTCAATCCTCAATACTCAATCCTCAATCCTCAATCTTCAATCCTCAACACTCAATCGTCAAGCCTCAATCCTCAATCCTCATTCTTCAATCCTCAATCCTCAATACTCAATCCTCAATCTTCGATCCTCAGTACTCAATATTCAATCCTCAATCCTCAATCCTCAATTCTCAATCCTCAATCCTCAGTCCTCAGTCCTCATACCTCAATCCTCAACCCTCAGCCCTCATCCTCAATCCTCAATTCTCAATCCTAAATCCTCAATCTTCCATCCTCAATACTCAATCCTCAATCCTCAATCCCCTGTCCTCAAACCTCAATTCTGAATCCTCAATACCGAATCCTCAATCTTCAGCCCTCAGTCCTCAACAATCAGTTGTCAATCCTCAATCCTCAATAGAATATCCTCAATTCACAGTTTTCTATACTCAATACTCAAACTGCAATCTTCAAATCTCTATTCACAAACATCAATTCTCATCACTCAACTCTCAACACTCCGTCCACAATCCTCAAACTTCAATCCTCAAACCTCAATCCTCAACCCTCAATCCTCAATCCTCAATTTTCAAACCTCAATAATCAATCTTCAATCCTCAATCCTCAATCCTCAGTCCTCAATCGTCAGACTTCAATCCTCAATACTCAATCTTCAATCCTGAATCCTCAATCCTCAATCCTCAATCCTCAATCCTCATTCTTCAATCCTGAATACCCAATCCTCAATCTTCAATCCTCAATCCTCAATCCTCAATTCTCAATCCTCAATCCTCAGTCCTCAGTCCTCGAACCACAATCCTCAACTCTCAGCCCTCATCCTCAATCCTCAATCCTCAACCCTCAGTCCTCCGTCCTCAAACCTCAATCCTCAGCCCTCAGACCTCATCCTCGATCCTCAATCCTCAATCCTCAATCCTCAATATTCAATCCTCTATACTCAATATTCAATCCTCAATCCTCAGTCCTCAAGCCTCAATTCTGAATCCTGAATACTAAACCTTCAATCCTCAATCCTCAGTCCTGAATACTCTACCATCAATCTTCAAACCTCAATCCCCAATGCTCAATCCTCAATCCTCATTCTTCAATCCTCAATACCCAATCCTCAATCTTCAATCCTCTATCCTCAATGCTCAATTCTCAATCCTCAATCCTCAAACCCCAATCTTCAATCCTCAATACTCGATATTCAATCCTCAATCCTCAATCCTCAGTCATTAATCCTCAATCCTCAATCCTCAATCTTCAATCCTCAATAATCAATCTCCAATACTAGATCCTCAATCCCCAATCCTCAATCCTTAATCCTCAATCCTGAATTCTCAATCCCCAGTCCTCAATCTTCAATCCTCAATGCTCAATCCTCAATCCTCAATCCTCAGTCCTCAATCCTCAATCCTCAAACCTCAAACCTCAACCGTCAGTCCTCGTCCTCAAACCTCAACGCTCAATCCTCCATCCTCAATCTTCAATCATCAACACTCAATCTTCAATCCTCAATCCTCAATTCTCAATCCTAAATCCTCAATCTTCCATCCTCAATACTTAATCCTCAATCCTCAATCCCCTGTCCTCAAACCTCAATTCTGAATCCTCAATCCTGAATCCTCAATCTTCAGCCCTCAGTCCTCAACAATCAGTTGTCAATCCTCAATCCTCAATAGAATATCCTCATTTCACAGTTTTCTATACTCAATACACAAACTGCAATCTTCAAATCTCTATTCACAAACATCAATTCTCATCACTCAACTCTCAACACTCCGTCCACAATCCTCAAACGTCAATCCTCAATCCTCAATCCTCAACCCTCAATCCTCAATCCTCAATTTTCAAACCTCAATAATCAATCTTGAATCCTCAATCCTCAATCCTCAATCCTCAATCGTCAGACTTCAATCCTCAATACTCAATCTTCAATCCTGAATCCTCAATCCTCAATCCTCAATCCTCAATCCTCAGTCCTCAATCCTCAATCCTCAATCCTCAATCCTCAATCCTCAATCCTCAATCTTAATCTTCAATCGTCAATACTCAATCTTCAATCCTCAATCCTCAATCCTCAATCGTCAACACTCAATCCTCAATCATGAATCCTCAATCCTCAGTCCTCAATCTACAATCCTCAATACTCAATCTGCAATCCTCAATCCTCAGTCCTCAATCCTCAATCCTCATTCTTCAATCCTCAATACCGAATCCTCAATCTTCAATCCTCAATCCTCAATACTCAATCTTCAATCCTCAATCCTCAATCCTCATTCTTCAATTATCAATACCGAATCCTCAATCTTCAATCCTCAATCCTCAATCCTCAATTCTCAATCTTCAATCCTCAATCCTCAGACATCAAACATCAATACTCAACCCTCAGTCCTCGTCCTCAATCCACAACCCTCAATCCTCAATCCTCAATCTTCAATCATTAATATTCAATCTTCAATCCACAATCCTCAATCCTCAATCCTCAATACTCAATCCTCAAACCTCAATCCTTAATCCTCAGTCCTCAAACCTCAATCCTGAATCCTCAATCCTGAATCCTCAATCTTCAGCCCTGAGTCCTCAACAATCAGTTGTCAATCCTCAATCCTCAATCCTCAATCCTCAATGTTCAATCCGCAATACCCAATCCTCAATCTTCAATACTCAATCCTCAATCCTTAATCCTCAATCCTCAATCCTCAATCATCAATCCTCAATGCTCAATCCTCAATCCTCAATCCTCAATCCTCAATCTTAATCTTCAATCCTCAATACTCAATCTTCAATCCTCAATCCTCAATCCTCAACACTCAATCCTCAATCATGAATCCTCAATCCTCAGTCCTCAATCTACAATCCTCAATACTCAATCTGCAATCCTCAATCCTCAGTCCTCAATCCTCAATCCTCATTCTTCAATCCTCAATACCGAATCCTCAATCTTCAATCCTCAATCCTCAATACTCAATCTTCAATCCTCAATCCTCAATTTTCAATCCTCAATGCTCAATCCTCAATCCTCAATCCTCAATCCTCAATCCTCAATCTGCAATCCTCAATCCTCAGTCCTCAATCCTCAATCCTCATTCTTCAATTATCAATACCGAATCCTCAATCTTCAATCCTCAATCCTCAATCCTCAATTCTCAATCCTCAATCCTCAATCCTCAGACTTCAAACATCAATACTCAACCCTCAGTCCTCGTCCTCAATCCACAACCCTCAATCCTCAATCGTCAATCTTCAATCATTAATATTCAATCTTCAATCCACAATCCTCAATCCGCAATCCTCAATCCTCAACCCTCAATCCTCAACGTCCAATCCTCAATACCCAATCCTCAGTCTTCAATCCTCAATCCTCAATCCTCAGTCCTCAATCCTCAATCCTCAATCCTCAGTCCTCAAACCTCAATCCTGAATTCTCAATCCTGAATCCTCAATCTTCAGCCCTGAGTCCTCAACAATCAGTTGTCAATCCTCAATCCTCAATAGAACGTCCTCAATTCACAGTTTTCAATACTCAATACTCAATCTGCAATCTTCAGATTTCTATACACAAACATCAATTCTCATCACTCAACCCTCAATACTCAGTCCACAATCCTCAATCTTCAATCGTCAATCCTCAATCCTGAATCCTCAATCTTAATCTTCAATCCTCAATACTCAACCTTCAATCCTCAATCCTCAATCCTCAATCTTAATCTTCAATCCTCAATACTCAATATTCAACCCTCAATCCTCAATCCTCAATCCTCAACACTCAATCCTCAATCTTCAATCCTCAATACTCAATCTTCAATCCTCAATCCTCAATCCTTAATCCTCAATCCTCCATCCTCAACATTCAACACACAACCCTCAACCATCAATCCTCAATACTCAACCATCAATCCTCAATTCTCAATACTCAATAGAGTATCCTGAATTCTAATGGTTCAAAACTCAATCCACAATTTTCAATAATCAAATCTCAATCCTCAAACATCAATTCTCAACACTCAATCCTCAACACTCAGTCCTCTCTCTTCAATCCTCCATCCTCAATCCTCAATCCTCAATCGTCAATCCTCAACTTTCAATCCTCAACCCTCAATCCTCAGTCCTCAAACCTCAATCACGAATCCTCAATCCTGAATCCTCAATCTTCAGCCCTCAGTCCTCAACAATCAATTGTCAATCCTCAATCCTCAATAGAATATCCTCAATTCACTGTTTTCAATACTCAATCCCCATTCTTCAATCTTCAAATCTCAATCCACAAACATCAATACTCATCACTCAGCCCTCAACGCTCAGTCCTCAATCGTCAATCCTCAATCCCCAATCCTCAATCTTCAATCCTCAATCCTCAATCCTCAATCCTCAATCCTCAATCTTCAATACTCAATACTCAATATTCAATCCTCAATCCTCAATCCTCAATCCTCAATCCTCAATCCTCAATCCTCAGCCTTCAAACCTCAATCCTCAACCCTCAGCCCTCATCCTCAATCCTCAATCCTCAATCCTAAATCCTCAATCTTCACTCCTCAATCCTCAATCCTCAATCCTCAATCCTCAATCTTCAATCCTCTATCCTCAATGCTCAATTCTCAATCCTCAATCCTCAAACCTCAATCTTCAATCCTCAATACTCGATATTCAATCCTCAATCCTCAATCCTCAGTCATTAATCCTCAATCCTCAATCCTCAATCTTCAATCCTCAATAATCAATCTCCAATACTAGATCCTCAATCCCCAATCCTCAATCCTTAATCCTCAATCCTGAATTCTCAATCCCCAGTCCTCAATCTTCAATCCTCAATGCTCAATCCTCAATCCTCAATCCTCAGTCCTCAATCCTCAATCCTCAATCCTCAAACCTCAAACCTCAACCGTCAGTCCTCGTCCTCAAACCTCAACGCTCAATCCTCCATCCTCAATCTTCAATCATCAATACTCAATCTTCAATCCTCAATCCTCAATTCTCAATCCTAAATCCTCAATCTTCCATCCTCAATACTTAATCCTCAATCCTCAATCCCCTGTCCTCAAACCTCAATTCTGAATCCTCAATCCTGAATCCTCAATCTTCAGCCCTCAGTCCTCAACAATCAGTTGTCAATTCTGAATCCTCAATCCTGAATCCTCAATCTTCAGCCCTCAGTCCTCAACAATCAGTTGTCAATCCTCAATCCTCAATAGAATATCCTCATTTCACAGTTTTCTATACTCAATACTCAAAGTGCAATCTTCAAATCTCTATTCACAAACATCAATTCTCATCACTCAACTCTCAACACTCCGTCCACAATCCTCAAACTTCAATCCTCAATCCTCAATCCTCAACCCTCAATCCTCAATCCTCAATTTTCAAACCTCAATAATCAATCTTGAATCCTCAATCCTCAATCCTCAATCCTCAATCGTCAGACTTCAATCCTCAATACTCAATCTTCAATCCTGAATCCTCAATCCTCAATCCTCAATCCTCAATCCTCATTCTTCAATCCTGAATACCCAATCCTCAATCTTCAATCCTCAATCCTCAATCCTCAATTCTCAATCCTCAATCCTCAGTCCTCAGTCCTCGAACCACAATCCTCAACCCTCAGCCCTCATCCTCAATCCTCAATCCTCAACCCTCAGTCCTCCGTCCTCAAACCTCAATCCTCAGCCCCCAGACCTCATCCTCGATCCTCAATCCTCAATCCTCAATCGTCAATCTTCCATCCTCAATACTCAATCTTCAATCCTCAATCCTCAATCCTCAACCCTCAATCCTCATTCTTCAATGCTCAATACCCAATCCTCAATCTTCAATCCTCAATCCTCAATCCTCAATCCTCAATCCTCAATAGTCAATCCTCAATCTTCAACTCTCAGTGCCAAATCCTCTGTCTTGAATACTTAATCCTCAATCCTCAACCTTCAATCCTCAATACTCAATCTTCAATCCTCAATCCTCCATCCTCAATCCTCAATCCTCATTCTTCAATCATCAATACCCAATCCTCAATCTTCAATCCTCAATCCTCAATCCTCAATTCTCAATCCTCAATCCTCAATCCTCAAACCTCAAACATCAATACTCAACCCTCAGTCCTCGTCCTCAATCCACAACCCTCAATCCTCAACCCTCAATCTTCAATTCTCAATCCTCAATCCACAATCCTCAATCATCAATCCTCAGTCCTCAAACCTCAATCCTGAATCCTCAATCCTGAATCCTCAGTCTTCAGCCCTCAGTCCTCAACAATCAGTTATCTATCCTCAATCCTGAATAGAATATCATCAATACACAGTTTTCAATACTCAATACTCAATCTGCAATCTTCAAATCTCTATCCACAGTCATCAATTCTCATCACTCAACACTCTAACACTCAGTCCCCAATCCTCACTCTTCAATGCTCAATCCTCAATCCTCAACACTCAATCCTCAATCCTCAATTTTCAATCCTCAATAATCAATCTTCAATCCTCAATCCTCAATCCTCAATTCTCAATCCTCAATCGTCAGTCTTCAATCCTCAATACTCAATCTTCAATTCTCAATCCTCATTCCTCAGTCCTCAGTCCTCAAACCTCAATCCTCAGCCCTCAGCCCTCATCCTCAATCATCAATCCTCAATCCTCAATCCTCAATAGAATATCATCAATTCACAGTTTTCAATACTCAATACTCAATCTGCAATCATCAAATCTCTATTCACAAACATCAATTCTCATCACTCAACCCTCAACACTCCGTCCCCAATCCTCAATCTTCATTCCTCAATCCTCAATACTCAACCCTCAATCCTCAACCCTCAATTTTCAAACCTCAATAGTCAATCTTCCATCCTCAATACTCAATCTTCAATCCTCAATCCTCAATCCTCAATCCTCAATCCTCAATCCTGAATAGTCAATCCTCAACCTTCAACCCTCAGTGCCAAATACTCAATCTTGAATACTCAATCCTCAATCCTCAAACTTCAATCCTCAATACTCAATCTTCAATCCTCAATCCTCAATCCTCAATTCTCAATTCTCATTCCTCAGTCCTCAGTCCTCAAACCTCAATCCTGAACCCTCAGTCCTCATCCTCAATCATCAATCCTCAATCCTCAATCCTCAACAGAATATCATCAATTCACAGATTTCAATACTCAATACTCAACCTGCAATCTTCAAATCTCTATTCACAAACATCAATTCTCATCACTCAACCCTCAACACTCCGTCATCAATCCTCAATCTTCATTCCTCAACCCTCAATACTCAATCCTCAACCCACAATCCGCAACGTTCAATCCTCAATACCCTATCCTCAGTCTTCAATCCTCAATCCTCAATCCTCAATCCTCAATCCTCTATCCTCAGTCCTCAAACCTCAATCCTGAATCCTCAATCCTGAATCCTCAATCTTCAGCCCTGGGTCCTCAACAATCAGTTGTCAATCCTCAATCCTCAATAGAATGTCCTCAATTCACAGTTTTCAATACTCAATACTCAACCTGCAATCTTCAGATCTCTATCCACAAACATCAATTCTCATCACTCAACCCTCAATGCTCAGTCCCCAATCCTCAATCTTCAATCCTTAATCCTCAATCCTCAGTCCTCAATCCTCAATCCTCAATCTTAATCTTCAATCCTCAATACTCAATCTTCAATCCTCAATCCTCAATCCTCAATCCTCAATACTCAATCCTCAACCTTCAATCCTCAATACTCAATCTTCAAACTTCAATCCTCAATCCTCAACCCTCAATCCTCAATCCTCAATCCTCAATTGTCAATCTTCCATCCTCAATACTCAATCTTCAATCCTCAATCCTCAATCCTCAATCCTCAATCCTCATTCTTCAATCCTCAATACCCTATCCTCAATCTTCAATCCTCAATCCTCAATCCTCAATCCTCAATCCTCAATAGTCAATCCTCAATCTTCAACCCTCAGTGCCAAAGACTCAATCTTGAATACTCAATCCTCAATCATCAAACTTCAATCCTCAATACTCAATCTTCAATCCTCAATCCTCAGTCCTCAATCCTCAATCCTCATTCTTCAATCCTCAATACCCAATACTCAATCTTCAATCCCCAATCCTCAATCCCCAATTCTCAATCCTCAATCCTCAATCCTCAGACCTCAAACATCAATACTCAACCCTCAGTCCTCGTCCTCAATCCACAACCCTCAATCCTCAATCCTCAATCTTCAATTCTCAATCCTCAATCCACAATCCTCAATCATCAATCCTCAATCCTCAAACCTCAATCCTGAATCCTCAATCCAGAATCCTCAATCTTCAGCCCTCAGTCCTCAAGAATCAGCTGTCAATCCTCAATCCTCAATAGAATATCATCAATTCAAAGCTTTCAATACTCAATACTCAATCTGCAATCTTCAAATCTCTATCCACAATCATCAATTCTCATCACTCAACCCTCAACGCTCAGTCCCCAATCCTCAATCTTCAATCATCAATCCTCAAACCTCAATACTCAATCCTCAATCTTCAATCCTCAATACTCAACCTTCAATCCTCAATCCTCAACACTCAATCCTCAATCCTCAATCCTCAATCCTCAATCTTCAATCCTCAATACTCAATCTTCAATCCTCAATCCTCAATCCTCAATCCTCAATCCTCATTCTTCAATCCTCAACACCCAGTCCTCAATCTTCAATCCTCAATCCTCAATCCTCAATTCTCAATCCTCAATCCTCAATCCTCAGACCTCAAACATCAATACTCAACCCTCAGTCCTCGTCCTCAATCCACAACACACAATCCTCAATCCTCAATCTTCAATCATCAATATTCAATCTTCAGTCCTCAATCCTCAATCCTCAATCCTCAATCCTCAATCCTCAATGTTCAATCCGCAATACGCAATCCTCAATCTTCAATACTCAATCCTCAATCCTTAATCCTCAATCCTCAATCATCAATCCTCAATCTTCAATACTCAATCGTCAATCCTCAATCCTCAATCCTCAATACCCAACCATCAATCCTCAATTCCCAATACTCAATAGAATATCCTGAATTCTCAGGATTCAATACTCAAACCTCAATCCTCAACCCTCAGCCCTCATCCTCCATTCTCAATCCTCAATCCTCAATCCTCAATCTTCAACCCTCAATACTCAATCTTCAATCCTCAATCCTCAATCCTCAATCCTCAATCCTCCATCCTCAATATTCAACACAGAACCCTCAACCATCAATCCTCAATACTCAACCATCAATCCTCAATTCTCAATACTCAATAGAGTATCCTGAATTCTCATGGTTCAATACTCAATCCACAATTTTCAATAATCAAAACTCAATCCTCAAACATCAATTCTCAACACTCAATCCTCAACACTCAGTCCTCTCTCTTCAATCCTCCATCCTCAATCCTCAATCCTCAATCGCCAATCCTCAACTTTCAATCCTCAACCCTCAATCCTCAGTCCTCAAACCTCAATCACGAATCCTCAATCCTGAATCCTCAATCTTCAGCCCTCAGTCCTCAACAATCAATTGTCAATCCTCAATCCTCAATAGAATATCCTCAATTCACTGTTTCCAATACTCAATCCCCATTCTTCAATCTTCAAATCTCAATCCACAAACATCAATTCTCATCACTCAGCCCTCAACGCTCAGTCCTCAATCGTCAATCCTCAATCCCCAATCCTCAATCTTCAATCCTCAATCCTCAATCCTCAATCCTCAATCCTCAATCTTCAATCCTCAATACTCAATATTCAATCCTCAATCCTCAATCCTCAATCCTCAATCCTCAATCCTCAATCCTCAGCCTTCAAACCTCAATCCTCAACCCTCAGCCCTCATCCTCAATCCTCAATCCTCAATCCTAAATCCTCAATCTTCAATCCTCAATCCTCAATCCTCAATCCTCAATCCTCAATCCTCAATACTCAATCCTCAATCCTCAATCTTCAATCCTCAACACTCAATCGTCAAGCCTCAATCCTCAATCCTCATTCTTCAATCCTCAATCCTCAATACTCAATCCTCAATCTTCGATCCTCAGTACTCAATATTCAATCCTCAATCCTCAATCCTCAATTCTCAATCCTCAATCCTCAGTCCTCAGTCCTCATACCTCAATCCTCAACCCTCAGCCCTCATCCTCAATCCTCAATTCTCAATCCTAAATCCTCAATCTTCCATCCTCAATACTCAATCCTCAATCCTCAATCCCCTGTCCTCAAACCTCAATTCTGAATCCTCAATACCGAATCCTCAATCTTCAGCCCTCAGTCCTCAACAATCAGTTGTCAATCCTCAATCCTCAATAGAATATCCTCAATTCACAGTTTTCTATACTCAATACTCAAACTGCAATCTTCAAATCTCTATTCACAAACATCAATTCTCATCACTCAACTCTCAACACTCCGTCCACAATCCTCAAACTTCAATCCTCAAACCTCAATCCTCAACCCTCAATCCTCAATCCTCAATTTTCAAACCTCAATAATCAATCTTCAATCCTCAATCCTCAATCCTCAGTCCTCAATCGTCAGACTTCAATCCTCAATACTCAATCTTCAATCCTGAATCCTCAATCCTCAATCCTCAATCCTCAATCCTCATTCTTCAATCCTGAATACCCAATCCTCAATCTTCAATCCTCAATCCTCAATCCTCAGTTCTCAATCCTCAATCCTCAGTCCTCAGTCCTCGAACCACAATCCTCAACTCTCAGCCCTCATCCTCAATCCTCAATCCTCAACCCTCAGTCCTCCGTCCTCAAACCTCAATCCTCAGCCCTCAGACCTCATCCTCGATCCTCAATCCTCAATCCTCAATCCTCAATATTCAATCCTCAATACTCAATATTCAATCCTCAATCCTCAGTCCTCAAGCCTCAATTCTGAATCCTGAATACTAAACCTTCAATCCTCAATCCTCAGTCCTGAATACTCTACCATCAATCTTCAAACCTCAATCCCCAATGCTCAATCCTCAATCCTCATTCTTCAATCCTCAATACCCAATCCTCAATCTTCAATCCTCTATCCTCAATGCTCAATTCTCAATCCTCAATCCTCAAACCCCAATCTTCAATCCTCAATACTCGATATTCAATCCTCAATCCTCAATCCTCAGTCATTAATCCTCAATCCTCAATCCTCAATCTTCAATCCTCAATAATCAATCTCCAATACTAGATCCTCAATCCCCAATCCTCAATCCTTAATCCTCAATCCTGAATTCTCAATCCCCAGTCCTCAATCTTCAATCCTCAATGCTCAATCCTCAATCCTCAATCCTCAGTCCTCAATCCTCAATCCTCAAACCTCAAACCTCAACCGTCAGTCCTCGTCCTCAAACCTCAACGCTCAATCCTCCATCCTCAATCTTCAATCATCAACACTCAATCTTCAATCCTCAATCCTCAATTCTCAATCCTAAATCCTCAATCTTCCATCCTCAATACTTAATCCTCAATCCTCAATCCCCTGTCCTCAAACCTCAATTCTGAATCCTCAATCCTGAATCCTCAATCTTCAGCCCTCAGTCCTCAACAATCAGTTGTCAATCCTCAATCCTCAATAGAATATCCTCATTTCACAGTTTTCTTTACTCAATACACAAACTGCAATCTTCAAATCTCTATTCACAAACATCAATTCTCATCACTCAACTCTCAACACTCCGTCCACAATCCTCAAACGTCAATCCTCAATCCTCAATCCTCAACCCTCGATCCTCAATCCTCAATTTTCAAACCTCAATAATCAATCTTGAATCCTCAATCCTCAATCCTCAATCCTCAATCGTCAGACTTCAATCCTCAATACTCAATCTTCAATCCTGAATCCTCAATCCTCAATCCTCAATCCTCAATCCTCATTCTTCAATCCTGAATACCCAATCCTCAATCTTCAATCCTCAATCCTCAATCCTCAATTCTCAATCCTCAATCCTCAGTCCTCAGTCCTCGAACCACAATCCTCAACCCTCAGCCCTCATCCTCAATCCTCAATCCTCAACCCTCAGTCCTCCGTCCTCAAACCTCAATCCTCAGCCCTCAGACCTCATCCTCGATCCTCAATCCTCAATCCTCAATCGTCAATCTTCCATCCTCAATACTCAATCTTCAATCCTCAATCCTCAATCCTCAACCCTCAACCCTCAATCCTCATTCTTCAATCCTCAATACCCAATCCTCAATCTTCAATCCTCAATCCTCAATCCTCAATCCTCAATCCTCAATAGTCAATCCTCAATCTTCAACTCTCAGTGCCAAATCCTCTGTCTTGAATACTCAATCCTCAATCCTCAAACTTCAATCCTCAATACTCAATCTTCAATCCTCAATCCTCAATCCTCAATCCTCAATCCTCATTCTTCAATCATCAATACCCAATCCTCAATCTTCAATCCTCAATCCTCAATCCTCAATTCTCAATCCTCAATCCTCAATCCTCAAACCTCAAACATCAATACTCAACCCTCAGTCCTCGTCCTCAATCCACAACCCTCAATCCTCAACCCTCAATCTTCAATTCTCAATCCTCAATCCACAATCCTCAATCATCAATCCTCAGTCCTCAAACCTCAATCCTGAATCCTCAATCCTGAATCCTCAGTCTTCAGCCCTCAGTCCTCAACAATCAGTTATCTATCCTCAATCCTGAATAGAATATCATCAATACACAGTTTTCAATACTCAATACTCAATCTGCAATCTTCAAATCTCTATCCACAGTCATCAATTCTCATCACTCAACCCTCTAACACTCAGTCCCCAATCCTCAATCTTCAATCCTCAATCCTCAATCCTCAACACTCAATCCTCAATCCTCAATTTTCAATCCTCAATAATCAATCTTCAATCCTCAATCCTCAATCCTCAATTCTCAATCCTCAATCGTCAGTCTTCAATCCTCAATACTCAATCTTCAATCCTGAATCCTCAATCCTCAATCCTCAATCCTCATTCTTCAATCCTCAATACCCAATCCTCAATCTTCAATCCTCAATCCTCAATCCTCATTTCTCAATCCTCATTCCTCAGTCCTCAGTCCTCAAACCTCAATCCTCGGCCCTCAGCCCTCATCCTCAATCATCAATCCTCAATCCTCAATCCTCAATAGAATATCATCAATTCACAGTTTTCAATACTCAATACTCAATCTGCAATCTTCAAATCTCTATTCACAAACATCAATTCTCATCACTCAACCCTCAACACTCCGTCCCCAATCCTCAATCTTCATTCCTCAATCCTCAATACTCAACCCTCAATCCTCAACCCTCAATTTTCAAACCTCAATAGTCAATCTTCCATCCTCAATCCTCAATCCTCTATCCTCAATCCTCAATACTCAATCCTCAATCTTCAATACTCAATACTCAATCTTCAAACCTCAATCCTCAATCCTCAACCCTCAATCCTCAATCCTCAATTGTCAATCTTCCATCCTCAATACTCAATCTTCAATCCTCAATCCTCAATCCTCAATCCTCAATCCTCAATCCTCAATAGTCAATCCTCAACCTTCAACCCTCAGTGCCAAATACTCAATCTTGAATACTCAATCCTCAATCCTCAAACTTCAATCCTCAATACTCAATCTTCAATCCTCAATCCTCAATCCTCAATTCTCAATTCTCATTCCTCAGTCCTCAGTCCTCAAACCTCAATCCTGAACCCTCAGTCCTCATCCTCAATCATCAATCCTCAATCCTCAATCCTCAATAGAATATCATCAATTCACAGATTTCAATACTCAATACTCAACCTGCAATCTTCAAATCTCTATTCACAAACATCAATTCTCATCACTCAACCCTCAACACTCCGTCATCAATCCTCAATCTTCATTCCTCAACCCTCAATACTCAATCCTCAACCCTCAATCCGCAACGTTCAATCCTCAATACCCTATCCTCAGTCTTCAATTCTCAATCCTCAATCCTCAATCCTCAATCCTCTATCCTCAGTCCTCAAACCTCAATCCTGAATCCTCAATCCTGAATCCTCAATCTTCAGCCCTGGGTCCTCAACAATCAGTTGTCAATCCTCAATCCTCAATAGAATGTCCTCAATTCACAGTTTTCAATACTCAATACTCAACCTGCAATCTTCAGATCTCTATCCACAAACATCAATTCTCATCACTCAACCCTCAATGCTCAGTCCCCAATCCTCAATCTTCAATCCTCAATCCTCAATCCTCAGTCCTCAATCCTCAATCCTCAATCTTAATCTTCAATCCTCAATACTCAATCTTCAATCCTCAATCCTCAATCCTCAATCCTCAATACCCAATCCTCAACCTTCAATCCTCAATACTCAATCTTCAAACCTCAATCCTCAATCCTCAACCCTCAATCCTCAATCCTCAATCCTCAATTGTCAATCTTCCATCCTCAATACTCAATCTTCAATCCTCAATCCTCAATCCTCAATCCTCAATCCTCATTCTTCAATCCTCAATACCCTATCCTCAATCTTCAATCCTCAATCCTCAATCCTCAATCCTCAATCCTCAATAGTCAATCCTCAATCTTCAACCCTCAGTGCCAAAGACTCAATCTTGAATACTCAATCCTCAATCATCAAACTTCAATCCTCAATACTCAATCTTCAATCCTCAATCCTCAGTCCTCAATCCTCAATCCTCATTCTTCAATCCTCAATACCCAATACTCAATCTTCAATCCCCAATCCTCAATCCCCAATTCTCAATCCTCAATCCTCAATCCTCAGACCTCAAACATCAATACTCAACCCTCAGTCCTCGTCCTCAATCCACAACCCTCAATCCTCAATCCTCAATCTTCAATTCTCAATCCTCAATCCACAATCCTCAATCATCAATCCTCAATCCTCAAACCTCAATCCTGAATCCTCAATCCAGAATCCTCAATCTTCAGCCCTCAGTCCTCAACAATCAGCTGTCAATCCTCAATCCTCAATAGAATATCATCAATTCAAAGCTTTCAATACTCAATACTCAATCTGCAATCTTCAAATCTCTATCCACAATCATCAATTCTCATCACTCAACCCTCAACGCTCAGTCCCCAATCCTCAATCTTCAATCATCAATCCTCAAACCTCAATACTCAATCCTCAATCTTCAATCCTCAATACTCAACCTTCAATCCTCAATCCTCAACACTCAATCCTCAATCCTCAATCCTCAATCCTCAATCTTCAATCCTCAATACTCAATCTTCAATCCTCAATCCTCAATCCTCAATCCTCAATCCTCATTCTTCAATCCTCAACACCCAGTCCTCAATCTTCAATCCTCAATCCTCAATCCTCAATTCTCAATCCTCAATCCTCAATCCTCAGACCTCAAACATCAATACTCAACCCTCAGTCCTCGTCCTCAATCCACAACACACAATCCTCAATCCTCAATCTTCAATCATCAATATTCAATCTTCAGTCCTCAATCCTCAATCCTCAATCCTCAATCCTCAATCCTCAATGTTCAATCCGCAATACGCAATCCTCAATCTTCAATACTCAATCCTCAATCCTTAATCCTCAATCCTCAATCATCAATCCTCAATCTTCAATACTCAATCGTCAATCCTCAATCCTCAATCCTCAATACCCAACCATCAATCCTCAATTCCCAATACTCAATAGAATATCCTGAATTCTCAGGATTCAATACTCAATCCACAATTTTCAATAATCAAAACTCAATCCTCAAACATCAATTCTCAACACTCAATCCTCAACACTCAGTCCTCTCTCTTCAATCCTCCATCCTCAATCCTCAATCCTCAATCGCCAATCCTCAACTTTCAATCCTCAACCCTCAATCCTCAGTCCTCAAACCTCAATCACGAATCCTCAATCCTGAATCCTCAATCTTCAGCCCTCAGTCCTCAACAATCAATTGTCAATCCTCAATCCTCAATAGAATATCCTCAATTCACTGTTTCCAATACTCAATCCCCATTCTTCAATCTTCAAATCTCAATCCACAAACATCAATTCTCATCACTCAGCCCTCAACGCTCAGTCCTCAATCGTCAATCCTCAATCCCCAATCCTCAATCTTCAATCCTCAATCCTCAATCCTCAATCCTCAATCCTCAATCTTCAATCCTCAATACTCAATATTCAATCCTCAATCCTCAATCCTCAATCCTCAATCCTCAATCCTCAATCCTCAGCCTTCAAACCTCAATCCTCAACCCTCAGCCCTCATCCTCAATCCTCAATCCTCAATCCTAAATCCTCAATCTTCAATCCTCAATCCTCAATCCTCAATCCTCAATCCTCAATCCTCAATACTCAATCCTCAATCCTCAATCTTCAATCCTCAACACTCAATCGTCAAGCCTCAATCCTCAATCCTCATTCTTCAATCCTCAATCCTCAATACTCAATCCTCAATCTTCGATCCTCAGTACTCAATATTCAATCCTCAATCCTCAATCCTCAATTCTCAATCCTCAATCCTCAGTCCTCAGTCCTCATACCTCAATCCTCAACCCTCAGCCCTCATCCTCAATCCTCAATTCTCAATCCTAAATCCTCAATCTTCCATCCTCAATACTCAATCCTCAATCCTCAATCCCCTGTCCTCAAACCTCAATTCTGAATCCTCAATACCGAATCCTCAATCTTCAGCCCTCAGTCCTCAACAATCAGTTGTCAATCCTCAATCCTCAATAGAATATCCTCATTTCACAGTTTTCTATACTCAATACTCAAACTGCAATCTTCAAATCTCTATTCACAAACATCAATTCTCATCACTCAACTCTCAACACTCCGTCCACAATCCTCAAACTTCAATCCTCAAACCTCAATCCTCAACCCTCAATCCTCAATCCTCAATTTTCAAACCTCAATAATCAATCTTCAATCCTCAATCCTCAATCCTCAGTCCTCAATCGTCAGACTTCAATCCTCAATACTCAATCTTCAATCCTGAATCCTCAATCCTCAATCCTCAATCCTCAATCCTCATTCTTCAATCCTGAATACCCAATCCTCAATCTTCAATCCTCAATCCTCAATCCTCAATTCTCAATCCTCAATCCTCAGTCCTCAGTCCTCGAACCACAATCCTCAACTCTCAGCCCTCATCCTCAATCCTCAATCCTCAACCCTCAGTCCTCCGTCCTCAAACCTCAATCCTCAGCCCTCAGACCTCATCCTCGATCCTCAATCCTCAATCCTCAATCCTCAATATTCAATCCTCAATACTCAATATTCAATCCTCAATCCTCAGTCCTCAAGCCTCAATTCTGAATCCTGAATACTAAACCTTCAATCCTCAATCCTCAGTCCTGAATACTCTACCATCAATCTTCAAACCTCAATCCCCAATGCTCAATCCTCAATCCTCATTCTTCAATCCTCAATACCCAATCCTCAATCTTCAATCCTCTATCCTCAATGCTCAATTCTCAATCCTCAATCCTCAAACCCCAATCTTCAATCCTCAATACTCGATATTCAATCCTCAATCCTCAATCCTCAGACATTAATCCTCAATCCTCAATCCTCAATCTTCAATCCTCAATAATCAATCTCCAATACTAGATCCTCAATCCCCAATCCTCAATCCTTAATCCTCAATCCTGAATTCTCAATCCCCAGTCCTCAATCTTCAATCCTCAATGCTCAATCCTCAATCCTCAGTCCTCAGTCCTCGAACCACAATCCTCAACTCTCAGCCCTCATCCTCAATCCTCAATCCTCAACCCTCAGTCCTCCGTCCTCAAACCTCAATCCTCAGCCCTCAGACCTCATCCTCGATCCTCAATCCTCAATCCTCAATCCTCAATATTCAATCCTCAATACTCAATATTCAATCCTCAATCCTCAGTCCTCAAGCCTCAATTCTGAATCCTGAATACTAAACCTTCAATCCTCAATCCTCAGTCCTGAATACTCTACCATCAATCTTCAAACCTCAATCCCCAATGCTCAATCCTCAATCCTCATTCTTCAATCCTCAATACCCAATCCTCAATCTTCAATCCTCTATCCTCAATGCTCAATTCTCAATCCTCAATCCTCAAACCTCAATCTTCAATCCTCAATACTCGATATTCAATCCTCAATCCTCAATCCTCAGTCATTAATCCTCAATCCTCAATCCTCAATCTTCAATCCTCAATAATCAATCTCCAATACTAGATCCTCAATCCCCAATCCTCAATCCTTAATCCTCAATCCTGAATTCTCAATCCCCAGTCCTCAATCTTCAATCCTCAATGCTCAATCCTCAATCCTCAATCCTCAGTCCTCAATCCTCAATCCTCAATCCTCAAACCTCAAACCTCAACCGTCAGTCCTCGTCCTCAAACCTCAACGCTCAATCCTCCATCCTCAATCTTCAATCATCAACACTCAATCTTCAATCCTCAATCCTCAATTCTCAATCCTAAATCCTCAATCTTCCATCCTCAATACTTAATCCTCAATCCTCAATCCCCTGTCCTCAAACCTCAATTCTGAATCCTCAATCCTGAATCCTCAATCTTCAGCCCTCAGTCCTCAACAATCAGTTGTCAATCCTCAATCCTCAATAGAATATCCTCATTTCACAGTTTTCTATACTCAATACACAAACTGCAATCTTCAAATCTCTATTCACAAACATCAATTCTCATCACTCAACTCTCAACACTCCGTCCACAATCCTCAAACGTCAATCCTCAATCCTCAATCCTCAACCCTCAATCCTCAATCCTCAATTTTCAAACCTCAATAATCAATCTTGAATCCTCAATCCTCAATCCTCAATCCTCAATCGTCAGACTTCAATCCTCAATACTCAATCTTCAATCCTGAATCCTCAATCCTCAATCCTCAATCCTCAATCCTCATTCTTCAATCCTGAATACCCAATCCTCAATCTTCAATCCTCAATCCTCAATCCTCAATTCTCAATCCTCAATCCTCAGTCCTCAGTCCTCGAACCACAATCCTCAACCCTCAGCCCTCATCCTCAATCCTCAATCCTCAACCCTCAGTCCTCCGTCCTCAAACCTCAATCCTCAGCCCTCAGACCTCATCCTCGATCCTCAATCCTCAATCCTCAATCGTCAATCTTCCATCCTCAATACTCAATCTTCAATCCTCAATCCTCAATCCTCAACCCTCAACCCTCAATCCTCATTCTTCAATCCTCAATACCCAATCCTCAATCTTCAATCCTCAATCCTCAATCCTCAATCCTCAATCCTCAATAGTCAATCCTCAATCTTCAACTCTCAGTGCCAAATCCTCTGTCTTGAATACTCAATCCTCAATCCTCAAACTTCAATCCTCAATACTCAATCTTCAATCCTCAATCCTCAATCCTCAATCCTCAATCCTCATTCTTCAATCATCAATACCCAATCCTCAATCTTCAATCCTCAATCCTCAATCCTCAATTCTCAATCCTCAATCCTCAATCCTCAAACCTCAAACATCAATACTCAACCCTCAGTCCTCGTCCTCAATCCACAACCCTCAATCCTCAACCCTCAATCTTCAATTCTCAATCCTCAATCCACAATCCTCAATCATCAATCCTCAGTCCTCAAACCTCAATCCTGAATCCTCAATCCTGAATCCTCAGTCTTCAGCCCTCAGTCCTCAACAATCAGTTATCTATCCTCAATCCTGAATAGAATATCATCAATACACAGTTTTCAATACTCAATACTCAATCTGCAATCTTCAAATCTCTATCCACAGTCATCAATTCTCATCACTCAACCCTCTAACACTCAGTCCCCAATCCTCAATCTTCAATCCTCAATCCTCAATCCTCAACACTCAATCCTCAATCCTCAATTTTCAATCCTCAATAATCAATCTTCAATCCTCAATCCTCAATCCTCAATTCTCAATCCTCAATCGTCAGTCTTCAATCCTCAATACTCAATCTTCAATCCTGAATCCTCAATCCTCAATCCTCAATCCTCATTCTTCAATCCTCAATACCCAATCCTCAATCTTCAATCCTCAATCCTCAATCCTCAATTCTCAATCCTCATTCCTCAGTCCTCAGTCCTCAAACCTCAATCCTCGGCCCTCAGCCCTCATCCTCAATCATCAATCCTCAATCCTCAATCCTCAATAGAATATCATCAATTCACAGTTTTCAATACTCAATACTCAATCTGCAATCTTCAAATCTCTATTCACAAACATCAATTCTCATCACTCAACCCTCAACACTCCGTCCCCAATCCTCAATCTTCATTCCTCAATCCTCAATACTCAACCCTCAATCCTCAACCCTCAATTTTCAAACCTCAATAGTCAATCTTCCATCCTCAATCCTCAATCCTCTATCCTCAATCCTCAATACTCAATCCTCAATCTTCAATACTCAATACTCAATCTTCAAACCTCAATCCTCAATCCTCAACCCTCAATCCTCAATCCTCAATCCTCAATTGTCAATCTTCAATCCTCAATACTCAATCTTCAATCCTCAATCCTCAATCCTCAATCCTCAATCCTCAATCCTCAATAGTCAATCCTCAACCTTCAACCCTCAGTGCCAAATACTCAATCTTGAATACTCAATCCTCAATCCTCAAACTTCAATCCTCAATACTCAATCTTCAATCCTCAATCCTCAATCCTCAATTCTCAATTCTCATTCCTCAGTCCTCAGTCCTCAAACCTCAATCCTGAACCCTCAGTCCTCATCCTCAATCATCAATCCTCAATCCTCAATCCTCAATAGAATATCATCAATTCACAGATTTCAATACTCAATACTCAACCTGCAATCTTCAAATCTCTATTCACAAACATCAATTCTCATCACTCAACCCTCAACACTCCGTCATCAATCCTCAATCTTCATTCCTCAACCCTCAATACTCAATCCTCAACCCTCAATCCGCAACGTTCAATCCTCAATACCCTATCCTCAGTCTTCAATCCTCAATCCTCAATCCTCAATCCTCAATCCTCTATCCTCAGTCCTCAAACCTCAATCCTGAATCCTCAATCCTGAATCCTCAATCTTCAGCCCTGGGTCCTCAACAATCAGTTGTCAATCCTCAATCCTCAATAGAATGTCCTCAATTCACAGTTTTCAATACTCAATACTCAACCTGCAATCTTCAGATCTCTATCCACAAACATCAATTCTCATCACTCAACCCTCAATGCTCAGTCCCCAATCCTCAATCTTCAATCCTCAATCCTCAATCCTCAGTCCTCAATCCTCAATCCTCAATCTTAATCTTCAATCCTCAATACTCAATCTTCAATCCTCAATCCTCAATCCTCAATCCTCAATACTCAATCCTCAACCTTCAATCCTCAATACTCAATCTTCAAACCTCAATCCTCAATCCTCAACCCTCAATCCTCAATCCTCAATCCTCAATTGTCAATCTTCCATCCTCAATACTCAATCTTCAATCCTCAATCCTCAATCCTCAATCCTCAATCCTCATTCTTCAATCCTCAATACCCTATCCTCAATCTTCAATCCTCAATCCTCAATCCTCAATCCTCAATCCTCAATAGTCAATCCTCAATCTTCAACCCTCAGTGCCAAAGACTCAATCTTGAATACTCAATCCTCAATCATCAAACTTCAATCCTCAATACTCAATCTTCAATCCTCAATCCTCAGTCCTCAATCCTCAATCCTCATTCTTCAATCCTCAATACCCAATACTCAATCTTCAATCCCCAATCCTCAATCCCCAATTCTCAATCCTCAATCCTCAATCCTCAGACCTCAAACATCAATACTCAACCCTCAGTCCTCGTCCTCAATCCACAACCCTCAATCCTCAATCCTCAATCTTCAATTCTCAATCCTCAATCCACAATCCTCAATCATCAATCCTCAATCCTCAAACCTCAATCCTGAATCCTCAATCCTGAATCCTCAATCTTCAGCCCTCAGTCCTCAACAATCAGCTGTCAATCCTCAATCCTCAATAGAATATCATCAATTCAAAGCTTTCAATACTCAATACTCAATCTGCAATCTTCAAATCTCTATCCACAATCATCAATTCTCATCACTCAACCCTCAACGCTCAGTCCCCAATCCTCAATCTTCAATCCTCAATCCTCAAACCTCAATACTCAATCCTCAATCTTCAATCCTCAATACTCAACCTTCAATCCTCAATCCTCAACACTCAATACTCAATCCTCAATCCTCAATCCTCAATCCTCAATCCTCAATCCTCAATGTTCAATCCGCAATACGCAATCCTCAATCTTCAATACTCAATCCTCAATCCTTAATCCTCAATCCTCAATCATCAATCCTCAATCTTCAATACTCAATCGTCAATCCTCAATCCTCAATCCTCAATACCCAACCATCAATCCTCAATTCCCAATACTCAATAGAATATCCTGAATTCTCAGGATTCAATACTCAAACCTCAATCCTCAACCCTCAGCCCTCATCCTCCATCCTCAATCCTCAATCCTCAATCCTCAATCTTCAACCCTCAATACTCAAACATCAATCCTCAATCCTCAATCCTCAATCCTCAATCCTCCATCCTCAATATTCAACATAGAACCCTCAACCATCAATCCTCAATACTCAACCATCAATCCTCAATTCTCAATACTCAATAGAGTATCCTGAATTCTCATGGTTCAATACTCAATCCACAATTTTCAATAATCAAAACTCAATCCTCAAACATCAATTCTCAACACTCAATCCTCAACACTCAGTCCTCTCTCTTCAATCCTCCATCCTCAATCCTCAATCCTCAATCGCCAATTATCAACTTTCAATCCTCAACCCTCAATCCTCAGTCCTCAAACCTCAATCACGAATCCTCAATCCTGAATCCTCAATCTTCAGCCCTCAGTCCTCAACAATCAATTGTCAATCCTCAATCCTCAATAGAATATCCTCAATTCACTGTTTCCAATACTCAATCCCCATTCTTCAATCTTCAAATCTCAATCCACAAACATCAATTCTCATCACTCAGCCCTCAACGCTCAGTCCTCAATCCTCAATCGTCAATCCTCAACTTTCAATCCTCAACCCTCAATCCTCAGTCCTCAAACCTCAATCACGAATCCTCAATCCTGAATCCTCAATCTTCAGCCCTCAGTCCTCAACAATCAATTGTCAATCCTCAATCCTCAATAGAATATCCTCAATGCACTGTTTTCAATACTCAATCCCCATTCTTCAGTCTTCAAATCTCAATCCACAAACATCAATTCTCATCACTCAACTCTCAACACTCCGTCCCCAATCCTCAAACTTCAATCCTCAATCCTCAATCCTCAACCCTCAATCCTCAATCCTCAATTTTCAAACCTCAATAATCAATCTTCAATCCTCAATCATCAATCCTCAATCCTCAATCGTCAGACTTCAATCCTCAATACTCAATCTTCAATCCTGAATCCTCAATCCTCAATCCTCAATCCTCAATCCTCATTCTTCAATCCTGAATACCCAATCCTCAATCTTCAATCCTCAATCCTCAATCCTCAATTCTCAACCCTCAATCCTCAGTCCTCAGTCCTCGAACCACAAACCTCAACCCTCAGCCCTCATCCTCAGTCCTCAATCCTCAACCCTCAGTCCTCCGTCCTCAAACCTCAATCCTCAGCCCTCAGACCTCATCCTCGATCCTCAATCCTCAATCCTCAATCCTCAATATTCAATCCTCAATACTCAATATTCAATCCTCAATCCTCAGTCCTCAAGCCTCAATTCTGAATCCTGAATACTAAACCTTCAATCCTCAATCCTCAGTCCTGAATACTCTACCATCAATCTTCAAACCTCAATCCCCAATGCTCAATCCTCAATCCTCATTCTTCAATCCTCAATACCCAATCCTCAATCTTCAATCCTCTATCCTCAATGCTCAATTCTCAATCCTCAATCCTCAAACCTCAATCTTCAATCCTCAATACTCGATATTCAATCCTCAATCCTCAATCCTCAGTCATTAATCCTCAATCCTCAATCCTCAATCTTCAATCCTCAATAATCAATCTCCAATACTAGATCCTCAATCCCCAATCCTCAATCCTTAATCCTCAATCTTGAATTCTCAATCCCCAGTCCTCAATCTTCAATCCTCAATGCTCAATCCTCAATCCTCAATCCTCAGTCCTCAATCCTCAATCCTCAATCCTCAAACCTCAAACCTCAACCGTCAGTCCTCGTCCTCAAACCTCAACGCTCAATCCTCCATCCTCAATCTTCATTCATCAATACTCAATCTTCAATCCTCAATCCTCAATTCTCAATCCTAAATCCTCAATCTTCCATCCTCAATACTTAATCCTCAATCCTCAATCCCCTGTCCTCAAACCTCAATTCTGAATCCTCAATCCTGAATCCTCAATCTTCAGCCCTCAGTCTTCAAACCTCAATCCTGAATCCTCAATCCTGAATCCTCAGTCTTCAGCCCTCAGTCCTCAACAATCAGTTATCAATCATCAATCCTGAATAGAATATCATCAATACACAGATTTCAATACTCAATACTCAATCTGCAATCTTCAAATCTCTATCCACATTCATCAATTCTCATCACTCAACCCTCTAACACTCAGTCTCCAATCCTCAATCTTCAACCCTCAATCCTCAATCCTCAACACTCAATCCTCAATACTCAATCTTCAATCCTCAATCCTCAATCCTCAATTCTCAATTCTCATTCCTCAGTCCTCAGTCCTCAAACCTCAATCCTGAACCCTCAGTCCTCATCCTCAATCATCAATCCTCAATCCTCAATCCTCAATAGAATATCATCAATTCACAGATTTCAATACTCAATACTCAACCTGCAATCTTCAAATCTCTATTCACAAACATCAATTCTCATCACTCAACCCTCAACACTCCGTCATCAATCCTCAATCTTCATTCCTCAACCCTCAATACTCAATCCTCAACCCTCAATCCGCAACGTTCAATCCTCAATACCCTATCCTCAGCCTTCAATCCTCAATCCTCAGTCCTCAATCCTCAATCCTCTATCCTCAGTCCTCAAACCTCAATCCTGAATCCTCAATCCTGAATCCTCAATCTTCAGCCCTGGGTCCTCAACAATCAGTTGTCAATCCTCAATCCTCAATAGAATGTCCTCAATTCACAGTTTTCAATACTCAATACTCAACCTGCAATCTTCAGATCTCTATCCACAAACATCAATTCTCATCACTCAACCCTCAATGCTCAGTCCCCAATCCTCAATCTTCAATCCTCAATCCTCAATCCTCAGTCCTCAATCCTCAATCCTCAATCTTAATCTTCAATCCTCAATACTCAATCTTCAATCCTCAATCCTCAATCCTCAATCCTCAATACTCAATCCTCAACCTTCAATCCTCAATACTCAATCTTCAAACCTCAATCCTCAATCCTCAACCCTCAATCCTCAATCCTCAATCCTCAATTGTCAATCTTCCATCCTCAATACTCAATCTTCAATCCTCAATCCTCAATCCTCAATCCTCAATCCTCATTCTTCAATCCTCAATACCCTATCCTCAATCTTCAATCCTCAATCCTCAATCCTCAATCCTCAATCCTCAATAGTCAATCCTCAATCCTCAATCCTCAATCCTCAGACCTCAAACATCAATACTCAACCCTCAGTCCTCGTCCTCAATCCACAACACACAATCCTCAATCCTCAATCTTCAATCATCAATATTCAATCTTCAGTCCTCAATCCTCAATCCTCAATCCTCAATCCTCAATCCTCAATGTTCAATCCGCAATACGCAATCCTCAATCTTCAATACTCAATCCTCAATCCTTAATCCTCAATCCTCAATCATCAATCCTCAATCTTCAATACTCAATCGTCAATCCTCAATCCTCAATCCTCAATACCCAAACATCAATCCTCAATTCCCAATACTCAATAGAATATCCTGAATTCTCAGGATTCAATTCTCAAACCTCAATCCTCAACCCTCAGCCCTCATCCTCCATCCTCAATCCTCAATCCTCAATCCTCAATCTTCAACCCTCAATACTCAATCTTCAATCCTCAATACTCAATCCTCAATCCTCAATCCTCCATCCTCAATATTCAACATAGAACCCTCAACCATCAATCCTCAATACTCAACCATCAATCCTCAATTCTCAATACTCAATAGAGTATCCTGAATTCTCATGGTTCAATACTCAATCCACAATTTTCAATAATCAAAACTCAATCCTCAAACATCAATTCTCAACACTCAACCCTCAACACTCAGTCCTCTCTCTTCAATCCTCCATCCTCAGTCCTCAATCCTCAATCGTCAATCCTCAACTTTCAATCCTCAACCCTCAATCCTCAGTCCTCAAACCTCAATCACGAATCCTCAATCCTGAATCCTCAATCTTCAGCCCTCAGTCCTCAACAATCAATTGTCAATCCTCAATCCTCAATAGAATATCCTCAATGCACTGTTTTCAATACTCAATCCCCATTCTTCAGTCTTCAAATCTCAATCCACAAACATCAATTCTCATCACTCAACTCTCAACACTCCGTCCCCAATCCTCAAACTTCAATCCTCAATCCTCAATCCTCAACCCTCAATCCTCAATCCTCAATTTTCAAACCTCAATAATCAATCTTCAATCCTCAATCATCAATCCTCAATCCTCAATCGTCAGACTTCAATCCTCAATACTCAATCTTCAATCCTGAATCCTCAATCCTCAATCCTCAATCCTCAATCCTCATTCTTCAATCCTGAATACCCAATCCTCAATCTTCAATCCTCAATCCTCAATCCTCAATTCTCAACCCTCAATCCTCAGTCCTCAGTCCTCGAACCACAAACCTCAACCCTCAGCCCTCATCCTCAGTCCTCAATCCTCAACCCTCAGTCCTCCGTCCTCAAACCTCAATCCTCAGCCCTCAGACCTCATCCTCGATCCTCAATCCTCAATCCTCAATCCTCAATATTCAATCCTCAATACTCAATATTCAATCCTCAATCCTCAGTCCTCAAGCCTCAATTCTGAATCCTGAATACTAAACCTTCAATCCTCAATCCTCAGTCCTGAATACTCTACCATCAATCTTCAAACCTCAATCCCCAATGCTCAATCCTCAATCCTCATTCTTCAATCCTCAATACCCAATCCTCAATCTTCAATCCTCTATCCTCAATGCTCAATTCTCAATCCTCAATCCTCAAACCTCAATCTTCAATCCTCAATACTCGATATTCAATCCTCAATCCTCAATCCTCAGTCATTAATCCTCAATCCTCAATCCTCAATCTTCAATCCTCAATAATCAATCTCCAATACTAGATCCTCAATCCCCAATCCTCAATCCTTAATCCTCAATCTTGAATTCTCAATCCCCAGTCCTCAATCTTCAATCCTCAATGCTCAATCCTCAATCCTCAATCCTCAGTCCTCAATCCTCAATCCTCAATCCTCAAACCTCAAACCTCAACCGTCAGTCCTCGTCCTCAAACCTCAACGCTCAATCCTCCATCCTCAATCTTCAATCATCAATACTCAATCTTCAATCCTCAATCCTCAATTCTCATTCCTAAATCCTCAATCTTCCATCCTCAATACTTAATCCTCAATCCTCAATCCCCTGTCCTCAAACCTCAATTCTGAATCCTCAATCCTGAATCCTCAATCTTCAGCCCTCAGTCCTCAACAATCAGTTGTCAATCCTCAATCCTGAATAGAATATCCTCAATTCACAGTCTTCTATACTCAATACTCAACCTGCAATCTTCAGATCTCTATCCACAAACATCAATTCTCATCACTCAACCCTCAATGCTCAGTCCCCAATCCTCAATCTTCAATCCTCAATCCTCAATCCTCAATCCTCAATCCTCAATCTTAATCTTCAATCCTCAATACTCAATCTTCAATCCTCAATCCTCAATCCTCAATCCTCAATACTCAATCCTCAATCTTCAATCCTCAATACTCAATCTTCAAACCTCAATCCTCAATCCTCAACACTCAATCCTCAATCCTCAATCCTCAATTGTCAATCTTCCATCCTCAATACTCAATCTTCAATCCTCAATCCTCAATCCTCAATCCTCAATCCTCATTCTTCAATCCTCAATACCCTATCCTCAATCTTCAATCCTCAATCCTCAATCCTCAATCCTCGATCATCAATAGTCAATCCTCAACCTTCAACCCTCAGTGCCAAATACTCAATCTTGAATACTCAATCCTCAATCCTCAAACTTCAATCCTCAATACTCAATCTTCAATCCTCAATCCTCAGTCCTCAATCCTCAAACCTCATTCTTCAATCCTCAATACCCAATCCTCAATCTTCAATCCTCAATCCTCAATCCTCAATTCTCAATCCTCAATCCTCAATCCTCAGACCTCAAACATCAATACTCAACCCTCAGTCCTCGTCCTCAATCCACAACCCTCAATCCTCAACCCTCAATCTTCAATTCTCAAGCCTCAATCCACAATCCTCAATCATCAATCCTCAGTCTTCAAACCTCAATCCTGAATCCTCAATCCTGAATCCTCAGTCTTCAGCCCTCAGTCCTCAACAATCAGTTATCAATCATCAATCCTGAATAGAATACCATCAATACACAGATTTCAATACTCAATACTCAATCTGCAATCTTCAAATCTCTATCCACATTCATCAATTCTCATCACTCAACCCTCTAACACTCAGTCTCCAATCCTCAATCTTCAACCCTCAATCCTCAATCCTCAACACTCAATCCTCAATCCTCAATTTTCAATCTTCAATCCTCAATCCTCAGTCCTCAATCCTCAAACCTCATTCTTCAATCCTCAATACCCAATCCTCAATCTTCAATCCTCAATCATCAATCCTCAGTTCTCAATCCTCAATCCTCATTCCTCAGACCTCAAACATCAATACTCAACCCTCAGTCCTCGTCACCAATCCACAACCCTCAATCCACAACCCTCAATCCTCAATCCTCAATCTTCAATCATTAATATTCAATCTTCAATCCACAATCCTCAATCCTCAATCCTCAATACTCAATCCTCAATCCTCAATCCTCAATCCTCAGTCCTCAAACCTCAATCCTGAATCCTCAATCCTGAATCCTCAATCTTCAGCCCTGAGTCCTCAACAATCAGTTGTCAATCCTCAATCCTCAATAGAACGTCCTCAATTCACAGCTTTCAATACTCAATACTCAATCTGCAATCTTCAGATTTCTATACACAAACATCAATTCTCATCACTCAACCCTCAATACTCAGTCCACAATCCTCAATCTTCAATCGTCAATCCTCAATCCTCAGTCCTCAATCCTCAATCCTCAATCGTCAATCTTCCATCCTCAATACTCAATCTTCAATCCTCAATCCTCATTCCTCAATCCTCAATCCTCAATCTTCAATCCTCAATACTCAATCTTCAATCCTCAATCCTCTATCCTCAACCCTGAATCCTCAATCCTCAATCCTCAATCGTCAATCTTCCATCCTCAATACTCAATCTTCAATCCTCAATCCTCAATCCTCAACCCTCAACCCTCAATCCTCATTCTTCAATCCTCAATACCCAATCCTCAATCTTCAATCCTCAATCCTCAATCCTCAATCCTCAATCCTCAATAGTCAATCCTCAATCTTCAACTCTCAGTGCCAAATCCTCTGTCTTGAATACTCAATCCTCAATCCTCAAACTTCAATCCTCAATACTCAATCTTCAATCCTCAATCCTCAATCCTCAATCCTCAATCCTCATTCTTCAATCATCAATACCCAATCCTCAATCTTCAATCCTCAATCCTCAATCCTCAATTCTCAATCCTCAATCCTCAATCCTCAAACCTCAAACATCAATACTCAACCCTCAGTCCTCGTCCTCAATCCACAACCCTCAATCCTCAACCCTCAATCTTCAATTCTCAATCCTCAGTCCACAATCCTCAATCATCAATCCTCAGTCCTCAAACCTCAATCCTGAATCCTCAATCCTGAATCCTCAATCTTCAGCCCTCAGTCCTCAACAATCAGCTGTCAATCCTCAATCCTCAATAGAATATCATCAATTCAAAGCTTTCAATACTCAATACTCAATCTGCAATCTTCAAATCTCTATCCACAATCATCAATTCTCATCACTCAACCCTCAACGCTCAGTCCCCAATCCTCAATCTTCAATCCTCAATCCTCAAACCTCAATACTCAATCCTCAATCTTCAATCCTCAATACTCAACCTTCAATCCTCAATCCTCAACACTCAATCCTCAATCCTCAATCCTCAATCCTCAATCTTCAATCCTCAATACTCAATCTTCAATCCTCAATCCTCAATCCTCAATCCTCAATCCTCATTCTTCAATCCTCAACACCCAGTCCTCAATCTTCAATCCTCAATCCTCAATCCTCAATTCTCAATCCTCAATCCACAATCCTCAGACCTCAAACATCAATACTCAACCCTCAGTCCTCGTCCTCAATCCACAACACACAATCCTCAATCCTCAATCTTCAATCATCAATATTCAATCTTCAGTCCTCAATCCTCAATCCTCAATCCTCAATCCTCAATCCTCAATGTTCAATCCGCAATACGCAATCCTCAATCTTCAATACTCAATCCTCAATCCTTAATCCTCAATCCTCAATCATCAATCCTCAATCTTCAATACTCAATCGTCAATCCTCAATCCTCAATCCTCAATACCCAACCATCAATCCTCAATTCCCAATACTCAATAGAATATCCTGAATTCTCAGGATTCAATACTCAAACCTCAATCCTCAACCCTCAGCCCTCATCCTACATCCTCAATCCTCAATCCTCAATCCTCAATCTTCAACCCTCAATACTCAATCTTCAATCCTCAATCCTCAATCCTCAATCCTCAATCCTCCATCCTCAATATTCAACACAGAACCCTCAACCATCAATCCTCAATACTCAACCATCAATCCTCAATTCTCAATACTCAATAGAGTATCCTGAATTCTCATGGTTCAATACTCAATCCAGAATTTTCAATAATCAAAACTCAATCCTCAAACATCAATTCTCAACACTCAATCCTCAACACTCAGTCCTCTCTCTTCAATCCTCCATCCTCAATCCTCAATCCTCAATCGCCAATCCTCAACTTTCAATCCTCAACCCTCAATCCTCAGTCCTCAAACCTCAATCACGAATCCTCAATCCTGAATCCTCAATCTTCAGCGATCAGTCCTCAACAATCAATTGTCAATCCTCAATCCTCAATAGAATATCCTCAATTCACTGTTTCCAATACTCAATCCCCATTCTTCAATCTTCAAATCTCAATCCACAAACATCAATTCTCATCACTCAGCCCTCAACGCTCAGTCCTGAATCGTCAATCCTCAATCCCCAATCCTCAATCTTCAATCCTCAATCCTCAATCCTCAATCCTCAATCCTCAATCTTCAATCCTCAATACTCAATATTCAATCCTCAATCCTCAATCCTCAATCCTCAATCCTCAATCCTCAATCCTCAGCCTTCAAACCTCAATCCTCAACCCTCAGCCCTCATCCTCAATCCTCAATCCTCAATCCTAAATCCTCAATCTTCAATCCTCAATCCTCAATCCTCAATCCTCAATCCTCAATCCTCAATACTCAATCCTCAATCCTCAATCTTCAATCCTCAACACTCAGTCGTCAAGCCTCAATCCTCAATCCTCATTCTTCAATCCTCAATCCTCAATACTCAATCCTCAATCTTCGATCCTCAGTACTCAATATTCAATCCTCAATCCTCAATCCTCAATTCTCAATCCTCAATCCTCAGTCCTCAGTCCTCATACCTCAATCCTCAACGCTCAGCCCTCATCCTCAATCCTCAATTCTCAATCCTAAATCCTCAATCTTCCATCCTCAATACTCAATCCTCAATCCTCAATCCCCTGTCCTCAAACCTCAATTCTGAATCCTCAATCCTGAATCCTCAATCTTCAGCCCTCAGTCCTCAACAATCAGTTGTCAATCCTCAATCCTCAATAGAATATCCTCAATTCACAGTTTTCTATAATCAATACTCAAACTGCAATCTTCAAATCTCTATTCACAAACATCAATTCTCATCACTCAACTCTCAACACTCCGTCCACAATCCTCAAACTTCAATCCTCAATCCTCAATCCTCAACCCTCAATCCTCAATCCTCAATTTTCAAACCTCAATAATCAATCTTCAATCCTCAATCCTCAATCCTCAGTCCTCAATCGTCAGACTTCAATCCTCAATACTCAATCTTCAATCCTGAATCCTCAATCCTCAATCCTCAATCCTCAATCCTCATTCTTCAATCCTGAATACCCAATCCTCAATCTTCAATCCTCAATCCTCAATCCTCAATTCTCAATCCTCAATCCTCAGTCCTCAGTCCTCGAACCACAATCCTCAACCCTCAGCCCTCATCCTCAATCCTCAATCCTCAACCCTCAGTCCTCCGTCCTCAAACCTCAATCCTCAGCCCTCAGACCTCATCCTCGATCCTCAATCCTCAATCCTCAATCCTCAATATTCAATCCTCAATACTCAATATTCAATCCTCAATCCTCAGTCCTCAAGCCTCAATTCTGAATCCTGAATACTAAACCTTCAATCCTCAATCCTCAGTCCTGAATACTCTACCATCAATCTTCAAACCTCAATCCCCAATGCTCAATCCTCAATCCTCATTCTTCAATCCTCAATACCCTATCCTCAATCTTCAATCCTCTGTCCTCAATGCTCAATTCTCAATCCTCAATCCTCAAACCTCAATCTTCAATCCTCAATACTCGATATTCAATCCTCAATACTCAATCCTCAATGCTCAATCCTCAATCCTCAATCCTCAGTCCTCAATCCTCAATCCTCAATCCTCAAACCTCAATCCTCAACCGTCAGTCCTCGTCCTCAAACCTCAACGCTCAATCCTCCATCCTCAATCTTCAATCATCAATACTCAATCTTCAATCCTCAATCCTCAATTCTCAATCCTAAATCCTCAATCTTCCATCCTCAATACATAATCCTCAATCCTCAATCCCCTGTCCTCAAACCTCAATTCTGAATCCTCAATCCTGAATCCTCAATCTTCAGCCCTCAGTCCTCCACAATCAGTTGTCAATCCTCAATCCTCAATAGAATATCCTCAATTCACAGTTTTCTATACTCAATACTCAAACTGCAATCTTCAAATCTCTATTCACAAACATCAATTCTCATCACTCAACTCTCAACACTCCGTCCACAATCCTCAAACTTCAATCCTCAATCCTCAATCCTCAACCCTCAATCCTCAATCCTCAATTTTCAAACCTCAATAATCAATCTTGAATCCTCAATCCTCAATCCTCAATCCTCAATCGTCAGACTTCAATCCTCAATACTCAATCTTCAATCCTGAATCCTCAATCCTCAATCCTCAATCCTCAATCCTCATTCTTCAATCCTGAATACCCAATCCTCAATCTTCAATCCTCAATCCTCAATCCTCAATTCTCAATCCTCAATCCTCAGTCCTCAGTCCTCGAACCACAATCCTCAACCCTCAGCCCTCATCCTCAATCCTCAATCCTCAACCCTCAGTCCTCCGTCCTCAAACCTCAATCCTCAGCCCCCAGACCTCATCCTCGATCCTCAATCCTCAATCCTCAATCCTCAATATTCAATCCTCAATACTCAATATTCAATCCTCAGTCCTCAAGCCTCAATTCTGAATCCTGAATACTAAACCTTCAATCCTCAATCCTCAGTCCTGAATACTCTACCATCAATCTTCAAACCTCAATCCCCAATGCTCAATCCTCAATCCTCATTCTTCAATCCTCAATACCCAATCCTCAATCTTCAATCCTCTATCCTCAATGCTCAATTCTCAATTCTCAATCCTCAAACCTCAATCTTCAATCCTCAATACTCGATCTTCAATCCTCAATCCTCAATCCTCAGTCATCAATCCTCAATCCTCAATCCTCAATCTTCAATCCTCAATAATCAATCTCCAATACTAGATCCTCAATCCCCAATCCTCAATCCTTAATCCTCAATCTTGAATTCTCAATCCCCAGTCCTCAATCTTCAATCCTCAATGCTCAATCCTCAATCCTCAATCCTCAGTCCTCAATCCTCAATCCTCAATCCTCAAACCTCAAACCTCAACCGTCAGTCCTCGTCCTCAAACCTCAACGCTCAATCCTCCATCCTCAATCTTCAATCATCAATACTCAATCTTCAATACTCAATCCACAATCCTCAATCCTCAATCCTCAATCCTCAATCCTCAATCCTCAATCCTCAATCTTCAATCCTCAATACTCAATCTTCAATCCTCAATCCTGAATCCTCAACACTCAAACCTCAATCCTCAATCCTCAATCGTCAATCTTCACTCCTCAATACTCAATCTTCAATGCTCAATCCCTAATCCTCAATCCACATTTTTCAATCCTCAATTCCCTATCCTCAATCCTCAATCCTCAATCCTCAATCCTCAATCCTCAGTCCTCAATCCTCAATCCTCATTCTTCAATCCTCAATACCCAATCCTCAATCTTCAATCCTCAATCCTCAATCCTCAATTCTCAATCCTCAATCCTCAATCCTCAGACCTCAAACATCAGTACTCAACCCTCAGTCCTCGTCCTCAATCCACAACCCTCAATCCTCAATCCTCAATCTTCAATTCTCAATCCTCAATCCACAATCCTCAATCATCAATCCTCAATCCTCAAACCTCAATCCTGAATCCTCAATCCTGAATCCTCAATCTTCAGCCCTCAGTCCTCAACAATCAGCTGTCAATCCTCAATCCTCAATAGAATATCATCAATTCAAAGCTTTCAATACTCAATACTCAATCTGCAATCTCCAAATCTCTATCCACAATCATCAATTCTCATCACTCAACCCTCAACGCTCAGTCCCCAATCCTCAATCTTCAATCCTCAATCCTCAATCCTCAATCCTCAATCCTCAATCTTCAATCCTCAATACTCAATCTTCAATCCTCAATCCTCAACACTCAATCCTCAATCCTCAATCCTCAATCCTCAATCTTCAATCCTCAATACTCAATCTTCAATCCTCAATCCTCAATCCTCAATCCTCAGTCCTCATACTTCAATCCTCAACACCCAGTCCTCAATCTTCAATCCTCAACCCTCAATCCTCAATTCTCAATCCTCAATCCTCAATCCTCAGACCTCAAACATCAATACTCAACCCTCAGTCCTCGTCCTCAATCCACAACACACAATCCTCAGTCCTCAATCTTTAATCATCAATATTCAATCTTCAGTCCTCAATCCTCAATCCTCAATCCTCAATCCTCAATCCTCAATGTTCAATCCGCAATACCCAATCCTCAATCTTCAATACTCAATCCTCAATCCTTAATCCTCAATCCTCAATCCTCAATCATCAATCCTCAATGCTCAATCCTCAATCCTCAATCCTCAATCCTCAATCTTAATCTTCAATCCTCAATACTCAATCTTCAATCCTCAATCCTCAATCCTCAACACTCAATCCTCAATCATGAATCCTCAATCCTCAGTCCTCAATCTACAATCCTCAATACTCAATCTGCAATCCTCAATCCTCAGTCCTCAATCCTCAATCCTCATTCTTCAATCCTCAATACCGAATCCTCAATCTTCAATCCTCAATCCTCAATACTCAATCTTCAATCCTCAATCCTCAATTTTCAATCCTCAATGCTCAATCCTCAATCCTCAATCCTCAATCCTCAATCTTCAATCCTCAATCCTCAGTCTTCAATACTCAATACCCAATCCTCAGTCTTCAATCCACAATCCTCAATCCTCAATCCTCACTCCTCAATCCTCAGTCCTCAAAGCTCAATCCTGAATCCTCAATCCTGAATCCTCAATCTTCAGCCCTGAGTCCTCAACAATCAGTTGTCAATCCTCAATCCTCAATAGAACGTCCTCAATTCACAGTTTTCAATACTCAATACTCAATCTGCAATCTCCAGATATCTATACACAAACATCAATTCTCATCACTCAACCCTCAATACTCAGTCCACAATCCTCAATCTTCAATCGTCAATCCTCAATCCTCAGTCCTCAATCCTCAATCCTCAATCGTCAATCTTCCATCCTCAATACTCAATCTTCAATCCTCAATCCTCATTCCTCAATCCTCAATCCTCAATCTTCAATCCTCAATACTCAATCTTCAATCCTCAATCCTCTATCCTCAACCCTCAATCCTCAATCCTCAATCCTCAATCGTCAATCTTCCATCCTCAATACTCAATCTTCAATCCTCAATCCTCAATCCTCAACCCTCAACCCTCAATCCTCATTCTTCAATCCTCAATACCCAATCCTCAATCTTCAATCCTCAATCCTCAATCCTCAATCCTCAATCCTCAATAGTCAATCCTCAATCTTCAACTCTCAGTGCCAAATCCTCTGTCTTGAATACTCAATCCTCAATCCTCAAACTTCAATCCTCAATACTCAATCTTCAATCCTCAATCCTCAATCCTCAATCCTCAATCCTCATTCTTCAATCATCAATACCCAATCCTCAATCATCAATCCTCAGTCCTCAAACCTCAATCCTGAATCCTCAATCCTGAATCCTCAGTCTTCAGCCCTCAGTCCTCAACAATCAGTTATCAAACATCAATCCTGAATAGAATATCATCAATACGCAGCTTTCAATACTCAATACTCAATCTGCAATCTTCAAATCTCTATCCACATTCATCAATTCTCATCACTCAACCCTCTAACACTCAGTCTCCAATCCTCAATCTTCAACCCTCAATCCTCAATCCTCAACACTCAATCCTCAATCCTCAATTTTCAATCCTCAATAATCAATCTTCAATCCTCAATCCTCAATCCTCAATTTTCAATCCTCAATAATCAATCTTCAATCCTCAATCCTCAATCCTCAATTCTCAATCCGCAATCGTCAGTCTTCAATCCTCAATCCTCAGTCCTCAATCCTCAAACCTCATTCTTCAATCCTCAATACCCAATCCTCAATCTTCAATCCTCAATCCTCAATCCTCAATTCTCAATCCTCAATCCTCAATCCTCAGACCTCAAACATCAATACTCAACCCTCAGTCCTCGTCCTCAATCCACAACCCTCAATCCTCAACCCTCAATCTTCAATTCTCAATCCTCAATCCACAATCCTCAATCATCAATCCTCAGTCCTCAAACCTCAATCCTGAATCCTCAATCCTGAATCCTCAGTCTTCAGCCCTCAGTCCTCAACAATCAGTTATCAATCATCAATCCTGAATAGAATATCATCAATACACAGCTTTCAATCCTCAATCCTCAATTGTCAATCTTCCATCCTCAATCCTCAACCTTCAATCCTCAATCCTCAATCCTCAATCCTCAATCCTCAATCTTAATCTTCAATCCTCAATACTCAATCTTCAATCCTCAATCCTCAATCCTCAATCCTCAATACTCAATCCTCAATCTTCAATCCTCAATACTCAATCTTCAAACCTCAATCCGCAATCCTCAACACTCAATCCTCAATCCTCAATCCTCAATTGTCAATCTTCCATCCTCAATACTCAATCTTCAATCCTCAATCCTCAATCCTCAATCCTCAATCCTCATTCTTCAATCCTCAATACCCTATCCTCAATCTTCAATCCTCAATCCTCAATCCTCAATCTTAATCTTCAATCCTCAATACTCAATCTTCAATCCTCAATCCTCAATCCTCAATCCTCAATCCTCAATCCTCAATTCTCAATCCTCAATCCTCAGTCCTCAGTCCTCAAACCACAATCCCCAACCCTCAGCCATCATCCTCAATCCTCAGTCCTCAATCCTCAGCCCTCCGTCCTCAAACCTCAATCCTCAGCTCTCAGACCTCATCCTCGATCCTCAATCCTCAACCCTCAATCCTCAATCCTCAATCCTCAATTGTCAATCTTCCATCCTCAATACTCAATCTTCAATCCTCAATCCTCAATCCTCAATCCTCAATCCTCATTCTTCAATCCTCAATACCCTATCCTCAATCTTCAATCCTCAATCCTCAATCCTCAATCCTCAAACCTCAATCTTCAATCCTCAATACTCGATATTCAATCCTCAATCCTCAATCCTCAGTCATTAATCCTCAATCCTCAATCCTCAATCTTCAATCCTCAATAATCAATCTCCAATACTAGATCCTCAATCCCCAATCCTCAATCCTTAATCCTCAATCTTGAATTCTCAATCCCCAGTCCTCAATCTTCAATCCTCAATGCTCAATCCTCAATCCTCAATCCTCAGTCCTCAATCCTCAATCCTCAATCCTCAAACCTCAAACCTCAACCGTCAGTCCTCGTCCTCAAACCTCAACGCTCAATCCTCAATCCTCAATCCTCAATTGTCAATCTTCCATCCTCAATACTCAATCTTCAATCCTCAATCCTCAATCCTCAATCCTCAATACTCAATCCTCAATCTTCAATCCTCAATACTCAATCTTCAAACCTCAATCCTCAATCCTCAACACTCAATCCTCAATCCTCAATCCTCAATTGTCAATCTTCCATCCTCAATACTCAATCTTCAATCCTCAATCCTCAATCCTCAATCCTCAATCCTCATTCTTCAATCCTCAATACCCTATCCTCAATCTTCAATCCTCAATCCTCAATCCTCAATCCTCGATCCTCAATAGTCAATCCTCAACCTTCAACCCTCAGTGCCAAATACTCAATCTTGAATACTCAATCCTCAATCCTCAAACTTCAATCCTCAATACTCAATCTTCAATCCTCAATCCTCAGGCCTCAATCCTCAAACCTCATTCTTCAATCCTCAATACCCAATCCTCAATCTTCAATCCTCAATCCTCAATCCTCAATTCTCAATCCTCAATCCTCAATCCTCAGACCTCAAACATCAATACTCAACCCTCAGTCCTCGTCCTCAATCCACAACCCTCAATCCTCAACCCTCAATCTTCAATTCTCAATCCTCAATCCACAATCCTCAATCATCAATCCTCAGTCTTCAAACCTCAATCCTGAATCCTCAATCCTGAATCCTCAGTCTTCAGCCCTCAGTCCTCAACAATCAGTTATCAATCATCAATCCTGAATAGAATATCATCAATACACAGATTTCAATACTCAATACTCAATCTGCAATCTTCAAATCTCTATCCACATTCATCAATTCTCATCACTCAACCCTCTAACACTCAGTCTCCAATCCTCAATCTTCAACCCTCAATCCTCAATCCTCAACACTCAATCCTCAATACTCAATCTTCAATCCTCAATCCTCAATCCTCAATTCTCAATTCTCATTCCTCAGTCCTCAGTCCTCAAACCTCAATCCTGAACCCTCAGTCCTCATCCTCAATCATCAATCCTCAATCCTCAATCCTCAATAGAATATCATCAATTCACAGATTTCAATACTCAATACTCAACCTGCAATCTTCAAATCTCTATTCACAAACATCAATTCTCATCACTCAACCCTCAACACTCCGTCATCAATCCTCAATCTTCATTCCTCAACCCTCAATACTCAATCCTCAACCCTCAATCCGCAACGTTCAATCCTCAATACCCTATCCTCAGCCTTCAATCCTCAATCCTCAGTCCTCAATCCTCAATCCTCTATCCTCAGTCCTCAAACCTCAATCCTGAATCCTCAATCCTGAATCCTCAATCTTCAGCCCTGGGTCCTCAACAATCAGTTGTCAATCCTCAATCCTCAATAGAATGTCCTCAATTCACAGTTTTCAATACTCAATACTCAACCTGCAATCTTCAGATCTCTATCCACAAACATCAATTCTCATCACTCAACCCTCAATGCTCAGTCCCCAATCCTCAATCTTCAATCCTCAATCCTCAATCCTCAGTCCTCAATCCTCAATCCTCAATCTTAATCTTCAATCCTCAATACTCAATCTTCAATCCTCAATCCTCAATCCTCAATCCTCAATACTCAATCCTCAACCTTCAATCCTCAATACTCAATCTTCAAACCTCAATCCTCAATCCTCAACCCTCAATCCTCAATCCTCAATCCTCAATTGTCAATCTTCCATCCTCAATACTCAATCTTCAATCCTCAATCCTCAATCCTCAATCCTCAATCCTCATTCTTCAATCCTCAATACCCTATCCTCAATCTTCAATCCTCAATCCTCAATCCTCAATCCTCAATCCTCAATAGTCAATCCTCAATCTTCAACCCTCAGTGCCAAAGACTCAATCTTGAATACTCAATCCTCAATCATCAAACTTCAATCCTCAATACTCAATCTTCAATCCTCAATCCTCAGTCCTCAATCCTCAATCCTCATTCTTCAATCCTCAATACCCAATACTCAATCTTCAATCCCCAATCCTCAATCCCCAATTCTCAATCCTCAATCCTCAATCCTCAGACCTCAAACATCAATACTCAACCCTCAGTCCTCGTCCTCAATCCACAACCCTCAATCCTCAATCCTCAATCTTCAATTCTCAATCCTCAATCCACAATCCTCAATCATCAATCCTCAATCCTCAAACCTCAATCCTGAATCCTCAATCCTGAATCCTCAATCTTCAGCCCTCAGTCCTCAACAATCAGCTGTCAATCCTCAATCCTCAATAGAATATCATCAATTCAAAGCTTTCAATACTCAATACTCAATCTGCAATCTTCAAATCTCTATCCACAATCATCAATTCTCATCACTCAACCCTCAACGCTCAGTCCCCAATCCTCAATCTTCAATCCTCAATCCTCAAACCTCAATACTCAATCCTCAATCCTCAATCCTCAACACTCAATCCCCAATCCTCAATCCTCAATCCTCAATCTTCAATCCTCAATACTCAATCTTCAGTCCTCAATCCCCAATCCTCAATCCTCAATCCTCATTCTTCAATCCTCAACACCCAGTCCTCAATCTTCAATCCTCAATCCTCAATCCTCAATTCTCAATCCTCAATCCTCAATCCTCAGACCTCAAACATCAATACTCAACCCTCAGTCCTCGTCCTCAATCCACAACACACAATCCTCAATCCTCAATCTTCAATCATCTATATTCAATCTTCAGTCCTCAATCCTCAATCCTCAATCCTCAATCCTCAATCCTCAATGTTCAATCCGCAATACGCAATCCTCAATCTTCAATACTCAATCCTCAATCCTTAATCCTCAATCCTCAATCATCAATCCTCAATCTTCAATACTCAATCGTCAATCCTCAATCCTCAATCCTCAATACCCAAACATCAATCCTCAATTCCCAATACTCAATAGAATATCCTGAATTCTCAGGATTCAATTCTCAAACCTCAATCCTCAACCCTCAGCCCTCATCCTCCATCCTCAATCCTCAATCCTCAATCCTCAATCTTCAACCCTCAATACTCAATCTTCAATCCTCAATACTCAATCCTCAATCCTCAATCCTCCATCCTCAATATTCAACATAGAACCCTCAACCATCAATCCTCAATACTCAACCATCAATCCTCAATTCTCAATACTCAATAGAGTATCCTGAATTCTCATGGTTCAATACTCAATCCACAATTTTCAATAATCAAAACTCAATCCTCAAACATCAATTCTCAACACTCAATCCTCAACACTCAGTCCTCTCTCTTCAATCCTCCATCCTCAGTCCTCAATCCTCAATCGTCAATCCTCAACTTTCAATCCTCAACCCTCAATCCTCAGTCCTCAAACCTCAATCACGAATCCTCAATCCTGAATCCTCAATCTTCAGCCCTCAGTCCTCAACAATCAATTGTCAATCCTCAATCCTCAATAGAATATCCTCAATGCACTGTTTTCAATACTCAATCCCCATTCTTCAGTCTTCAAATCTCAATCCACAAACATCAATTCTCATCACTCAACTCTCAACACTCCGTCCCCAATCCTCAAACTTCAATCCTCAATCCTCAATCCTCAACCCTCAATCCTCAATCCTCAATTTTCAAACCTCAATAATCAATCTTCAATCCTCAATCATCAATCCTCAATCCTCAATCGTCAGACTTCAATCCTCAATACTCAATCTTCAATCCTGAATCCTCAATCCTCAATCCTCAATCCTCAATCCTCATTCTTCAATCCTGAATACCCAATCCTCAATCTTCAATCCTCAATCCTCAATCCTCAATTCTCAACCCTCAATCCTCAGTCCTCAGTCCTCGAACCACAAACCTCAACCCTCAGCCCTCATCCTCAGTCCTCAATCCTCAACCCTCAGTCCTCCGTCCTCAAACCTCAATCCTCAGCCCTCAGACCTCATCCTCGATCCTCAATCCTCAATCCTCAATCCTCAATATTCAATCCTCAATACTCAATATTCAATCCTCAATCCTCAGTCCTCAAGCCTCAATTCTGAATCCTGAATACTAAACCTTCAATCCTCAATCCTCAGTCCTGAATACTCTACCATCAATCTTCAAACCTCAATCCCCAATGCTCAATCCTCAATCCTCATTCTTCAATCCTCAATACCCAATCCTCAATCTTCAATCCTCTATCCTCAATGCTCAATTCTCAATCCTCAATCCTCAAACCTCAATCTTCAATCCTCAATACTCGATATTCAATCCTCAATCCTCAATCCTCAGTCATTAATCCTCAATCCTCAATCCTCAATCTTCAATCCTCAATAATCAATCTCCAATACTAGATCCTCAATCCCCAATCCTCAATCCTTAATCCTCAATCTTGAATTCTCAATCCCCAGTCCTCAATCTTCAATCCTCAATGCTCAATCCTCAATCCTCAATCCTCAGTCCTCAATCCTCAATCCTCAATCCTCAAACCTCAAACCTCAACCGTCAGTCCTCGTCCTCAAACCTCAACGCTCAATCCTCCATCCTCAATCTTCAATCATCAATACTCAATCTTCAATCCTCAATCCTCAATTCTCAATCCTAAATCCTCAATCTTCCATCCTCAATACTTAATCCTCAATCCTCAATCCCCTGTCCTCAAACCTCAATTCTGAATCCTCAATCCTGAATCCTCAATCTTCAGCCCTCAGTCCTCAACAATCAGTTGTCAATCCTCAATCCTGAATAGAATATCCTCAATTCACAGTCTTCTATACTCAATACTCAACCTGCAATCTTCAGATCTCTATCCACAAACATCAATTCTCATCACTCAACCCTCAATGCTCAGTCCCCAATCCTCAATCTTCAATCCTCAATCCTCAATCCTCAATCCTCAATCCTCAATCTTAATCTTCAATCCTCAATACTCAATCTTCAATCCTCAATCCTCAATCCTCAATCCTCAATACTCAATCCTCAATCTTCAATCCTCAATACTCAATCTTCAAACCTCAATCCTCAATCCTCAACACTCAATCCTCAATCCTCAATCCTCAATTGTCAATCTTCCATCCTCAATACTCAATCTTCAATCCTCAATCCTCAATCCTCAATCCTCAATCCTCATTCTTCAATCCTCAATACCCTATCCTCAATCTTCAATCCTCAATCCTCAATCCTCAATCCTCGATCATCAATAGTCAATCCTCAACCTTCAACCCTCAGTGCCAAATACTCAATCTTGAATACTCAATCCTCAATCCTCAAACTTCAATCCTCAATACTCAATCTTCAATCCTCAATCCTCAGTCCTCAATCCTCAAACCTCATTCTTCAATCCTCAATACCCAATCCTCAATCTTCAATCCTCAATCCTCAATCCTCAATTCTCAATCCTCAATCCTCAATCCTCAGACCTCAAACATCAATACTCAACCCTCAGTCCTCGTCCTCAATCCACAACCCTCAATCCTCAACCCTCAATCTTCAATTCTCAAGCCTCAATCCACAATCCTCAATCATCAATCCTCAGTCTTCAAACCTCAATCCTGAATCCTCAATCCTGAATCCTCAGTCTTCAGCCCTCAGTCCTCAACAATCAGTTATCAATCATCAATCCTGAATAGAATACCATCAATACACAGATTTCAATACTCAATACTCAATCTGCAATCTTCAAATCTCTATCCACATTCATCAATTCTCATCACTCAACCCTCTAACACTCAGTCTCCAATCCTCAATCTTCAACCCTCAATCCTCAATCCTCAACACTCAATCCTCAATCCTCAATTTTCAATCTTCAATCCTCAATCCTCAGTCCTCAATCCTCAAACCTCATTCTTCAATCCTCAATACCCAATCCTCAATCTTCAATCCTCAATCATCAATCCTCAATTCTCAATCCTCAATCCTCATTCCTCAGACCTCAAACATCAATACTCAACCCTCAGTCCTCGTCACCAATCCACAACCCTCAATCCACAACCCTCAATCCTCAATCCTCAATCTTCAATCATTAATATTCAATCTTCAATCCACAATCCTCAATCCTCAATCCTCAATACTCAATCCTCAATCCTCAATCCTCAATCCTCAGTCCTCAAACCTCAATCCTGAATCCTCAATCCTGAATCCTCAATCTTCAGCCCTGAGTCCTCAACAATCAGTTGTCAATCCTCAATCCTCAATAGAACGTCCTCAATTCACAGCTTTCAATACTCAATACTCAATCTGCAATCTTCAGATTTCTATACACAAACATCAATTCTCATCACTCAACCCTCAATACTCAGTCCACAATCCTCAATCTTCAATCGTCAATCCTCAATCCTCAGTCCTCAATCCTCAATCCTCAATCGTCAATCTTCCATCCTCAATACTCAATCTTCAATCCTCAATCCTCATTCCTCAATCCTCAATCCTCAATCTTCAATCCTCAATACTCAATCTTCAATCCTCAATCCTCTATCCTCAACCCTGAATCCTCAATCCTCAATCCTCAATCGTCAATCTTCCATCCTCAATACTCAATCTTCAATCCTCAATCCTCAATCCTCAACCCTCAACCCTCAATCCTCATTCTTCAATCCTCAATACCCAATCCTCAATCTTCAATCCTCAATCCTCAATCCTCAATCCTCAATCCTCAATAGTCAATCCTCAATCTTCAACTCTCAGTGCCAAATCCTCTGTCTTGAATACTCAATCCTCAATCCTCAAACTTCAATCCTCAATACTCAATCTTCAATCCTCAATCCTCAATCCTCAATCCTCAATCCTCATTCTTCAATCATCAATACCCAATCCTCAATCTTCAATCCTCAATCCTCAATCCTCAATTCTCAATCCTCAATCCTCAATCCTCAAACCTCAAACATCAATACTCAACCCTCAGTCCTCGTCCTCAATCCACAACCCTCAATCCTCAACCCTCAATCTTCAATTCTCAATCCTCAGTCCACAATCCTCAATCATCAATCCTCAGTCCTCAAACCTCAATCCTGAATCCTCAATCCTGAATCCTCAATCTTCAGCCCTCAGTCCTCAACAATCAGCTGTCAATCCTCAATCCTCAATAGAATATCATCAATTCAAAGCTTTCAATACTCAATACTCAATCTGCAATCTTCAAATCTCTATCCACAATCATCAATTCTCATCACTCAACCCTCAACGCTCAGTCCCCAATCCTCAATCTTCAATCCTCAATCCTCAAACCTCAATACTCAATCCTCAATCTTCAATCCTCAATACTTAACCTTCAATCCTCAATCCTCAACACTCAATCCTCAATCCTCAATCCTCAATCCTCAATCTTCAATCCTCAATACTCAATCTTCAATCCTCAATCCTCAATCCTCAATCCTCAATCCTCATTCTTCAATCCTCAACACCCAGTCCTCAATCTTCAATCCTCAATCCTCAATCCTCAATTCTCAATCCTCAATCCACAATCCTCAGACCTCAAACATCAATACTCAACCCTCAGTCCTCGTCCTCAATCCACAACACACAATCCTCAATCCTCAATCTTCAATCATCAATATTCAATCTTCAGTCCTCAATCCTCAATCCTCAATCCTCAATCCTCAATCCTCAATGTTCAATCCGCAATACGCAATCCTCAATCTTCAATACTCAATCCTCAATCCTTAATCCTCAATCATCAATCATCAATCCTCAATCTTCAATACTCAATCGTCAATCCTCAATCCTCAATCCTCAATACCCAACCATCAATCCTCAATTCCCAATACTCAATAGAATATCCTGAATTCTCAGGATTCAATACTCAAACCTCAATCCTCAACCCTCAGCCCTCATCCTACATCCTCAATCCTCAATCCTCAATCCTCAATCTTCAACCCTCAATACTCAATCTTCAATCCTCAATCCTCAATCCTCAATCCTCAATCCTCCATCCTCAATATTCAACACAGAACCCTCAACCATCAATCCTCAATACTCAACCATCAATCCTCAATTCTCAATACTCAATAGAGTATCCTGAATTCTCATGGTTCAATACTCAATCCACAATTTTCAATAATCAAAACTCAATCCTCAAACATCAATTCTCAACACTCAATCCTCAACACTCAGTCCTCTCTCTTCAATCCTCCATCCTCAATCCTCAATCCTCAATCGCCAATCCTCAACTTTCAATCCTCAACCCTCAATCCTCAGTCCTCAAACCTCAATCACGAATCCTCAATCCTGAATCCTCAATCTTCAGCGATCAGTCCTCAACAATCAATTGTCAATCCTCAATCCTCAATAGAATATCCTCAATTCACTGTTTCCAATACTCAATCCCCATTCTTCAATCTTCAAATCTCAATCCACAAACATCAATTCTCATCACTCAGCCCTCAACGCTCAGTCCTGAATCGTCAATCCTCAATCCCCAATCCTCAATCTTCAATCCTCAATCCTCAATCCTCAATCCTCAATCCTCAATCCTCAATCTTCAATCCTCAATACTCAATATTCAATCCTCAATCCTCAATCCTCAATCCTCAATCCTCAATCCTCAATCCTCAGCCTTCAAACCTCAATCCTCAACCCTCAGCCCTCATCCTCAATCCTCAATCCTCAATCCTAAATCCTCAATCTTCAATCCTCAATCCTCAATCCTCAATCCTCAATCCTCAATCCTCAATACTCAATCCTCAATCCTCAATCTTCAATCCTCAACACTCAGTCGTCAAGCCTCAATCCTCAATCCTCATTCTTCAATCCTCAATCCTCAATACTCAATCCTCAATCTTCGATCCTCAGTACTCAATATTCAATCCTCAATCCTCAATCCTCAATTCTCAATCCTCAATCCTCAGTCCTCAGTCCTCATACCTCAATCCTCAACGCTCAGCCCTCATCCTCAATCCTCAATTCTCAATCCTAAATCCTCAATCTTCCATCCTCAATACTCAATCCTCAATCCTCAATCCCCTGTCCTCAAACCTCAATTCTGAATCCTCAATCCTGAATCCTCAATCTTCAGCCCTCAGTCCTCAACAATCAGTTGTCAATCCTCAATCCTCAATAGAATATCCTCAATTCACAGTTTTCTATAATCAATACTCAAACTGCAATCTTCAAATCTCTATTCACAAACATCAATTCTCATCACTCAACTCTCAACACTCCGTCCACAATCCTCAAACTTCAATCCTCAATCCTCAATCCTCAACCCTCAATCCTCAATCCTCAATTTTCAAACCTCAATAATCAATCTTCAATCCTCAATCCTCAATCCTCAGTCCTCAATCGTCAGACTTCAATCCTCAATACTCAATCTTCAATCCTGAATCCTCAATCCTCAATCCTCAATCCTCAATCCTCATTCTTCAATCCTGAATACCCAATCCTCAATCTTCAATCCTCAATCCTCAATCCTCAGTTCTCAATCCTCAATCCTCAGTCCTCAGTCCTCGAACCACAATCCTCAACCCTCAGCCCTCATCCTCAATCCTCAATCCTCAACCCTCAGTCCTCCGTCCTCAAACCTCAATCCTCAGCCCTCAGACCTCATCCTCGATCCTCAATCCTCAATCCTCAATCCTCAATATTCAATCCTCAATACTCAATATTCAATCCTCAATCCTCAGTCCTCAAGCCTCAATTCTGAATCCTGAATACTAAACCTTCAATCCTCAATCCTCAGTCCTGAATACTCTACCATCAATCTTCAAACCTCAATCCCCAATGCTCAATCCTCAATCCTCATTCTTCAATCCTCAATACCCTATCCTCAATCTTCAATCCTCTGTCCTCAATGCTCAATTCTCAATCCTCAATCCTCAAACCTCAATCTTCAATCCTCAATACTCGATATTCAATCCTCAATACTCAATCCTCAGTCATTAATCCTCAATCCTCAATCCTCAATCTTCAATCCTCAATAATCAATCTCCAATACTAGATCCTCAATCCCCAATCCTCAATCCTTAATCCTCAATCTTGAATTCTCAATCCCCAGTCCTCAATCTTCAATCCTCAATGCTCAATCCTCAATCCTCAATCCTCAGTCCTCAATCCTCAATCCTCAATCCTCAAACCTCAATCCTCAACCGTCAGTCCTCGTCCTCAAACCTCAACGCTCAATCCTCCATCCTCAATCTTCAATCATCAATACTCAATCTTCAATCCTCAATCCTCAATTCTCAATCCTAAATCCTCAATCTTCCATCCTCAATACTTAATCCTCAATCCTCAATCCCCTGTCCTCAAACCTCAATTCTGAATCCTCAATCCTGAATCCTCAATCTTCAGCCCTCAGTCCTCCACAATCAGTTGTCAATCCTCAATCCTCAATAGAATATCCTCAATTCACAGTTTTCTATACTCAATACTCAAACTGCAATCTTCAAATCTCTATTCACAAACATCAATCCTCATCACTCAACTCTCAACACTCCGTCCACAATCCTCAAACTTCAATCCTCAATCCTCAATCCTCAACCCTCAATCCTCAATCCTCAATTTTCAAACCTCAATAATCAATCTTGAATCCTCAATCCTCAATCCTCAATCCTCAATCGTCAGACTTCAATCCTCAATACTCAATCTTCAATCCTGAATCCTCAATCCTCAATCCTCAATCCTCAATCCTCATTCTTCAATCCTGAATACCCAATCCTCAATCTTCAATCCTCAATCCTCAATCCTCAATTCTCAATCCTCAATCCTCAGTCCTCAGTCCTCGAACCACAATCCTCAACCCTCAGCCCTCATCCTCAATCCTCAATCCTCAACCCTCAGTCCTCCGTCCTCAAACCTCAATCCTCAGCCCCCAGACCTCATCCTCGATCCTCAATCCTCAATCCTCAATCCTCAATATTCAATCCTCAATACTCAATATTCAATCCTCAGTCCTCAAGCCTCAATTCTGAATCCTGAATACTAAACCTTCAATCCTCAATCCTCAGTCCTGAATACTCTACCATCAATCTTCAAACCTCAATCCCCAATGCTCAATCCTCAATCCTCATTCTTCAATCCTCAATACCCAATCCTCAATCTTCAATCCTCTATCCTCAATGCTCAATTCTCAATTCTCAATCCTCAAACCTCAATCTTCAATCCTCAATACTCGATCTTCAATCCTCAATCCTCAATCCTCAGTCATCAATCCTCAATCCTCAATCCTCAATCTTCAATCCTCAATAATCAATCTCCAATACTAGATCCTCAATCCCAATCCTCAATCCTTAATCCTCAATCTTGAATTCTCAATCCCCAGTCCTCAATCTTCAATCCTCAATGCTCAATCCTCAATCCTCAATCCTCAGTCCTCAATCCTCAATCCTCAATCCTCAAACCTCAAACCTCAACCGTCAGTCCTCGTCCTCAAACCTCAACGCTCAATCCTCCATCCTCAATCTTCAATCATCAATACTCAATCTTCAATACTCAATCCACAATCCTCAATCCTCAGTCCTCAATCCTCAATCCTCAATCCTCAATCCTCAATCTTCAATCCTCAATACTCAATCTTCAATCCTCAATCCTGAATCCTCAACACTCAATCCTCAATCCTCAATCCTCAATCGTCAATCTTCACTCCTCAATACTCAATCTTCAATGCTCAATCCCTAATCCTCAATCCACATTTTTCAATCCTCAATTCCCTATCCTCAATCCTCAATCCTCAATCCTCAATCCTCAATCCTCAGTCCTCAATCCTCAATCCTCATTCTTCAATCCTCAATACCCAATCCTCAATCTTCAATCCTCAATCCTCAATCCTCAATTCTCAATCCTCAATCCTCAATCCTCAGACCTCAAACATCAGTACTCAACCCTCAGTCCTCGTCCTCAATCCACAACCCTCAATCCTCAATCCTCAATCTTCAATTCTCAATCCTCAATCCACAATCCTCAATCATCAATCCTCAATCCTCAAACCTCAATCCTGAATCCTCAATCCTGAATCCTCAATCTTCAGCCCTCAGTCCTCAACAATCAGCTGTCAATCCTCAATCCTCAATAGAATATCATCAATTCAAAGCTTTCAATACTCAATACTCAATCTGCAATCTCCAAATCTCTATCCACAATCATCAATTCTCATCACTCAACCCTCAACGCTCAGTCCCCAATCCTCAATCTTCAATCCTCAATCCTCAATCCTCAATCCTCAATCCTCAATCTTCAATCCTCAATACTCAATCTTCAATCCTCAATCCTCAACACTCAATCCTCAATCCTCAATCCTCAATCCTCAATCTTCAATCCTCAATACTCAATCTTCAATCCTCAATCCTCAATCCTCAATCCTCAGTCCTCATACTTCAATCCTCAACACCCAGTCCTCAATCTTCAATCCTCAACCCTCAATCCTCAATTCTCAATCCTCAATCCTCAATCCTCAGACCTCAAACATCAATACTCAACCCTCAGTCCTCGTCCTCAATCCACAACACACAATCCTCAGTCCTCAATCTTTAATCATCAATATTCAATCTTCAGTCCTCAATCCTCAGTCCTCAATCCTCAATCCTCAATCCTCAATGTTCAATCCGCAATACCCAATCCTCAATCTTCAATACTCAATCCTCAATCCTTAATCCTCAATCCTCAATCCTCAATCATCAATCCTCAATCCTCAATCCTCAGTCCTCAAGCCTCAATTCTGAATCCTGAATACTAAACCTTCAATCCTCAATCCTCAGTCCTGAATACTCTACCATCAATCTTCAAACCTCAATCCCCAATGCTCAATCCTCAATCCTCATTCTTCAATCCTCAATACCCTATCCTCAATCTTCAATCCTCTGTCCTCAATGCTCAATTCTCAATCCTCAATCCTCAAACCTCAATCTTCAATCCTCAATACTCGATATTCAATCCTCAATACTCAATCCTCAGTCATTAATCCTCAATCCTCAATCCTCAATCTTCAATCCTCAATAATCAATCTCCAATACTAGATCCTCAATCCCCAATCCTCAATCCTTAATCCTCAATCTTGAATTCTCAATCCCCAGTCCTCAATCTTCAATCCTCAATGCTCAATCCTCAATCCTCAATCCTCAGTCCTCAATCCTCAATCCTCAATCCTCAAACCTCAATCCTCAACCGTCAGTCCTCGTCCTCAAACCTCAACGCTCAATCCTCCATCCTCAATCTTCAATCATCAATACTCAATCTTCAATCCTCAATCCTCAATTCTCAATCCTAAATCCTCAATCTTCCATCCTCAATACTTAATCCTCAATCCTCAATCCCCTGTCCTCAAACCTCAATTCTGAATCCTCAATCCTGAATCCTCAATCTTCAGCCCTCAGTCCTCCACAATCAGTTGTCAATCCTCAATCCTCAATAGAATATCCTCAATTCACAGTTTTCTATACTCAATACTCAAACTGCAATCTTCAAATCTCTATTCACAAACATCAATCCTCATCACTCAACTCTCAACACTCCGTCCACAATCCTCAAACTTCAATCCTCAATCCTCAATCCTCAACCCTCAATCCTCAATCCTCAATTTTCAAACCTCAATAATCAATCTTGAATCCTCAATCCTCAATCCTCAATCCTCAATCGTCAGACTTCAATCCTCAATACTCAATCTTCAATCCTGAATCCTCAATCCTCAATCCTCAATCCTCAATCCTCATTCTTCAATCCTGAATACCCAATCCTCAATCTTCAATCCTCAATCCTCAATCCTCAATTCTCAATCCTCAATCCTCAGTCCTCAGTCCTCGAACCACAATCCTCAACCCTCAGCCCTCATCCTCAATCCTCAATCCTCAACCCTCAGTCCTCCGTCCTCAAACCTCAATCCTCAGCCCCCAGACCTCATCCTCGATCCTCAATCCTCAATCCTCAATCCTCAATATTCAATCCTCAATACTCAATATTCAATCCTCAGTCCTCAAGCCTCAATTCTGAATCCTGAATACTAAACCTTCAATCCTCAATCCTCAGTCCTGAATACTCTACCATCAATCTTCAAACCTCAATCCCCAATGCTCAATCCTCAATCCTCATTCTTCAATCCTCAATACCCAATCCTCAATCTTCAATCCTCTATCCTCAATGCTCAATTCTCAATTCTCAATCCTCAAACCTCAATCTTCAATCCTCAATACTCGATCTTCAATCCTCAATCCTCAATCCTCAGTCATCAATCCTCAATCCTCAATCCTCAATCTTCAATCCTCAATAATCAATCTCCAATACTAGATCCTCAATCCCAATCCTCAATCCTTAATCCTCAATCTTGAATTCTCAATCCCCAGTCCTCAATCTTCAATCCTCAATGCTCAATCCTCAATCCTCAATCCTCAGTCCTCAATCCTCAATCCTCAATCCTCAAACCTCAAACCTCAACCGTCAGTCCTCGTCCTCAAACCTCAACGCTCAATCCTCCATCCTCAATCTTCAATCATCAATACTCAATCTTCAATACTCAATCCACAATCCTCAATCCTCAGTCCTCAATCCTCAATCCTCAATCCTCAATCCTCAATCTTCAATCCTCAATACTCAATCTTCAATCCTCAATCCTGAATCCTCAACACTCAATCCTCAATCCTCAATCCTCAATCGTCAATCTTCACTCCTCAATACTCAATCTTCAATGCTCAATCCCTAATCCTCAATCCACATTTTTCAATCCTCAATTCCCTATCCTCAATCCTCAATCCTCAATCCTCAATCCTCAATCCTCAGTCCTCAATCCTCAATCCTCATTCTTCAATCCTCAATACCCAATCCTCAATCTTCAATCCTCAATCCTCAATCCTCAATTCTCAATCCTCAATCCTCAATCCTCAGACCTCAAACATCAGTACTCAACCCTCAGTCCTCGTCCTCAATCCACAACCCTCAATCCTCAATCCTCAATCTTCAATTCTCAATCCTCAATCCACAATCCTCAATCATCAATCCTCAATCCTCAAACCTCAATCCTGAATCCTCAATCCTGAATCCTCAATCTTCAGCCCTCAGTCCTCAACAATCAGCTGTCAATCCTCAATCCTCAATAGAATATCATCAATTCAAAGCTTTCAATACTCAATACTCAATCTGCAATCTCCAAATCTCTATCCACAATCATCAATTCTCATCACTCAACCCTCAACGCTCAGTCCCCAATCCTCAATCTTCAATCCTCAATCCTCAATCCTCAATCCTCAATCCTCAATCTTCAATCCTCAATACTCAATCTTCAATCCTCAATCCTCAACACTCAATCCTCAATCCTCAATCCTCAATCCTCAATCTTCAATCCTCAATACTCAATCTTCAATCCTCAATCCTCAATCCTCAATCCTCAGTCCTCATACTTCAATCCTCAACACCCAGTCCTCAATCTTCAATCCTCAACCCTCAATCCTCAATTCTCAATCCTCAATCCTCAATCCTCAGACCTCAAACATCAATACTCAACCCTCAGTCCTCGTCCTCAATCCACAACACACAATCCTCAGTCCTCAATCTTTAATCATCAATATTCAATCTTCAGTCCTCAATCCTCAGTCCTCAATCCTCAATCCTCAATCCTCAATGTTCAATCCGCAATACCCAATCCTCAATCTTCAATACTCAATCCTCAATCCTTAATCCTCAATCCTCAATCCTCAATCATCAATCCTCAATGCTCAATCCTCAATCCTCAATCCTCAATCCTCAATCTTAATCTTCAATCCTCAATACTCAATCTTCAATCCTCAATCCTCAATCCTCAACACTCAATCCTCAATCATGAATCCTCAATCCTCAGTCCTCAATCTACAATCCTCAATACTCAATCCTCAATCCTCAATCTTCAACCCTCAATACTCAATCTTCAATCCTCAATCCTCAATCCTCAATCCTCAATCCTCCATCCTCAATATTCAACACAGAACCCTCAACCATCAATCCTCAATACTCAACCATCAATCCTCAATTCTCAATACTCAATAGAGTATCCTGAATTCTCATGGTTCAATACTCAATCCACAATTTTCAATAATCAAAACTCAATCCTCAAACATCAATTCTCAACACTCAATCCTCAACACTCAGTCCTCTCTCTTCAATCCTCCATCCTCAATCCTCAATCCTCAATCGCCAATCCTCAACTTTCAATCCTCAACCCTCAATCCTCAGTCCTCAAACCTCAATCACGAATCCTCAATCCTGAATCCTCAATCTTCAGCGATCAGTCCTCAACAATCAATTGTCAATCCTCAATCCTCAATAGAATATCCTCAATTCACTGTTTCCAATACTCAATCCCCATTCTTCAATCTTCAAATCTCAATCCACAAACATCAATTCTCATCACTCAGCCCTCAACGCTCAGTCCTGAATCGTCAATCCTCAATCCCCAATCCTCAATCTTCAATCCTCAATCCTCAATCCTCAATCCTCAATCCTCAATCTTCAATCCTCAATACTCAATATTCAATCCTCAATCCTCAATCCTCAATCCTCAATCCTCAATCCTCAATCCTCAGCCTTCAAACCTCAATCCTCAACCCTCAGCCCTCATCCTCAATCCTCAATCCTCAATCCTAAATCCTCAATCTTCAATCCTCAATCCTCAATCCTCAATCCTCAATCCTCAATCCTCAATACTCAATCCTCAATCCTCAATCTTCAATCCTCAACACTCAGTCGTCAAGCCTCAATCCTCAATCCTCATTCTTCAATCCTCAATCCTCAATACTCAATCCTCAATCTTCGATCCTCAGTACTCAATATTCAATCCTCAATCCTCAATCCTCAATTCTCAATCCTCAATCCTCAGTCCTCAGTCCTCATACCTCAATCCTCAACGCTCAGCCCTCATCCTCAATCCTCAATTCTCAATCCTAAATCCTCAATCTTCCATCCTCAATACTCAATCCTCAATCCTCAATCCCCTGTCCTCAAACCTCAATTCTGAATCCTCAATCCTGAATCCTCAATCTTCAGCCCTCAGTCCTCAACAATCAGTTGTCAATCCTCAATCCTCAATAGAATATCCTCAATTCACAGTTTTCTATAATCAATACTCAAACTGCAATCTTCAAATCTCTATTCACAAACATCAATTCTCATCACTCAACTCTCAACACTCCGTCCACAATCCTCAAACTTCAATCCTCAATCCTCAATCCTCAACCCTCAATCCTCAATCCTCAATTTTCAAACCTCAATAATCAATCTTCAATCCTCAATCCTCAATCCTCAGTCCTCAATCGTCAGACTTCAATCCTCAATACTCAATCTTCAATCCTGAATCCTCAATCCTCAATCCTCAATCCTCAATCCTCATTCTTCAATCCTGAATACCCAATCCTCAATCTTCAATCCTCAATCCTCAATCCTCAGTTCTCAATCCTCAATCCTCAGTCCTCAGTCCTCGAACCACAATCCTCAACCCTCAGCCCTCATCCTCAATCCTCAATCCTCAACCCTCAGTCCTCCGTCCTCAAACCTCAATCCTCAGCCCTCAGACCTCATCCTCGATCCTCAATCCTCAATCCTCAATCCTCAATATTCAATCCTCAATACTCAATATTCAATCCTCAATCCTCAGTCCTCAAGCCTCAATTCTGAATCCTGAATACTAAACCTTCAATCCTCAATCCTCAGTCCTGAATACTCTACCATCAATCTTCAAACCTCAATCCCCAATGCTCAATCCTCAATCCTCATTCTTCAATCCTCAATACCCTATCCTCAATCTTCAATCCTCTGTCCTCAATGCTCAATTCTCAATCCTCAATCCTCAAACCTCAATCTTCAATCCTCAATACTCGATATTCAATCCTCAATACTCAATCCTCAGTCATTAATCCTCAATCCTCAATCCTCAATCTTCAATCCTCAATAATCAATCTCCAATACTAGATCCTCAATCCCCAATCCTCAATCCTTAATCCTCAATCTTGAATTCTCAATCCCCAGTCCTCAATCTTCAATCCTCAATGCTCAATCCTCAATCCTCAATCCTCAGTCCTCAATCCTCAATCCTCAATCCTCAAACCTCAATCCTCAACCGTCAGTCCTCGTCCTCAAACCTCAACGCTCAATCCTCCATCCTCAATCTTCAATCATCAATACTCAATCTTCAATCCTCAATCCTCAATTCTCAATCCTAAATCCTCAATCTTCCATCCTCAATACTTAATCCTCAATCCTCAATCCCCTGTCCTCAAACCTCAATTCTGAATCCTCAATCCTGAATCCTCAATCTTCAGCCCTCAGTCCTCCACAATCAGTTGTCAATCCTCAATCCTCAATAGAATATCCTCAATTCACAGTTTTCTATACTCAATACTCAAACTGCAATCTTCAAATCTCTATTCACAAACATCAATTCTCATCACTCAACTCTCAACACTCCGTCCACAATCCTCAAACTTCAATCCTCAATCCTCAATCCTCAACCCTCAATCCTCAATCCTCAATTTTCAAACCTCAATAATCAATCTTGAATCCTCAATCCTCAATCCTCAATCCTCAATCGTCAGACTTCAATCCTCAATACTCAATCTTCAATCCTGAATCCTCAATCCTCAATCCTCAATCCTCAATCCTCATTCTTCAATCCTGAATACCCAATCCTCAATCTTCAATCCTCAATCCTCAATCCTCAATTCTCAATCCTCAATCCTCAGTCCTCAGTCCTCGAACCACAATCCTCAACCCTCAGCCCTCATCCTCAATCCTCAATCCTCAACCCTCAGTCCTCCGTCCTCAAACCTCAATCCTCAGCCCCCAGACCTCATCCTCGATCCTCAATCCTCAATCCTCAATCCTCAATATTCAATCCTCAATACTCAATATTCAATCCTCAGTCCTCAAGCCTCAATTCTGAATCCTGAATACTAAACCTTCAATCCTCAATCCTCAGTCCTGAATACTCTACCATCAATCTTCAAACCTCAATCCCCAATGCTCAATCCTCAATCCTCATTCTTCAATCCTCAATACCCAATCCTCAATCTTCAATCCTCTATCCTCAATGCTCAATTCTCAATTCTCAATCCTCAAACCTCAATCTTCAATCCTCAATACTCGATCTTCAATCCTCAATCCTCAATCCTCAGTCATCAATCCTCAATCCTCAATCCTCAATCTTCAATCCTCAATAATCAATCTCCAATACTAGATCCTCAATCCCAATCCTCAATCCTTAATCCTCAATCTTGAATTCTCAATCCCCAGTCCTCAATCTTCAATCCTCAATGCTCAATCCTCAATCCTCAATCCTCAGTCCTCAATCCTCAATCCTCAATCCTCAAACCTCAAACCTCAACCGTCAGTCCTCGTCCTCAAACCTCAACGCTCAATCCTCCATCCTCAATCTTCAATCATCAATACTCAATCTTCAATACTCAATCCACAATCCTCAATCCTCAATCCTCAATCCTCAATCCTCAATCCTCAATCCTCAATCTTCAATCCTCAATACTCAATCTTCAATCCTCAATCCTGAATCCTCAACACTCAATCCTCAATCCTCAATCCTCAATCGTCAATCTTCACTCCTCAATACTCAATCTTCAATGCTCAATCCCTAATCCTCAATCCACATTTTTCAATCCTCAATTCCCTATCCTCAATCCTCAATCCTCAATCCTCAATCCTCAATCCTCAGTCCTCAATCCTCAATCCTCATTCTTCAATCCTCAATACCCAATCCTCAATCTTCAATCCTCAATCCTCAATCCTCAATTCTCAATCCTCAATCCTCAATCCTCAGACCTCAAACATCAGTACTCAACCCTCAGTCCTCGTCCTCAATCCACAACCCTCAATCCTCAATCCTCAATCTTCAATTCTCAATCCTCAATCCACAATCCTCAATCATCAATCCTCAATCCTCAAACCTCAATCCTGAATCCTCAATCCTGAATCCTCAATCTTCAGCCCTCAGTCCTCAACAATCAGCTGTCAATCCTCAATCCTCAATAGAATATCATCAATTCAAAGCTTTCAATACTCAATACTCAATCTGCAATCTCCAAATCTCTATCCACAATCATCAATTCTCATCACTCAACCCTCAACGCTCAGTCCCCAATCCTCAATCTTCAATCCTCAATCCTCAATCCTCAATCCTCAATCCTCAATCTTCAATCCTCAATACTCAATCTTCAATCCTCAATCCTCAACACTCAATCCTCAATCCTCAATCCTCAATCCTCAATCTTCAATCCTCAATACTCAATCTTCAATCCTCAATCCTCAATCCTCAATCCTCAGTCCTCATACTTCAATCCTCAACACCCAGTCCTCAATCTTCAATCCTCAACCCTCAATCCTCAATTCTCAATCCTCAATCCTCAATCCTCAGACCTCAAACATCAATACTCAACCCTCAGTCCTCGTCCTCAATCCACAACACACAATCCTCAGTCCTCAATCTTTAATCATCAATATTCAATCTTCAGTCCTCAATCCTCAGTCCTCAATCCTCAATCCTCAATCCTCAATGTTCAATCCGCAATACCCAATCCTCAATCTTCAATACTCAATCCTCAATCCTTAATCCTCAATCCTCAATCCTCAATCATCAATCCTCAATGCTCAATCCTCAATCCTCAATCCTCAATCCTCAATCTTAATCTTCAATCCTCAATACTCAATCTTCAATCCTCAATCCTCAATCCTCAACACTCAATCCTCAATCATGAATCCTCAATCCTCAGTCCTCAATCTACAATCCTCAATACTCAATCTGCAATCCTCAATCCTCAGTCCTCAATCCTCAATCCTCATTCTTCAATCCTCAATACCGAATCCTCAATCTTCAATCCTCAATCCTCAATACTCAATCTTCAATCCTCAATCCTCAATTTTCAATCCTCAATGCTCAATCCTCAATCCTCAATCCTCAATCCTCAATCTTCAATCCTCAATCCTCAGTCTTCAATACTCAATACCCAATCCTCAGTCTTCAATCCACAATCCTCAATCCTCAATCCTCACTCCTCAATCCTCAGTCCTCAAAGCTCAATCCTGAATCCTCAATCCTGAATCCTCAATCTTCAGCCCTGAGTCCTCAACAATCAGTTGTCAATCCTCAATCCTCAATAGAACGTCCTCAATTCACAGTTTTCAATACTCAATACTCAATCTGCAATCTCCAGATATCTATACACAAACATCAATTCTCATCACTCAACCCTCAATACTCAGTCCACAATCCTCAATCTTCAATCGTCAATCCTCAATCCTCAGTCCTCAATCCTCAATCCTCAATCGTCAATCTTCCATCCTCAATACTCAATCTTCAATCCTCAATCCTCATTCCTCAATCCTCAATCCTCAATCTTCAATCCTCAATACTCAATCTTCAATCCTCAATCCTCTATCCTCAACCCTCAATCCTCAATCCTCAATCCTCAATCGTCAATCTTCCATCCTCAATACTCAATCTTCAATCCTCAATCCTCAATCCTCAACCCTCAACCCTCAATCCTCATTCTTCAATCCTCAATACCCAATCCTCAATCTTCAATCCTCAATCCTCAATCCTCAATCCTCAATCCTCAATAGTCAATCCTCAATCTTCAACTCTCAGTGCCAAATCCTCTGTCTTGAATACTCAATCCTCAATCCTCAAACTTCAATCCTCAATACTCAATCCTCAGACCTCAAACATCAATACTCAACCCTCAGTCCTCGTCCTCAATCCACAACCCTCAATCCTCAACCCTCAATCTTCAATTCTCAATCCTCAATCCACAATCCTCAATCATCAATCCTCAGTCCTCAAACCTCAATCCTGAATCCTCAATCCTGAATCCTCAGTCTTCAGCCCTCAGTCCTCAACAATCAGTTATCAATCATCAATCCTGAATAGAATATCATCAATACACAGCTTTCAATCCTCAATCCTCAATTGTCAATCTTCCATCCTCAATCCTCAACCTTCAATCCTCAATCCTCAATCCTCAATCCTCAATCCTCAATCTTAATCTTCAATCCTCAATACTCAATCTTCAATCCTCAATCCTCAATCCTCAATCCTCAATACTCAATCCTCAATCTTCAATCCTCAATACTCAATCTTCAAACCTCAATCCGCAATCCTCAACACTCAATCCTCAATCCTCAATCCTCAATTGTCAATCTTCCATCCTCAATACTCAATCTTCAATCCTCAATCCTCAATCCTCAATCCTCAATCCTCATTCTTCAATCCTCAATACCCTATCCTCAATCTTCAATCCTCAATCCTCAATCCTCAATCTTAATCTTCAATCCTCAATACTCAATCTTCAATCCTCAATCCTCAATCCTCAATCCTCAATCCTCAATCCTCAATTCTCAATCCTCAATCCTCAGTCCTCAGTCCTCAAACCACAATCCCCAACCCTCAGCCATCATCCTCAATCCTCAGTCCTCAATCCTCAGCCCTCCGTCCTCAAACCTCAATCCTCAGCTCTCAGACCTCATCCTCGATCCTCAATCCTCAACCCTCAATCCTCAATCCTCAATCCTCAATTGTCAATCTTCCATCCTCAATACTCAATCTTCAATCCTCAATCCTCAATCCTCAATCCTCAATCCTCATTCTTCAATCCTCAATACCCTATCCTCAATCTTCAATCCTCAATCCTCAATCCTCAATCCTCAATCCTCAATAGTCAATCCTCAATCTTCAACCCTGAGAGCCAAAGACTCAATCTTGAATACTCAATCCTCAATCCTCAAACTTCAATCCTCAATACTCAATCTTCAATCCTCAATCCTCAGTCCTCAATCCTCAATCCTCATTCTTCAATCCTCAATACCCAATACTCAATCTTCAATCCTCAATCCTCAATCCTCAATTCTCAATCCTCAATCTTCAATCCTCAATCCTCAATCCTCAATTCTCAATCCTCAATCCTCAATCCTCAGACTTCAAACATCAATACTCAACCCTCAGTCCTCGTCCTCAATCCACAACCCTCAATCCTCAATCCTCAATCTTCAATCATTAATATTCAATCTTCAATCCACAATCCTCAATCCTCAATCCTCAATACTCAATCCTCAATCCTCAATCCTCAATCCTCAGTCCTCAAACCTCAATCCTGAATCCTCAATCCTGAATCCTCAATCTTCAGCCCTGAGTCCTCAACAATCAGTTGTCAATCCCCAATCCTCAATAGAACGTCCTCAATTCACAGTTTTCAATACTCAATACTCAATCTGCAATCTTCAGATTTGTATACACAAACATCAATTCTCATCACTCAACCCTCAATACTCAGTCCACAATCCTCAATCTTCAATCGTCAATCCTCAATCCTCAGTCCTCAATCCTCAATCCTCAATCGTCAATCTTCCATCCTCAATACTCAATCTTCAATCCTCAATCCTCAATCCTCAATCCTCAATCCTCATTCTTCAATCATCAATACCCAATCGTCAATCTTCAATTCTCAATCCTCAATCCTCAATTCTCAATCCTCAATCCTCAATCCTCAACCCTCAATTTTCAAACCTCAATAGTCAATCTTCCATCCTCAATCCTCATTCTTCAATCATCAATACCCAATCCTCAATCTTCCATCCTCAATCCTCAATCCTCTATCCTCAATCCTCAATACTCAATCCTCAATCTTCAATACTCAATACTCAATCTTCAAACCTCAATCCTCAATCCTCAACCCTCAATCCTCAATCCTCAATCCTCAATTGTCAATCTTCCATCCTCAATACTCAATCTTCAATCCTCAATCCTCAATCCTCAATCCTCAATCCTCAATCCTCAATAGTCAATCCTCAACCTTCAACCCTCAATACCCAATCCTCAATCTTCAATCCTCAATCCTCAATCCTCAATTCTCAATCCTCAATCCTCAATCCTCAGACCTCAAACATCAACACTCAACCCTCAGTCCTCGTCCTCAATCCACAACCCTCAATCCTCAACCCTCAATCTTCAATTCTCAATCCTCAGTCCACAATCCTCAATCATCAATCCTCAGTCCTCAAACCTCAATCCTGAATCCTCAATCCTGAATCCTCAATCTTCAGCCCTCAGTCCTCAACAATCAGCTGTCAATCCTCAATCCTCAATAGAATATCATCAATTCAAAGCTTTCAATACTCAATACTCAATCTGCAATCTTCAAATCTCTATCCACAATCATCAATTCTCATCACTCAACCCTCAACGCTCAGTCCCCAATCCTCAATCTTCAATCCTCAATCCTCAAACCTCAATACTCAATCCTCAATCTTCAATCCTCAATACTCAACCTTCAATCCTCAATCCTCAACACTCAATCCTCAATCCTCAATCCTCAATCCTCAATCTTCAATCCTCAATACTCAATCTTCAATCCTCAATCCTCAATCCTCAATCCTCAGTCCTCATACTTCAATCCTCAACACCCAGTCCTCAATCTTCAATCCTCAACCCTCAATCCTCAATTCTCAATCCTCAATCCTCAATCCTCAGACCTCAAACATCAATACTCAACCCTCAGTCCTCGTCCTCAATCCACAACACACAATCCTCAGTCCTCAATCTTTAATCATCAATATTCAATCTTCAGTCCTCAATCCTCAATCTTCAATCCTCAATCCTCAATCCTCAACACTCAATCCTCAATCATGAATCCTCAATCCTCAGTCCTCAATCTACAATCCTCAATACTCAATCTGCAATCCTCAATCCTCAGTCCTCAATCCTCAATCCTCATTCTTCAATCCTCAATACCGAATCCTCAATCTTCAATCCTCAATCCTCAATACTCAATCTTCAATCCTCAATCCTCAATTTTCAATCCTCAATGCTCAAACCTCAATCCTCAATCCTCAATCCTCAATCCTCAATCCTCAATCCTCAGTCTTCAACACTCAATACCCAATCCTCAGTCTTCAATCCACAATCCTCAATCCTCAATCCTCACTCCTCAATCCTCAGTCCTCAAACCTCAATCCTGAATCTTTCAATCATGAATCCTCAATCTTCAGCCCTGAGTGCTACGCAATCAGTTGTCAATCCTCAATCCTCAATAGAATGTCCTCAGTTCACAGCTTTCAATACTCAATACTCAATCTGCAAACTTCAGATCTCTATCCACAAACATCAATTCTCATCACTCAACCCTCAATACGCAGTCCCCAATCCTCAATCTTCAATCCTCAATCCTCAATCCTCAATCCTCAATCTTAATCTTCAATCCTCAATACTCAATCTTCAATCTTCAATCCTCAATCCTCAATCCTCAATCCTCAATCCTCAGTCTTCAACCCTCAATCCTCAATCCTCTATCTACAATCCTCAACACTCAATCTGCCATCCTCAATCCTCAGTCCTCAATCCTCAATCCTCATTCTTCAATTATCAATACCGAATCCTCAATCTTCAATCCTCAATCCTCAATCCTCAATTCTCAATCCTCAATCCTCAATCCTCAGACTTCAAACATCAATACTCAACCCTCAGTCCTCGTCCTCAATCCACAACCCTCAATCCTCAATCGTCAATCTTCAATCATTAATATTCAATCTTCAATCCACAATCCTCAATCCGCAATCCTCAATCCTCAACCCTCAATCCCCAACGTCCAATCCTCAATACCCAATCCTCAGTCTTCAATCCTCAATCCTCAATCCTCAATCCTCAATCCTCAATCCTCAATCCTCAGTCCTCAAACCTCAATCCTGAATTCTCAATCCTGAATCCTCAATCTTCAGCCCTGAGTCCTCAACAATCAGTTGTCAATCCTCAATCCTCAATAGAACGTCCTCAATTCACAGTTTTCAATACTCAATACTCAATCTGCAATCTTCAGATTTCTATACACAAACATCAATTCTCATCACTCAACCCTCAATACTCAGTCCACAATCCTCAATCTTCAATCGTCAATCCTCAATCCTGAATCCTCAATCTTAATCTTCAATCCTCAATACTCAACCTTCAATCCTCAATCCTCAATCCTCAATCTTAATCTTCAATCCTCAATACTCAATCTTCAACCCTCAATCCTCAATCCTCAATCCTCAACACTCAATCCTCAATCTTCAATCCTCAATACTCAATCTTCAATCCTCAATCCTCAATCCTCCATCCTCAATATTCAACACACAACCCTCAACCATCAATCCTCAATACTCAACCATCAATCCTCAATTCTCAATACTCAATAGAGTATCCTGAATTCTCATGGTTCAATACTCAATCCACAATTTTCAATAATCAAATCTCAATCCTCAAACATCAATTCTCAACACTCAATCCTCAACACTCAGTCCTCTCTCTTCAATCCTCCATCCTCAGTCCTCAATCCTCAATCGTCAATCCTCAACTTTCAATCCTCAACCCTCAATCCTCAGTCCTCAAACCTCAATCACGAATCCTCAATCCTGAATCCTCAATCTTCAGCCCTCAGTCCTCAACAATCAATTGTCAATCCTCAATCCTCAATAGAATATCCTCAATTCACTGTTTTCAATACTCAATCCCCACTCTTCAATCTTCAAATCTCAATCCACAAACATCAATTCTCATCACTCAGCCCTCAACGCTCAGTCCTCAATCGTCAATCCTCAATCCCCAATCCTCAATCTTCAATCCTCAATCCTCAATCCTCAATCCTCAATCCTCAATCTTCAATACTCAATACTCAATATTCAATCCTCAATCCTCAATCCTCAATCCTCAATCCTCATTCTTCAATCATCAATACCCAATCCTCAATCTTCAATCCTCAATCCTCAATCCTCAATTCTCAATCCTCAATCCTCAATCCTCAAACCTCAAACATCAATACTCAACCCTCAGTCCTCGTCCTCAATCCACAACCCTCAATCCTCAACCCTCAATCTTCAATTCTCAATCCTCAGTCCACAATCCTCAATCATCAATCCTCAGTCCTCAAACCTCAATCCTGAATCCTCAATCCTGAATCCTCAATCTTCAGCCCTCAGTCCTCAACAATCAGCTGTCAATCCTCAATCCTCAATAGAATATCATCAATTCAAAGCTTTCAATACTCAATACTCAATCTGCAATCTTCAAATCTCTATCCACAATCATCAATTCTCATCACTCAACCCTCAACGCTCAGTCCCCAATCCTCAATCTTCAATCCTCAATCCTCAAACCTCAATACTCAATCCTCAATCTTCAATCCTCAATACTCAACCTTCAATCCTCAATCCTCAACACTCAATCCTCAATCCTCAATCCTCAATCCTCAATCTTCAATCCTCAATACTCAATCTTCAATCCTCAATCCTCAATCCTCAATCCTCAATCCTCATTCTTCAATCCTCAACACCCAGTCCTCAATCTTCAATCCTCAATCCTCAATCCTCAATTCTCAATCCTCAATCCACAATCCTCAGACCTCAAACATCAATACTCAACCCTCAGTCCTCGTCCTCAATCCACAACACACAATCCTCAATCCTCAATCTTCAATCATCAATATTCAATCTTCAGTCCTCAATCCTCAATCCTCAATCCTCAATCCTCAATCCTCAATGTTCAATCCGCAATACGCAATCCTCAATCTTCAATACTCAATCCTCAATCCTTAATCCTCAATCCTCAATCATCAATCCTCAATCTTCAATACTCAATCGTCAATCCTCAATCCTCAATCCTCAATACCCAACCATCAATCATCAATTCCCAATACTCAATAGAATATCCTGAATTCTCAGGATTCAATACTCAAACCTCAATCCTCAACCCTCAGCCCTCATCCTCCATCCTCAATCCTCAATCCTCAATCCTCAATCTTCAACCCTCAATACTCAATCTTCAATCCTCAATCCTCAATCCTCAATCCTCAATCCTCCATCCTCAATATTCAACACAGAACCCTCAACCATCAATCCTCAATACTCAACCATCAATCCTCAATTCTCAATACTCAATAGAGTATCCTGAATTCTCATGGTTCAATACTCAATCCACAATTTTCAATAATCAAAACTCAATCCTCAAACATCAATTCTCAACACTCAATCCTCAACACTCAGTCCTCTCTCTTCAATCCTCCATCCTCAATCCTCAATCCTCAATCGGCAATCCTCAACTTTCAATCCTCAACCCTCAATCCTCAGTCCTCAAACCTCAATCACGAATCCTCAATCCTGAATCCTCAATCTTCAGCGATTAGTCCTCAACAATCAATTCTCAATCCTCAATCCTCAATAGAATATCCTCAATTCACTGTTTCCAATACTCAATCCCCATTCTTCAATCTTCAAATCTCAATCCACAAACATCAATTCTCATCACTCAGCCCTCAACGCTCAGTCCTGAATCGTCAATCCTCAATCCCCAATCCTCAATCTTCAATCCTCAATCCTCAATCCTCAATCCTCAATCCTCAATCTTCAATCCTCAATACTCAATATTCAATCCTCAATCCTCAATCCTCAATCCTCAATCCTCAATCCTCAATCCTCAGCCTTCAAACCTCAATCCTCAACCCTCAGCCCTCATCCTCAATCCTCAATCCTCAATCCTAAATCCTCAATCTTCAATCCTCAATCCTCAATCCTCAATCCTCAATCCTCAATCCTCAATACTCAATCCTCAATCCTCAATCCTCAATCCTCAGTCCTCAATCGTCAGACTTCAATCCTCAATACTCAATCTTCAATCCTGAATCCTCAATCCTCAATCCTCAATCCTCAATCCTCATTCTTCAATCCTGAATACCCAATCCTCAATCTTCAATCCTCAATCCTCAATCCTCAATTCTCAATCCTCAATCCTCAGTCCTCAGTCCTCGAACCACAATCCTCAACCCTCAGCCCTCATCCTCAATCCTCAATCCTCAACCCTCAGTCCTCCGTCCTCAAACCTCAATCCTCAGCCCTCAGACCTCATCCTCGATCCTCAATCCTCAATCCTCAATCCTCAATATTCAATCCTCAATACTCAATATTCAATCCTCAATCCTCAGTCCTCAAGCCTCAATTCTGAATCCTGAATACTAAACCTTCAATCCTCAATCCTCAGTCCTGAATACTCTACCATCAATCTTCAAACCTCAATCCCCAGTGCTCAATCCTCAATCCTCATTCTTCAATCCTCAATACCCAATCCTCAATCTTCAATCCTCTGTCCTCAATGCTCAATTCTCAATCCTCAATCCTCAAACCTCAATCTTCAATCCTCAATACTCGATATTCAATCCTCAATCCTCAATCCTCAGTCATTAATCCTCAATCCTCAATCCTCAATCTTCAATCCTCAATAATCAATCTCCAATACTAGATCCTCAATCCCCAATCCTCAATCCTTAATCCTCAATCTTGAATTCTCAATCCCCAGTCCTCAATCTTCAATCCTCAATGCTCAATCCTCAATCCTCAATCCTCAGTCCTCAATCCTCAATCCTCAATCCTCAAACCTCAAACCTCAACCGTCAGTCCTCGTCCTCAAACCTCAACGCTCAATCCTCCATCCTCAATCTTCAATCATCAATACTCAATCTTCAATCCTCAATCCTCAATTCTCAATCCTAAATCCTCAATCTTCCATCCTCAATACTTAATCCTCAATCCTCAATCCCCTGTCCTCAAACCTCAATTCTGAATCATCAATCCTGAATCCTCAATCTTCAGCCCTCAGTCCTCAACAATCAGTTGTCAATCCTCAATCCTCAATAGAATATCCTCAATTCACAGTTTTCTATACTCAATACTCAAACTGCAATCTTCAAATCTCTATTCACAAACATCAATTCTCATCACTCAACTCTCAACACTCCGTCCACAATCCTCAAACTTCAATCCTCAATCCTCAATCCTCAACCCTCAATCCTCAATCCTCAATTTTCAAACCTCAATAATCAATCTTGAATCCTCAATCCTCAATCCTCAATCCTCAATCGTCAGACTTCAATCCTCAATACTCAATCTTCAATCCTGAATCCTCAATCCTCAATCCTCAATCCTCAATCCTCATTCTTCAATCCTGAATACCCAATCCTCAATCTTCAATCCTCAATCCTCAATCCTCAATTCTCAATCCTCAATCCTCAGTCCTCAGTCCTCGAACCACAATCCTCAACCCTCAGCCCTCATCCTCAATCCTCAATCCTCAACCCTCAGTCCTCCGTCCTCAAACCTCAATCCTCAGCCCTCAGACCTCATCCTCGATCCTCAATCCTCAATCCTCAATCCTCAATATTCAATCCTCAATACTCAATATTCAATCCTCAGTCCTCAAGCCTCAATTCTGAATCCTGAATACTAAACCTTCAATCCTCAATCCTCAGTCCTGAATACTCTACCATCAATCTTCAAACCTCAATCCCCAATGCTCAATCCTCAATCCTCATTCTTCAATCCTCAATACCCAATCCTCAATCTTCAATCCTCTATCCTCAATGCTCAATTCTCAATTCTCAATCCTCAAACCTCAATCTTCAATCCTCAATACTCGATCTTCAATCCTCAATCCTCAATCCTCAGTCATCAATCCTCAATCCTCAATCCTCAATCTTCAATCCTCAATAATCAATCTCCAATACTAGATCCTCAATCCCCAATCCTCAATCCTTAATCCTCAATCTTGAATTCTCAATCCCCAGTCCTCAATCTTCAATCCTCAATGCTCAATCCTCAATCCTCAATCCTCAGTCCTCAATCCTCAATCCTCAATCCTCAAACCTCAAACCTCAACCGTCAGTCCTCGTCCTCAAACCTCAACGCTCAATCCTCCATCCTCAATCTTCAATCATCAATACTCAATCTTCAATACTCAATCCACAATCCTCAATCCTCAATCCTCAATCCTCAATCCTCAATCCTCAATCCTCAATCTTCAATCCTCAATACTCAATCTTCAATCCTCAATCCTGAATCCTCAACACTCAATCCTCAATCCTCAATCCTCAATCGTCAATCTTCACTCCTCAATACTCAATCTTCAATGCTCAATCCCCAATCCTCAATCCACATTTTTCAATCCTCAATTCCCTATCCTCAATCCTCAATCCTCTATCCTCAATCCTCAATCCTCAGTCCTCAATCCTCAATCCTCATTCTTCAATCCTCAATACCCAATCCTCAATCTTCAATCCTCAATCCTCAATCCTCAATTCTCAATCCTCAATCCTCAATCCTCAGACCTCAAACATCAGTACTCAACCCTCAGTCCTCGTCCTCAATCCACAACCCTCAACCCTCAATCCTCAATCTTCAATTCTCAATCCTCAATCCACAATCCTCAATCATCAATCCTCAATCCTCAAACCTCAATCCTGAATCCTCAATCCTGAATCCTCAATCTTCAGCCCTCAGTCCTCAGCAATCAGCTGTCAATCCTCAATCCTCAATAGAATATCATCAATTCAAAGCTTTCAATACTCAATACTCAATCTGCAATCTCCAAATCTCTATCCACAATCATCAATTCTCATCACTCAACCCTCAACGCTCAGTCCCCAATCCTCAATCTTCAATCCTCAATCCTCAATCCTCAATCCTCAATCCTCAATCTTCAATCCTCAATACTCAATCTTCAATCCTCAATCTTCAACACTCAATCCTCAATCCTCAATCCTCAATCCTCAATCTTCAATCCTCAATACTCAATCTTCAATCCTCAATCCTCAATCCTCAATCCTCAGTCCTCATACTTCAATCCTCAACACCCAGTCCTCAATCTTCAATCCTCAACCCTCAATCCTCAATTCTCAATCCTCAATCCTCAATCCTCAGACCTCAAACATCAATACTCAACCCTCAGTCCTCGTCCTCAATCCACAACACACAATCCTCAGTCCTCAATCTTTAATCATCAATATTCAATCTTCAGTCCTCAATCCTCAATCCTCAATCCTCAATCCTCAATCCTCAATGTTCAATCCGCAATACCCAATCCTCAATCTTCAATACTCAATCCTCAATCCTTAATCCTCAATCCTCAATCCTCAATCATCAATCCTCAATGCTCAATCCTCAATCCTCAATCCTCAATCCTCAATCTTAATCTTCAATCCTCAATACTCAATCTTCAATCCTCAATCCTCAATCCTCAACACTCAATCCTCAATCATGAATCCTCAATCCTCAGTCCTCAATCTACAATCCTCAATACTCAATCTGCAATCCTCAATCCTCAGTCCTCAATCCTCAATCCTCATTCTTCAATCCTCAATACCGAATCCTCAATCTTCAATCCTCAATCCTCAATACTCAATCTTCAATCCTCAATCCTCAATTTTCAATCCTCAATGCTCAAACCTCAATCCTCAATCCTCAATCCTCAATCCTCAATCCTCAATCCTCAGTCTTCAATACTCAATACCCAATCCTCAGTCTTCAATCCACAATCCTCAATCCTCAATCCTCACTCCTCAATCCTCAGTCCTCAAACCTCAATCCTGAATCTTTCAATCATGAATCCTCAATCTTCAGCCCTGAGTGCTACGCAATCAGTTGTCAATCCTCAATCCTCAATAGAATGTCCTCAGTTCACAGCTTTCAATACTCAATACTCAATCTGCAAACTTCAGATCTCTATCCACAAACATCAATTCTCATCACTCAACCCTCAATACGCAGTCCCCAATCCTCAATCTTCAATCCTCAATCCTCAATCCTCAATCCTCAATCTTAATCTTCAATCCTCAATACTCAATCTTCAATCTTCAATCCTCAATCCTCAATCCTCAATCCTCAATCCTCAGTCTTCAACCCTCAATCCTCAATCCTCTATCTACAATCCTCAATACTCAATCTGCAATCCTCAATCCTCAGTCCTCAATCCTCAATCCTCATTCTTCAATTATCAATACCGAATCCTCAATCTTCAATCCTCAATCCTCAATCCTCAATTCTCAATCCTCAATCCTCAATCCTCAGACTTCAAACATCAATACTCAACCCTCAGTCCTCGTCCTCAATCCACAACCCTCAATCCTCAATCGTCAATCTTCAATCATTAATATTCAATCTTCAATCCACAATCCTCAATCCGCAATCCTCAATCCTCAACCCTCAATCCTCAACGTCCAATCCTCAATACCCAATCCTCAGTCTTCAATCCTCAATCCTCAATCCTCAATCCTCAATCCTCAATCCTCAATCCTCAGTCCTCAAACCTCAATCCTGAATTCTCAATCCTGAATCCTCAATCTTCAGCCCTGAGTCCTCAACAATCAGTTGTCAATCCTCAATCCTCAATAGAACGTCCTCAATTCACAGTTTTCAATACTCAATACTCAATCTGCAATCTTCAGATTTCTATACACAAACATCAATTCTCATCACTCAACCCTCAATACTCAGTCCACAATCCTCAATCTTCAATCGTCAATCCTCAATCCTGAATCCTCAATCTTAATCTTCAATCCTCAATACTCAACTTTCAATCCTCAATCCTCAATCCTCAATCTTAATCTTCAATCCTTAATACTCAATCTTCAACCCTCAATCCTCAATCCTCAATCCTCAACACTCAATCCTCAATCTTCAATCCTCAATACTCAATCTTCAATCCTCAATCCTCAATCCTCCATCCTCAATATTCAACACACAACCCTCAACCATCAATCCTCAATACTCAACCATCAATCCTCAATTCTCAATACTCAATAGAGTATCCTGAATTCTCATGGTTCAATACTCAATCCACAATTTTCAATAATCAAATCTCAATCCTCAAACATCAATTCTCAACACTCAATCCTCAACACTCAGTCCTCTCTCTTCAATCCTCCATCCTCAATCCTCAATCCTCAATCGTCAATCCTCAACTTTCAATCCTCAACCCTCAATCCTCAGTCCTCAAACCTCAATCACGAATCCTCAATCCTGAATCCTCAATCTTCAGCCCTCAGTCCTCAACAATCAATTGTCAATCCTCAATCCTCAATAGAATATCCTCAATTCACTGTTTTCAATACTCAATCCCCATTCTTCAATCTTCAAATCTCAATCCACAAACATCAATTCTCATCACTCAGCCCTCAACGCTCAGTCCTCAATCGTCAATCCTCAATCCCCAATCCTCAATCTTCAATCCTCAATCCTCAATCCTCAATCCTCAATCCTCAATCTTCAATACTCAATACTCAATATTCAATCCTCAATCCTCAATCCTCAATCCTCAATCCTCAGCCTTCAACCCTCAATCCTCAACCCTCAGCCCTCATCCTCAATCCTCAATCCTCAATCCTAAATCCTCAATCTTCAATCCTCAATCCTCAATCCTCAATCCTCAATCCTCAATCCTCAATACTCAATCCTCAATCCTCAGTCCTCAAAGCTCAATCCTGAATCCTCATTCCTGAATCCTCAATCTTCAGCCCTGAGTCCTCAACAATCAGTTGTCAATCCTCAATCCTCAATAGAACGTCCTCAATTCACAGTTTTCAATACTCAATACTCAATCTGCAATCTCCAGATATCTATACACAAACATCAATTCTCATCACTCAACCCTCAATACTCAGTCCACAATCCTCAATCTTCAATCGTCAATCCTCAATCCTCAGTCCTCAATCCTCAATCCTCAATCGTCAATCTTCCATCCTCAATACTCAATCTTCAATCCTCAATCCTCATTCCTCAATCCTCAATCCTCAATCTTCAATCCTCAATACTCAATCTTCAATCCTCAATCCTCTATCCTCAACCCTCAATCCTCAATCCTCAATCCTCAATCGTCAATCTTCCATCCTCAATACTCAATCTTCAATCCTCAATCCTCAATCCTCAACCCTCAACCCTCAATCCTCATTCTTCAATCCTCAATACCCAATCCTCAATCTTCAATCCTCAATCCTCAATCCTCAATCCTCAATCCTGAATAGTCAATCCTCAATCTTCAACTCTCAGTGCCAAATCCTCTGTCTTGAATACTCAATCCTCAATCCTCAAACTTCAATCCTCAATACTCAATCTTCAATCCTCAATCCTCAATCCTCAATCCTCAATCCTCATTCTTCAATCATCAATACCCAATCCTCAATCTTCAATCCTCAATCCTCAATCCTCAATTCTCAATCCTCAATCCTCAATCCTCAAACCTCAAACATCAATACTCAACCCTCAGTCCTCGTCCTCAATCCACAACCCTCAATCCTCAACCCTCAACCTTCAATTCTCAATCCTCAATCCACAATCCTCAATCATCAATCCTCAGTCCTCAAACCTCAATCCTGAATCCTCAATCCTGAATCCTCTGTCTTCAGCCCTCAGTCCTCAACAATCAGTTATCTATCCTCAATCCTGAATAGAATATCATCAATACACAGTTTTCAATACTCAATACTCAATCTGCAATCTTCAAATCTCTATCCACAGTCATCAATTCTCATCACTCAACCCTCTAACTCTCAGTCCCCAATCCTCACTCTTCAATCCTCAATCCTCAATCCTCAACACTCGATCCTCAATCCTCAATTTTCAATCCTCAATAATCAATCTTCAATCCTCAATCCTCAATCCTCAATTCTCAATCCTCAATCGTCAGTCTTCAGTCCTCAATACTCAATCTTCAATCCTGAATCCTCAATCCTCAATCCTCAATCCTCATTCTTCAATCCTCAATACCCAATCCTCAATCTTCAATCCTCAATCCTCAATCCTCAATTCTCAATCCTCATTCCTCAGTCCTCAGTCCTCAAACCTCAATCCTCGGCCCTCAGCCCTCATCCTCAATCATCAATCCTCAATCCTCAATCCTCAATAGAATATCATCAATTCACAGTTTTCAATACTCAATACTCAATCTGCAATCTTCAAATCTCTAATCACAAACATCAATTCTCATCACTCAACCCTCAACACTCCGTCCCCAATCCTCAATCTTCATTCCTCAATCCTCAATACTCAACCCTCAATCCTCAACCCTCAATTTTCAAACCTCAATAGTCAATCTTCCATCCTCAATCCTCAATCCTCTATCCTCAATCCTCAATACTCAATCCTCAATCTTCAATACTCAATACTCAATCTTCAAACCTCAATCCTCAATCCTCAACCCTCAATCCTCAATCCTCAATCCTCAATTGTCAATCTTCCATCCTCAATACTCAATCTTCAATCCTCAATCCTCAATCCTCAATCCTCAATCCTCAATCCTCAATAGTCAATCCTCAACCTTCAACCCTCAGTGCCAAATACTCAATCTTGAATACTCAATCCTCAATCCTCAAACTTCAATCCTCAATACTCAATCTTCAATCCTCAATCCTCAGTCCTCAATTCTCAATTCTCATTCCTCAGTCCTCAGTCCTCAAACCTCAATCCTGAACCCTCAGTCCTCATCCTCAATCATCAATCCTCAATCCTCAATCCTCAATAGAATATCATCAATTCACAGATTTCAATACTCAATACTCAACCTGCAGTCTTCAAATCTCTATTCACAAACATCAATTCTCATCACTCAACCCTCAACACTCCGTCATCAATCCTCAATCTTCATTCCTCAACCCTCAATACTCAATCCTCAACCCTCAATCCGCAACGTTCAATCCTCAATACCCTATCCTCAGTCTTCAATCCTCAATCCTCAATCCTCAATCCTCAATCCTCTATCCTCAGTCCTCAAACCTCAATCCTGAATCCTCAATCCTGAATCCTCAATCTTCAGCCCTGGGTCCTCAACAATCAGTTGTCAATCCTCAATCCTCAATAGAATGTCCTCAATTCACAGTTTTCAATACTCAATACTCAACCTGCAATCTTCAGATCTCTATCCACAAACATCAATTCTCATCACTCAACCCTCAATGCTCAGTCCCCAATCCTCAATCTTCAATCCTCAATCCTCAATCCTCAGTCCTCAATCCTCAATCCTCAATCTTAATCTTCAATCCTCAATACTCAATCTTCAATCCTCAATCCTCAATCCTCAATCCTCAATACTCAATCCTCAATCTTCAATCCTCAATACTCAATCTTCAAACCTCAATCCTCAATCCTCAACCCTCAATCCTCAATCCTCAATCCTCAATTGTCAATCTTCCATCCTCAATACTCAATCTTCAATCCTCAATCCTCAATCCTCAATCCTCAATCCTCATTCTTCAATCCTCAATACCCTATCCTCAATCTTCAATCCTCAATCCTCAATCCTCAATCCTCAATCCTCAATAGTCAATCCTCAATCTTCAACCCTCAGTGCCAAAGACTCAATCTTGAATACTCAATCCTCAATCCTCAAACTTCAATCCTCAATACTCAATCTTCAATCCTCAATCCTCAGTCCTCAATCCTCAATCCTCATTCTTCAATCCTCAATACCCAATACTCAATCTTCAATCCCCAATCCTCAATCCCCAATTCTCAATCCTCAATCCTCAATCCTCAGACCTCAAACATCAATACTCAACCCTCAGTCCTCGTCCTCAATCCACAACCCTCAATCCTCAATCCTCAATCTTCAATTCTCAATCCTCAATCCACAATCCTCAATCATCAATCCTCAATCCTCAAACCTCAGTCCTGAATCCTCAATCCTGAATCCTCAATCTTCAGCCCTCAGTCCTCAACAATCAGCTGTCAATCCTCAATCCTCAATAGAATATCATCAATTCAAAGCTTTCAATACTCAATACTCAATCTGCAATCTTCAAATCTCTATCCACAATCATCAATTCTCATCACTCAAAACTCAACGCTCAGTCCCCAATCCTCAATCTTCAATCCTCAATCCTCAAACCTCAATACTCAATGCTCAATCTTCAATCCTCAATACTCAACCTTCAATCCTCAATCCTCAACACTCAATCCTCAATCCTCAATCCTCAATCCTCAATCTTTAATCCTCAATACTCAATCTTCAATCCTCAATCCTCAATCCTCAATCCTCAATCCTCATTCTTCAATCCTCAACACCCAGTCCTCAATCTTCAATCCTCAATCCTCAATCCTCAATTCTCAATCCTCAATCCTCAATCCTCAGACCTCAAACATCAATACTCAACCCTCAGTCCTCGTCCTCAATCCACAACACACAATCCTCAATCCTCAATCTTCAATCATCAATATTCAATCTTCAGTCCTCAATCCTCAATCCTCAATCCTCAATCCTCAATCCTCAATGTTCAATCCGCAATACGCAGTCCTCAATCTTCAATACTCAATCCTCAATCCTTAATCCTCAATCCTCAATCATCAATCCTCAATCTTCAATACTCAATCGTCAATCCTCAATCCTCAATCCTCAATACCCAACCATCAATCCTCAATTCCCAATACTCAATAGAATATCCTGAATTCTCAGGATTCAATACTCAATCCTCAATCCTCAACCCTCAGCCCTCATCCTCCATCCTCAATCCTCAATCCCCAATCCTCAATCTTCAACCCTCAATACTCAATCTTCAATCCTCAATCCTCAATCCTCAATCCTCAATCCTCCATCCTCAATATTCAACACAGAACCCTCAACCATCAATCCTCAATACTCAACCATCAATCCTCAATTCTCAATACTCAATAGAGTATCCTGAATTCTCATGGTTCAATACTCAATCCACAATTTTCAATAATCAAAACTCAATCCTCAAACATCAATTCTCAACACTCAATCCTCAACACTCAGTCCTCTCTCTTCAATCCTCCATCCTCAATCCTCAATCCTCAATCCTCAATCGCCAATCCTCAACTTTCAATCCTCAACCCTCAATCCTCAGTCCTCAAACCTCAATCACGAATCCTCAATCCTGAATCCTCAATCTTCAGCCCTCAGTCCTCAACAATCAATTGTCAATCCTCAATCCTCAATAGAATATCCTCAATTCACTGTTTCCAATACTCAATCCCCATTCTTCAATCTTCAAATCTCAATCCACAAACATCAATTCTCATCACTCAGCCCTCAACGCTCAGTCCTCAATCGTCAATCCTCAATCCCCAATCCTCAATCTTCAATCCTCAATCCTCAATCCTCAATCCTCAATCCTCAATCTTCAATCCTCAATACTCAATATTCAATCCTCAATCCTCAATCCTCAATCCTCAATCCTCAATCCTCAATCCTCAGCCTTCAAACCTCATTCCTCAACCCTCAGCCCTCATCCTCAATCCTCAATCCTCAATCCTAAATCCTCAATCTTCAATCCTCAATCCTCAATCCTCAATCCTCAATCCTCAATCCTCAATACTCAATCCTCAATCCTCAATCTTCAATCCTCAACACTCAATCGTCAAGCCTCAATCCTCAATCCTCATTCTTCAATCCTCAATCCTCAATACTCAATCCTCAATCTTCGATCCTCAGTACTCAATATTCAATCCTCAATCCTCAATCCTCAATTCTCAATCCTCAATCCTCAGTCCTCAGTCCTCATACCTCAATCCTCAACCCTCAGCCCTCATCCTCAATCCTCAATTCTCAATCCTAAATCCTCAATCTTCCATCCTCAATACTCAATCCTCAATCCTCAATCCCCTGTCCTCAAACCTCAATTCTGAATCCTCAATACTGAATCCTCAATCTTCAGCCCTCAGTCCTCAACAATCAGTTGTCAATCCTCAATCCTCAATAGAATATCCTCAATTCACAGTTTTCTATACTCAATACTCAAACTGCAATCTTCAAATCTCTATTCACAAACATCAATTCTCATCACTCAACTCTCAACACTCCGTCCACAATCCTGAAACTTCAATCCTCAATCCTCAATCCTCAACCCTCAATCCTCAATCCTCAATTTTCAAACCTCAATAATCAATCTTGAATCCTCAATCCTCAATCCTCAATCCTCAATCGTCAGACTTCAATCCTCAATACTCAATCTTCAATCCTGAATCCTCAAGCCTCAATCCTCAATCCTCAATCCTCATTCTTCAATCCTGAATACCCAATCCTCAATCTTCAATCCTCAATACTCAATCCTCAATCCTCAATCCTCTATCCTCAGTCCTCAAACCTCAATCCTGAATCCTCAATCCTGAATCCTCAATCTTCAGCCCTGGGTCCTCAACAATCAGTTGTCAATCCTCAATCCTCAATAGAATGTCCTCAATTCACAGTTTTCAATACTCAATACTCAACCTGCAATCTTCAGATCTCTATCCACAAACATCAATTCTCATCACTCAACCCTCAATGCTCAGTCCCCAATCCTCAATCTTCAATCCTCAATCCTCAATCCTCAGTCCTCAATCCTCAATCCTCAATCTTAATCTTCAATCCTCAATACTCAATCTTCAATCCTCAATCCTCAATCCTCAATCCTCAATACTCAATCCTCAATCTTCAATCCTCAATACTCAATCTTCAAACCTCAATCCTCAATCCTCAACCCTCAATCCTCAATCCTCAATCCTCAATTGTCAATCTTCCATCCTCAATACTCAATCTTCAATCCTCAATCCTCAATCCTCAATCCTCAATCCTCATTCTTCAATCCTCAATACCCTATCCTCAATCTTCAATCCTCAATCCTCAATCCTCAATCCTCAATCCTCAATAGTCAATCCTCAATCTTCAACCCTCAGTGCCAAAGACTCAATCTTGAATACTCAATCCTCAATCCTCAAACTTCAATCCTCAATACTCAATCTTCAATCCTCAATCCTCAGTCCTCAATCCTCAATCCTCATTCTTCAATCCTCAATACCCAATACTCAATCTTCAATCCCCAATCCTCAATCCCCAATTCTCAATCCTCAATCCTCAATCCTCAGACCTCAAACATCAATACTCAACCCTCAGTCCTCGTCCTCAATCCACAACCCTCAATCCTCAATCCTCAATCTTCAATTCTCAATCCTCAATCCACAATCCTCAATCATCAATCCTCAATCCTCAAACCTCAGTCCTGAATCCTCAATCCTGAATCCTCAATCTTCAGCCCTCAGTCCTCAACAATCAGCTGTCAATCCTCAATCCTCAATAGAATATCATCAATTCAAAGCTTTCAATACTCAATACTCAATCTGCAATCTTCAAATCTCTATCCACAATCATCAATTCTCATCACTCAAAACTCAACGCTCAGTCCCCAATCCTCAATCTTCAATCCTCAATCCTCAAACCTCAATACTCAATGCTCAATCTTCAATCCTCAATACTCAACCTTCAATCCTCAATCCTCAACACTCAATCCTCAATCCTCAATCCTCAATCCTCAATCTTTAATCCTCAATACTCAATCTTCAATCCTCAATCCTCAATCCTCAATCCTCAATCCTCATTCTTCAATCCTCAACACCCAGTCCTCAATCTTCAATCCTCAATCCTCAATCCTCAATTCTCAATCCTCAATCCTCAATCCTCAGACTTCAAACATCAATACTCAACCCTCAGTCCTCGTCCTCAATCCACAACCCTCAATCCTCAATCGTCAATCTTCAATCATTAATATTCAATCTTCAATCCACAATCCTCAATCCGCAATCCTCAATCCTCAACCCTCAATCCTCAACGTCCAATCCTCAATACCCAATCCTCAGTCTTCAATCCTCAATCCTCAATCCTCAATCCTCAATCCTCAATCCTCAATCCTCAGTCCTCAAACCTCAATCCTGAATTCTCAATCCTGAATCCTCAATCTTCAGCCCTGAGTCCTCAACAATCAGTTGTCAATCCTCAATCCTCAATAGAACGTCCTCAATTCACAGTTTTCAATACTCAATACTCAATCTGCAATCTTCAGATTTCTATACACAAACATCAATTCTCATCACTCAACCCTCAATACTCAGTCCACAATCCTCAATCTTCAATCGTCAATCCTCAATCCTGAATCCTCAATCTTAATCTTCAATCCTCAATACTCAACTTTCAATCCTCAATCCTCAATCCTCAATCTTAATCTTCAATCCTTAATACTCAATCTTCAACCCTCAATCCTCAATCCTCAATCCTCAACACTCAATCCTCAATCTTCAATCCTCAATACTCAATCTTCAATCCTCAATCCTCAATCCTCCATCCTCAATATTCAACACACAACCCTCAACCATCAATCCTCAATACTCAACCATCAATCCTCAATTCTCAATACTCAATAGAGTATCCTGAATTCTCATGGTTCAATACTCAATCCACAATTTTCAATAATCAAATCTCAATCCTCAAACATCAATTCTCAACACTCAATCCTCAACACTCAGTCCTCTCTCTTCAATCCTCCATCCTCAATCCTCAATCCTCAATCGTCAATCCTCAACTTTCAATCCTCAACCCTCAATCCTCAGTCCTCAAACCTCAATCACGAATCCTCAATCCTGAATCCTCAATCTTCAGCCCTCAGTCCTCAACAATCAATTGTCAATCCTCAATCCTCAATAGAATATCCTCAATTCACTGTTTTCAATACTCAATCCCCATCCTTCAATCTTCAAATCTCAATCCACAAACATCAATTCTCATCACTCAGCCCTCAACGCTCAGTCCTCAATCGTCAATCCTCAATCCCCAATCCTCAATCTTCAATCCTCAATCCTCAATCCTCAATCCTCAATCCTCAATCTTCAATACTCAATACTCAATATTCAATCCTCAATCCTCAATCCTCAATCCTCAATCCTCAGCCTTCAACCCTCAATCCTCAACCCTCAGCCCTCATCCTCAATCCTCAATCCTCAATCCTAAATCCTCAATCTTCAATCCTCAATCCTCAATCCTCAATCCTCAATCCTCAATCCTCAATACTCAATCCTCAATCCTCAGTCCTCAAAGCTCAATCCTGAATCCTCATTCCTGAATCCTCAATCTTCAGCCCTGAGTCCTCAACAATCAGTTGTCAATCCTCAATCCTCAATAGAACGTCCTCAATTCACAGTTTTCAATACTCAATACTCAATCTGCAATCTCCAGATATCTATACACAAACATCAATTCTCATCACTCAACCCTCAATACTCAGTCCACAATCCTCAATCTTCAATCGTCAATCCTCAATCCTCAGTCCTCAATCCTCAATCCTCAATCGTCAATCTTCCATCCTCAATACTCAATCTTCAATCCTCAATCCTCATTCCTCAATCCTCAATCCTCAATCTTCAATCCTCAATACTCAATCTTCAATCCTCAATCCTCTATCCTCAACCCTCAATCCTCAATCCTCAATCCTCAATCGTCAATCTTCCATCCTCAATACTCAATCTTCAATCCTCAATCCTCAATCCTCAACCCTCAACCCTCAATCCTCATTCTTCAATCCTCAATACCCAATCCTCAATCTTCAATCCTCAATCCTCAATCCTCAATCCTCAATCCTGAATAGTCAATCCTCAATCTTCAACTCTCAGTGCCAAATCCTCTGTCTTGAATACTCAATCCTCAATCCTCAAACTTCAATCCTCAATACTCAATCTTCAATCCTCAATCCTCAATCCTCAATCCTCAATCCTCATTCTTCAATCATCAATACCCAATCCTCAATCTTCAATCCTCAATCCTCAATCCTCAATTCTCAATCCTCAATCCTCAATCCTCAAACCTCAAACATCAATACTCAACCCTCAGTCCTCGTCCTCAATCCACAACCCTCAATCCTCAACCCTCAACCTTCAATTCTCAATCCTCAATCCACAATCCTCAATCATCAATCCTCAGTCCTCAAACCTCAATCCTGAATCCTCAATCCTGAATCCTCTGTCTTCAGCCCTCAGTCCTCAACAATCAGTTATCTATCCTCAATCCTGAATAGAATATCATCAATACACAGTTTTCAATACTCAATACTCAATCTGCAATCTTCAAATCTCTATCCACAGTCATCAATTCTCATCACTCAACCCTCTAACTCTCAGTCCCCAATCCTCACTCTTCAATCCTCAATCCTCAATCCTCAACACTCGATCCTCAATCCTCAATTTTCAATCCTCAATAATCAATCTTCAATCCTCAATCCTCAATCCTCAATTCTCAATCCTCAATCGTCAGTCTTCAGTCCTCAATACTCAATCTTCAATCCTGAATCCTCAATCCTCAATCCTCAATCCTCATTCTTCAATCCTCAATACCCAATCCTCAATCTTCAATCCTCAATCCTCAATCCTCAATTCTCAATCCTCATTCCTCAGTCCTCAGTCCTCAAACCTCAATCCTCGGCCCTCAGCCCTCATCCTCAATCATCAATCCTCAATCCTCAATCCTCAATAGAATATCATCAATTCACAGTTTTCAATACTCAATACTCAATCTGCAATCTTCAAATCTCTAATCACAAACATCAATTCTCATCACTCAACCCTCAACACTCCGTCCCCAATCCTCAATCTTCATTCCTCAATCCTCAATACTCAACCCTCAATCCTCAACCCTCAATTTTCAAACCTCAATAGTCAATCTTCCATCCTCAATCCTCAATCCTCTATCCTCAATCCTCAATACTCAATCCTCAATCTTCAATACTCAATACTCAATCTTCAAACCTCAATCCTCAATCCTCAACCCTCAATCCTCAATCCTCAATCCTCAATTGTCAATCTTCCATCCTCAATACTCAATCTTCAATCCTCAATCCTCAATCCTCAATCCTCAATCCTCATTCTTCAATCCTCAATACCCTATCCTCAATCTTCAATCCTCAATCCTCAATCCTCAATCCTCAATCCTCAATAGTCAATCCTCAATCTTCAACCCTCAGTGCCAAAGACTCAATCTTGAATACTCAATCCTCAATCCTCAAACTTCAATCCTCAATACTCAATCTTCAATCCTCAATCCTCAGTCCTCAATCCTCAATCCTCATTCTTCAATCCTCAATACCCAATACTCAATCTTCAATCCCCAATCCTCAATCCCCAATTCTCAATCCTCAATCCTCAACCCTCAGACCTCAAACATCAATACTCAACCCTCAGTCCTCGTCCTCAATCCACAACCCTCAATCCTCAATCCTCAATCTTCAATTCTCAATCCTCAATCCACAATCCTCAATCATCAATCCTCAATCCTCAAACCTCAATCCTGAATCCTCAATCCTGAATCCTCAATCTTCAGCCCTCAGTCCTCAACAATCAGCTGTCAATCCTCAATCCTCAATAGAATATCATCAATTCAAAGCTTTCAATACTCAATACTCAATCTGCAATCTTCAAATCTCTATCCACAATCATCAATTCTCATCACTCAAAACTCAACGCTCAGTCCCCAATCCTCAATCTTCAATCCTCAATCCTCAAACCTCAATACTCAATGCTCAATCTTCAATCCTCAATACTCAACCTTCAATCCTCAATCCTCAACACTCAATCCTCAATCCTCAATCCTCAATCCTCAATCTTTAATCCTCAATACTCAATCTTCAATCCTCAATCCTCAATCCTCAATCCTCAATCCTCATTCTTCAATCCTCAACACCCAGTCCTCAATCTTCAATCCTCAATCCTCAATCCTCAATTCTCAATCCTCAATCCTCAATCCTCAGACCTCAAACATCAATACTCAACCCTCAGTCCTCGTCCTCAATCCACAACACACAATCCTCAATCCTCAATCTTCAATCATCAATATTCAATCTTCAGTCCTCAATCCTCAATCCGCAATCCTCAATCCTCAATCCTCAATGTTCAATCCGCAATACGCAATCCTCAATCTTCAATACTCAATCCTCAATCCTTAATCCTCAATCCTCAATCATCAATCCTCAATCTTCAATACTCAATCGTCAATCCTCAATCCTCAATCCTCAATACCCAACCATCAATCCTCAATTCCCAATACTCAATAGAATATCCTGAATTCTCAGGATTCAATACTCAATCCTCAATCCTCAACCCTCAGCCCTCATCCTCCATCCTCAATCCTCAATCCCCAATCCTCAATCTTCAACCCTCAATACTCAATCTTCAATCCTCAATCCTCAATCCTCAATCCTCAATCCTCCATCCTCAATATTCAACACAGAACCCTCAACCATCAATCCTCAATACTCAACCATCAATCCTCAATTCTCAATACTCAATAGAGTATCCTGAATTCTCATGGTTCAATACTCAATCCACAATTTTCAATAATCAAAACTCAATCCTCAAACATCAATTCTCAACACTCAATCCTCAACACTCAGTCCTCTCTCTTCAATCCTCCATCCTCAATCCTCAATCCTCAATCGTCAATCCTCAACTTTCAATCCTCAACCCTCAATCCTCAGTCCTCAAACCTCAATCACGAATCCTCAATCCTGAATCCTCAATCTTCAGCCCTCAGTCCTCAACAATCAATTGTCAATCCTCAATCCTCAATAGAATATCCTCAATTCACTGTTTTCAATACTCAATCCCCATTCTTCAATCTTCAAATCTCAATCCACAAACATCAATTCTCATCACTCAGCCCTCAACGCTCAGTCCTCAATCGTCAATCCTCAATCCCCAATCCTCAATCTTCAATCCTCAATCCTCAATCCTCAATCCTCAATCCTCAATCTTCAATACTCAATACTCAATATTCAATCCTCAATCCTCAATACTCAATCCTCAATCCTCAGCCTTCAACCCTCAATCCTCAACCCTCAGCCCTCATCCTCAATCCTCAATCCTCAATCCTAAATCCTCAATCTTCAATCCTCAATCCTCAATCCTCAATCCTCAATTCTCAATCCTCAATACTCAATCCTCAATCCTCAGTCCTCAAAGCTCAATCCTGAATCCTCATTCCTGAATCCTCAATCTTCAGCCCTGAGTCCTCAACAATCAGTTGTCAATCCTCAATCCTCAATAGAACGTCCTCAATTCACAGTTTTCAATACTCAATACTCAATCTGCAATCTCCAGATATCTATACACAAACATCAATTCTCATCACTCAACCCTCAATACTCAGTCCACAATCCTCAATCTTCAATCGTCAATCCTCAATCCTCAGTCCTCAATCCTCAATCCTCAATCGTCAATCTTCCATCCTCAATACTCAATCTTCAATCCTCAATCCTCATTCCTCAATCCTCAATCCTCAATCTTCAATCCTCAATACTCAATCTTCAATCCTCAATCCTCTATCCTCAACCCTCAATCCTCAATCCTCAATCCTCAATCGTCAATCTTCCATCCTCAATACTCAATCTTCAATCCTCAATCCTCAATCCTCAACCCTCAACCCTCAATCCTCATTCTTCAATCCTCAATACCCAATCCTCAATCTTCAATCCTCAATCCTCAATCCTCAATCCTCAATCCTGAATAGTCAATCCTCAATCTTCAACTCTCAGTGCCAAATCCTCTGTCTTGAATACTCAATCCTCAATCCTCAAACTTCAATCCTCAATACTCAATCTTCAATCCTCAATCCTCAATCCTCAATCCTCAATCCTCATTCTTCAATCATCAATACCCAATCCTCAATCTTCAATCCTCAATCCTCAATCCTCAATTCTCAATCCTCAATCCTCAATCCTCAAACCTCAAACATCAATACTCAACCCTCAGTCCTCGTCCTCAATCCACAACCCTCAATCCTCAACCCTCAACCTTCAATTCTCAATCCTCAACCCACAATCCTCAATCATCAATCCTCAGTCCTCAAACCTCAATCCTGAATCCTCAATCCTGAATCCTCTGTCTTCAGCCCTCAGTCCTCAACAATCAGTTATCTATCCTCAATCCTGAATAGAATATCATCAATACACAGTTTTCAATACTCAATACTCAATCTGCAATCTTCAAATCTCTATCCACAGTCATCAATTCTCATCACTCAACCCTCTAACTCTCAGTCCCCAATCCTGAATCTTCAATCCTCAATCCTCAATCCTCAACACTCGATCCTCAATCCTCAATTTTCAATCCTCAATAATCAATCTTCAATCCTCAATCCTCAATCCTCAATTCTCAATCCTCAATCGTCAGTCTTCAGTCCTCAATACTCAATCTTCAATCCTGAATCCTCAATCCTCAATCCTCAATCCTCATTCTTCAATCCTCAATACCCAATCCTCAATCTTCAGTCCTCAGTCCTCAAACCTCAATCCTCGGCCCTCAGCCCTCATCCTCAATCATCAATCCTCAATCCTCAATCCTCAATAGAATATCATCAATTCACAGTTTTCAATACTCAATACTCAATCTGCAATCTTCAAATCTCTAATCACAAACATCAATTCTCATCACTCAACCCTCAACACTCCGTCCCCAATCCTCAATCTTCATTCCTCAATCCTCAATACTCAACCCTCAATCCTCAACCCTCAATTTTCAAACCTCAATAGTCAATCTTCCATCCTCAATCCTCAATCCTCTATCCTCAATCCTCAATACTCAATCCTCAATCTTCAATACTCAATACTCAATCTTCAAACCTCAATCCTCAATCCTCAACCCTCAATCCTCAATCCTCAATCCTCAATTGTCAATCTTCCATCCTCAATACTCAATCTTCAATCCTCAATCCTCAATCCTCAATCCTCAATCCTCAATCCTCAATAGTCAATCCTCAACCTTCAACCCTCAGTGCCAAATACTCAATCTTGAATACTCAATCCTCAATCCTCAAACTTCAATCCTCAATACTCAATCTTCAATCCTCAATCCTCAATCCTCAATTCTCTATTCTCATTCCTCAGTCCTCAGTCCTCAAACCTCAATCCTGAACCCTCAGTCCTCATCCTCAATCATCAATCCTCAATCCTCAATCCTCAATAGAATATCATCAATTCACAGATTTCAATACTCAATACTCAACCTGCAATCTTCAAATCTCTATTCACAAACATCAATTCTCATCACTCAACACTCAACACTCCGTCATCAATCCTCAATCTTCATTCCTCAACCCTCAATACTCAATCCTCAACCCTCAATCCGCAACGTTCAATCCTCAATACCCTATCCTCAGTCTTCAATCCTCAATCCTCAATCCTCAATCCTCAATCCTCTATCCTCAGTCCTCAAACCTCAATCCTGAATCCTCAAACCTGAATCCTCAATCTTCAGCCCTGGGTCCTCAACAATCAGTTGTCAATCCTCAATCCTCAATAGAATGTCCTCAATTCACAGTTTTCAATACTCAATACTCAACCTGCAATCTTCAGATCTCTATCCACAAACATCAATTCTCATCACTCAACCCTCAATGCTCAGTCCCCAATCCTCAATCTTCAATCCTCAATCCTCAATCCTCAGTCCTCAATCCTCAATCCTCAATCTTAATCTTCAATCCTCAATACTCAATCTTCAATCCTCAATCCTCAATCCTCAATCCTCAATACTCAATCCTCAATCTTCAATCCTCAATACTCAATCTTCAAACCTCAATCCTCAATCCTCAACCCTCAATCCTCAATCCTCAATCCTCAATTGTCAATCTTCCATCCTCAATACTCAATCTTCAATCCTCAATCCTCAATCCTCAATCCTCAATCCTCATTCTTCAATCCTCAATACCCTATCCTCAATCTTCAATCCTCAATCCTCAATCCTCAATCCTCAATCCTCAATAGTCAATCCTCAATCTTCAACCCTCAGTGCCAAAGACTCAATCTTGAATACTCAATCCTCAATCCTCAAACTTCAATCCTCAATACTCAATCTTCAATCCTCAATCCTCAGTCCTCAATCCTCAATCCTCATTCTTCAATCCTCAATACCCAATACTCAATCTTCAATCCCCAATCCTCAATCCCCAATTCTCAATCCTCAATCCTCAATCCTCAGACCTCAAACATCAATACTCAACCCTCAGTCCTCGTCCTCAATCCACAACCCTCAATCCTCAATCCTCAATCTTCAATTCTCAATCCTCAATCCACAATCCTCAATCATCAATCCTCAATCCTCAAACCTCAATCCTGAATCCTCAATCCTGAATCCTCAATCTTCAGCCCTCAGTCCTCAACAATCAGCTGTCAATCCTCAATCCTCAATAGAATATCATCAATTCAAAGCTTTCAATACTCAATACTCAATCTGCAATCTTCAAATCTCTATCCACAATCATCAATTCTCATCACTCAAAACTCAACGCTCAGTCCCCAATCCTCAATCTTCAATCCTCAATCCTCAAACCTCAATACTCAATGCTCAATCTTCAATCCTCAATACTCAACCTTCAATCCTCAGTCCTCAACACTCTATCCTCAATCCTCAATCCTCAATCCTCAATCTTTAATCCTCAATACTCAATCTTCAATCCTCAATCCTCAATCCTCAATCCTCAATCCTCATTCTTCAATCCTCAACACCCAGTCCTCAATCTTCAATCCTCAATCCTCAATCCTCAATTCTCAATCCTCAATCCTCAATCCTCAGACCTCAAACATCAATACTCAACCCTCAGTCCTCGTCCTCAATCCACAACACACAATCCTCAATCCTCAATCTTCAATCATCAATATTCAATCTTCAGTCCTCAATCCTCAATCCTCAATCCTCAATCCTCAATCCTCAATGTTCAATCCGCAATACGTAATCCTCAATCTTCAATACTCAATCCTCAATCCTTAATCCTCAATCCTCAATCATCAATCCTCAATCTTCAATACTCAATCGTCAATCCTCAATCCTCAATCCTCAATACCCAACCATCAATCCTCAATTCCCAATACTCAATAGAATATCCTGAATTCTCAGGATTCAATACTCAATCCTCAATCCTCAACCCTCAGCCCTCATCCTCCATCCTCAATCCTCAATCCCCAATCCTCAATCTTCAACCCTCAATACTCAATCTTCAATCCTCAATCCTCAATCCTCAATCCTCAATCCTCCATCCTCAATATTCAACACAGAACCCTCAACCATCAATCCTCAATACTCAACCATCAATCCTCAATTCTCAATACTCAATAGAGTATCCTGAATTCTCATGGTTCAATACTCAATCCACAATTTTCAATAATCAAAACTCAATCCTCAAACATCAATTCTCAACACTCAATCCTCAACACTCAGTCCTCTCTCTTCAATCCTCCATCCTCAATCCTCAATCCTCAATCCTCAATCGCCAATCCTCAACTTTCAATCCTCATCCCTCAATCCTCAGTCCTCAAACCTCAATCACGAATCCTCAATCCTGAATCCTCAATCTTCAGCCCTCAGTCCTCAACAATCAATTGTCAATCCTCAATCCTCAATAGAATATCCTCAATTCACTGTTTCCAATACTCAATCCCCATTCTTCAATCTTCAAATCTCAATCCACAAACATCAATTCTCATCACTCAGCCCTCAACGCTCAGTCCTCAATCGTCAATCCTCAATCCTCAATCCCCAATCCTCAATCTTCAATCCTCAATCCTCAATCCTCAATCCTCAATCCTCAATCTTCAATCCTCAATACTCAATATTCAATCCTCAATCCTCAATCCTCAATCCTCAATCCTCAATCCTCAATCCTCAGCCTTCAAACCTCAATCCTCAACCCTCAGCCCTCATCCTCAATCCTCAATCCTCAATCCTAAATCCTCAATCTTCAATCCTCAATCCTCAATCCTCAATCCTCAATCCTCAATCCTCAATACTCAATCCTCAATCCTCAATCTTCAATCCTCAACACTCAATCGTCAAGCCTCAATCCTCAATCCTCATTCTTCAATCCTCAATCCTCAATACTCAATCCTCAATCTTCGATCCTCAGTACTCAATATTCAATCCTCAATCCTCAATCCTCAATTCTCAATCCTCAATCCTCAGTCCTCAGTCCTCATACCTCAATCCTCAACCCTCAGCCCTCATCCTCAATCCTCAATTCTCAATCCTAAATCCTCAATCTTCCATCCTCAATACTCAATCCTCAATCCTCAATCCCCTGTCCTCAAACCTCAATTCTGAATCCTCAATACTGAATCCTCAATCTTCAGCCCTCAGTCCTCAACAATCAGTTGTCAATCCTCAATCCTCAATAGAATATCCTCAATTCACAGTTTTCTATACTCAATACTCAAACTGCAATCTTCAAATCTCTATTCACAAACATCAATTCTCATCACTCAACTCTCAACACTCCGTCCACAATCCTGAAACTTCAATCCTCAATCCTCAATCCTCAACCCTCAATCCTCAATCCTCAATTTTCAAACCTCAATAATCAATCTTGAATCCTCAATCCTCAATCCTCAATCCTCAATCGTCAGACTTCAATCCTCAATACTCAATCTTCAATCCTGAATCCTCAAGCCTCAATCCTCAATCCTCAATCCTCATTCTTCAATCCTGAATACCCAATCCACAATCTTCAATCCTCAATACTCAATCCTCAATCCTCAATCCTCTATCCTCAGTCCTCAAACCTCAATCCTGAATCCTCAATCCTGAATCCTCAATCTTCAGCCCTGGGTCCTCAACAATCAGTTGTCAATCCTCAATCCTCAATAGAATGTCCTCAATTCACAGTTTTCAATACTCAATACTCAACCTGCAATCTTCAGATCTCTATCCACAAACATCAATTCTCATCACTCAACCCTCAATGCTCAGTCCCCAATCCTCAATCTTCAATCCTCAATCCTCAATCCTCAGTCCTCAATCCTCAATCCTCAATCTTAATCTTCAACCCTCAATACTCAATCTTCAATCCTCAATCCTCAATCCTCAATCCTCAATACTCAATCCTCAATCTTCAATCCTCAATACTCAATCTTCAAACCTCAATCCTCAATCCTCAACCCTCAATCCTCAATCCTCAATCCTCAATTGTCAATCTTCCATCCTCAATACTCAATCTTCAATCCTCAATCCTCAATCCTCAATCCTCAATCCTCATTCTTTAATCCTCAATACCCTATCCTCAATCTTCAATCATCAATCCTCAATCCTCAAACCTCAATCCTGAATCCTCAATCCTGAATCCTCAATCTTCAGCCCTCAGTCCTCAACAATCAGCTGTCAATCCTCAATCCTCAATAGAATATCATCAATTCAAAGCTTTCAATACTCAATACTCAATCTGCAATCTTCAAATCTCTATCCACAATCATCAATTCTCATCACTCAAAACTCAACGCTCAGTCCCCAATCCTCAATCTTCAATCCTCAATCCTCAAACCTCAATACTCAATGCTCAATCTTCAATCCTCAATACTCAACCTTCAATCCTCAATCCTCAACACTCAATCCTCAATCCTCAATCCTCAATCCTCAATCTTTAATCCTCAATACTCAATCTTCAATCCTCAATCCTCAATCCTCAATCCTCAATCCTCATTCTTCAATCCTCAACACCCAGTCCTCAATCTTCAATCCTCAATCCTCAATCCTCAATTCTCAATCCTCAATCCTCAACCCTCAGACCTCAAACATCAATACTCAACCCTCAGTCCTCGTCCTCAATCCACAACACACAATCCTCAATCCTCAATCTTCAATCATCAATATTCAATCTTCAGTCCTCAATCCTCAATCCTCAATCCTCAATCCTCAATCCTCAATGTTCAATCCGCAATACGCAATCCTCAATCTTCAATACTCAATCCTCAATCCTTAATCCTCAATCCTCAATCATCAATCCTCAATCTTCAATACTCAATCGTCAATCCTCAATCCTCAATCCTCAATACCCAACCATCAATCCTCAATTCCCAATACTCAATAGAATATCCTGAATTCTCAGGATTCAATACTCAATCCTCAATCCTCAACCCTCAGCCCTCATCCTCCATCCTCAATCCTCAATCCCCAATCCTCAATCTTCAACCCTCAATACTCAATCTTCAATCCTCAATCCTCAATCCTCAATCCTCAATCCTCCATCCTCAATATTCAACACAGAACCCTCAACCATCAATCCTCAATACTCAACCATCAATCCTCAATTCTCAATACTCAATAGAGTATCCTGAATTCTCATGGTTCAATACTCAATCCACAATTTTCAATAATCAAAACTCAATCCTCAAACATCAATTCTCAACACTCAATCCTCAACACTCAGTCCTCTCTCTTCAATCCTCCATCCTCAATCCTCAATCCTCAATCCTCAATCGCCAATCCTCAACTTTCAATCCTCAACCCTCAATCCTCAGTCCTCAAACCTCAATCACGAATCCTCAATCCTGAATCCTCAATCTTCAGCCCTCAGTCCTCAACAATCAATTGTCAATCCTCAATCCTCAATAGAATATCCTCAATTCACTGTTTCCAATACTCAATCCCCATTCTTCAATCTTCAAATCTCAATCCACAAACATCAATTCTCATCACTCAGCCCTCAACGCTCAGTCCTCAATCGTCAATCCTCAATCCCCAATCCTCAATCTTCAATCCTCAATCCTCAATCCTCAATCCTCAATCCTCAATCTTCAATCCTCAATACTCAATATTCAATCCTCAATCCTCAATCCTCAATCCTCAATCCTCAATCCTCAATCCTCAGCCTTCAAACCTCAATCCTCAACCCTCAGCCCTCATCCTCAATCCTCAATCCTCAATCCTAAATCCTCAATCTTCAATCCTCAATCCTCAATCCTCAATCCTCAATCCTCAATCCTCAATACTCAATCCTCAATCCTCAATCTTCAATCCTCAACACTCAATCGTCAAGCCTCAATCCTCAATCCTCATTCTTCAATCCTCAATCCTCAATACTCAATCCTCAATCTTCGATCCTCAGTACTCAATATTCAATCCTCAATCCTCAATCCTCAATTCTCAATCCTCAATCCTCAGTCCTCAGTCCTCATACCTCAATCCTCAACCCTCAGCCCTCATCCTCAATCCTCAATTCTCAATCCTAAATCCTCAATCTTCCATCCTCAATACTCAATCCTCAATCCTCAATCCCCTGTCCTCAAACCTCAATTCTGAATCCTCAATACTGAATCCTCAATCTTCAGCCCTCAGTCCTCAACAATCCGTTGTCAATCCTCAATCCTCAATAGAATATCCTCAATTCACAGTTTTCTATACTCAATACTCAAACTGCAATCTTCAAATCTCTATTCACAAACATCAATTCTCATCACTCAACTCTCAACACTCCGTCCACAATCCTGAAACTTCAATCCACAATCCTCAATCCTCAACCCTCAATCCTCAATCCTCAATTTTCAAACCTCAATAATCAATCTTGAATCCTCAATCCTCAATCCTCAATCCTCAATCGTCAGACTTCAATCCTCAATACTCAATCTTCAATCCTGAATCCTCAAGCCTCAATCCTCAATCCTCAATCCTCATTCTTCAATCCTGAATACCCAATCCTCAATCTTCAATCCTCAATCCTCAATCCTCAATTCTCAATCCTCAATCCTCAGTCCTCAGTCCTCGAACCACAATCCTCAACCCTCAGCCCTCATCCTCAATCCTCAATCCTCAACCCTCAGTCCTCAGTCCTCAATCCTCAATCCTCAATCCTCAAACCTCAAACCTCAACCGTCAGTCCTCGTCCTCAAACCTCAACGCTCAATCCTCCATCCTCAATCTTCAATCATCAATACTCAATCTGCAATCCTCAATCCTCAATCCTCAATCCTCAATCCTCAATCCTCAATCCTCAATCCTCAATCCTCAATCTTCAATCCTCAATACTCAATCTTCAATCCTCAATCCTGAATCCTCAACACTCAATCCTCAATCCTCAATCCTCAATCGTCAATCTTCACTCCTCAATACTCAATCTTCAATGCTCAATCCCCATTCCTCAATCCACATTTTTCAATCCTCAATTCCCTATCCTCAATCCTCAATCCTCAATCCTCAATCCTCAATCCTCAGTCCTCAATCCTCAATCCTCATTCTTCAATCCTCAATACCCAATCCTCAATCTTCAATCCTCAATCCTCAATCCTCAATTCTCAATCCTCAATCCTCAATCCTCAGACCTCAAACATCAATACTCAACCCTCAGTCCTCGTCCTCAATCCACAACCCTCAATCCTCAATCCTCAATCTTCAATTCTCAATCCTCAATCCACAATCCTCAATCATCAATCCTCAATCCTCAAACCTCAATCCTGAATCCTCAATCCTGAATCCTCAATCTTCAGCCCTCAGTCCTCAACAATCAGCTGTCAATCCTCAATCCTCAATAGAATATCATCAATTCAAAGCTTTCAATACTCAATACTCAATCTGCAATCTCCAAATCTCTATCCACAATCATCAATTCTCATCACTCAACCCTCAACGCTCAATCCCCAATCCTCAATCTTCAATCCTCAATCCTCAATCCTCAATCCTCAATCCTCAATCTTCAATCCTCAATACTCAATCTTCAATCCTCAATCCTCAACACTCAATCCTCAATCCTCAATCCTCAATCCTCAATCTTCAATCCTCAATACTCAATCTTCAATCCTCAATCCTCAATCCTCAATCCTCAATCCTCATACTTCAATCCTCAACACCCAGTCCTCAATCTTCAATCCTCAATCCTCAATCCTCAATTCTCAATCCTCAATCCTCAATCCTCAGACCTCAAACATCAATACTCAACCCTCAGTCCTCGTCCTCAATCCACAACACACAATCCTCAATCCTCAATCTTTAATCATCAATATTCAATCTTCAGTCCTCAATCCTCAATCCTCAATCCTCAATCCTCAATCCTCAATGTTCAATCCGCAATACCCAATCCTCAATCCTCAATACTCAATCCTCAATCCTTAATCCTCAATCCTCAATCATCAATCATCAATCCTCAATGCTCAATCCTCAATCCTCAATCCTCAATCCTCAATCTTAATCTTCAATCCTCAATACTCAATCTTCAATCCTCAATCCTCAATCCGCAACACTCAATCTTCAATCATGAATCCTCAATCCTCAGTCCTCAATCTACAATCCTCAATACTCAATCTGCAATCCTCAATCCTCAGTCCTCAATCCTCAATCCTCATTCTTCAATCCTCAATACCGAATCCTCAATCTTCAATCCTCAATCCTCAATACTCAATCTTCAATCCTCAATCCTCAATTTTCAATCCTCAATGCTCAATCCTCAATCCTCAATCCTCAATCCTCAATCCTCAATCCTCAGTCTTCAATACTCAATACCCAATCCTCAGTCTTCAATCCACAATCCTCAATCCTCAATCCTCACTCCTCAATCCTCAGTCCTCAAACCTCAATCCTGAATCTTTCAATCATGAATCCTCAATCTTCAGCCCTGAGTGCTACGCAATCAGTTGTCAATCCTCAATCCTCAATAGAATGTCCTCAGTTCACAGCTTTCAATACTCAATACTCAATCTGCAAACTTCAGATCTCTATCCACAAACATCAATTCTCATCACTCAACCCTCAATACGCAGTCCCCAATCCTCAATCTTCAATCCTCAATCCTCAATCCTCAATCCTCAATCTTAATCTTCAATCCTCAATACTCAATCTTCAATCCTCAATCCTCAATCCTCAATCCTCAATCCTCAATCTTCAACCCTCAATCCTCAATCCTCTATCTACAATCCTCAATACTCAATCTGCAATCCTCAATCCTCAGTCCTCAATCCTCAATCCTCATTCTTCAATTATCAATACCGAATCCTCAATCTTCAATCCTCAATCCTCAATCCTCAATTCTCAATCCTCAATCCTCAATCCTCAGACTTCAAACATCAATACTCAACCCTCAGTCCTCGTCCTCAATCCACAACCCTCAATCCTCAATCGTCAATCTTCAATCATTAATATTCAATCTTCAATCCACAATCCTCAATCCTCAATCCTCAATCCTCAACCCTCAATCCTCAACGTCCAATCCTCAATACCCAATCCTCAGTCTTCAATCCTCAATCCTCAATCCTCAATCCTCAATCCTCAATCCTCAATCCTCAGTCCTCAAACCTCAATCCTGAATTCTCAATCCTGAATCCTCAATCTTCAGCCCTGAGTCCTCAACAATCAGTTGTCAATCCTCAATCCTCAATAGAACGTCCTCAATTCACAGTTTTCAATACTCAATACTCAATCTGCAATCTTCAGATTTCTATACGCAAACATCAATTCTCATCACTCAACCCTCAATACTCAGTCCACAATCCTCAATCTTCAATCGTCAATCCTCAATCCTGAATCCTCAATCTTAACCTTCAATCCTCAATACTCAACCTTCAATCCTCAATCCTCAATCCTCAATCTTAATCTTCAATCCTCAATACTCAATCTTCAACCCTCAATCCTCAATCCTCAATCCTCAACACTCAATCCTCAATCTTCAATCCTCAATACTCAATCTTCAATCCTCAATCCTCAATCCTCAATCCTCAATCCTCCATCCTCAATATTCAACACACAACCCTCAACCATCAATCCTCAATACTCAACCATCAATCCTCAATTCTCAATACTCAATAGAGTATCCTGAATTCTCATGGTTCAATACTCAATCCACAATTTTCAATAATCAAACCTCAATCCTCAAACATCAATTCTCAACACTCAATCCTCAACACTCAGTCCTCTCTCTTCAATCCTCCATCCTCAATCCTCAATCCTCAATCGTCAATCCTCAACTTTCAATCCTCAACCCTCAATCCTCAGTCCTCAAACCTCAATCACGAATCCTCAATCCTGAATCCTCAATCTTCAGCCCTCAGTCCTCAACAATCAATTGTCAATCCTCAATCCTCAATAGAATATCCGCAATACGCAATCCTCGATCTTCAATACTCAATCCTCAATCCTTAATCCTCAATCCTCAATCATCAATCCTCAATCTTCAATACTCAATCGTCAATCCTCAATCCTCAATCCTCAATACCCAACCATCAATCCTCAATTCCCAATACTCAATAGAATATCCTGAATTCTCAGGATTCAATACTCAATCCTCAATCCTCAACCCTCAGCCCTCATCCTCCATCCTCAATCCTCAATCCCCAATCCTCAATCTTCAACCCTCAATACTCAATCTTCAATCCTCAATCCTCAATCCTCAATCCTCAATCCTCCATCCTCAATATTCAACACAGAACCCTCAACCATCAATCCTCAATACTCAACCATCAATCCTCAATTCTCAATACTCAATAGAGTATCCTGAATTCTCATGGTTCAATACTCAATCCACAATTTTCAATAATCAAAACTCAATCCTCAAACATCAATTCTCAACACTCAATCCTCAACACTCAGTCCTCTCTCTTCAATCCTCCATCCTCAATCCTCAATCCTCAATCCTCAATCGCCAATCCTCAACTTTCAATCCTCAACCCTCAATCCTCAGTCCTCAAACCTCGATCACGAATCCTCAATCCTGAATCCTCAATCTTCAGCCCTCAGTCCTCAACAATCAATTGTCAATCCTCAATCCTCAATAGAATATCCTCAATTCACTGTTTCCAATACTCAATCCCCATTCTTCAATCTTCAAATCTCAATCCACAAACATCAATTCTCATCACTCAGCCCTCAACGCTCAGTCCTCAATCGTCAATACTCAATCCCCAATCCTCAATCTTCAATCCTCAATCCTCAATCCTCAATCCTCAATCCTCAATCTTCAATCCTCAATACTCAATATTCAATCCTCAATCCTCAATCCTCAATCCTCAATCCTCAATCCTCAATCCTCAGCCTTCAAACCTCAATCCTCAACCCTCAGCCCTCATCCTCAATCCTCAATCCTCAATCCTAAATCCTCAATCTTCAATCCTCAATCCTCAATCCTCAATCCTCAATCCTCAATCCTCAATACTCAATCCTCAATCCTCAATCTTCAATCCTCAACACTCAATCGTCAAGCCTCAATCCTCAATCCTCATTCTTCAATCCTCAATCCTCAATACTCAATCCTCAATCTTCGATCCTCAGTACTCAATATTCAATCCTCAATCCTCAATCCTCAATTCTCAATCCTCAATCCTCAGTCCTCAGTCCTCATACCTCAATCCTCAACCCTCAGCCCTCATCCTCAATCCTCAATTCTCAATCCTAAATCCTCAATCTTCCATCCTCAATACTCAATCCTCAATCCTCAATCCCCTGTCCTCAAACCTCAATTCTGAATCCTCAATACTGAATCCTCAATCTTCAGCCCTCAGTCCTCAACAATCAGTTGTCAATCCTCAATCCTCAATAGAATATCCTCAATTCACAGTTTTCTATACTCAATACTCAAACTGCAATCTTCAAATCTCTATTCACAAACATCAATTCTCATCACTCAACTCTCAACACTCCGTCCACAATCCTGAAACTTCAATCCTCAATCCTCAATCCTCAAACCTCAATCCTCAATCCTCAATTTTCAAACCTCAATAATCAATCTTCAATCCTCAATCCTCAATCCTCAGTCCTCAATCGTCAGACTTCAATCCTCAATACTCAATCTTCAATCCTTAATCCTGAATCCTCAATCCTCAATCCTCAATCCTCATTCTTCAATCCTGAATACCCAATCCTCAATCTTCAATCCTCAATCCTCAATCCTCAATTCTCAATCCTCAATCCTCAGTCCTCAGTCCTCGAACCTCAATCCTGAATTCTCAATCCTGAATCCTCAATCTTCAGCCCTGAGTCCTCAACAATCAGTTGTCAATCCTCAATCCTCAATAGAACGTCCTCAATTCACAGTTTTCAATACTCAATACTCAATCTGCATTCTTCAGATTTCTATACGCAAACATCAATTCTCATCACTCAACCCTCAATACTCAGTCCACAATCCTCAATCTTCAATCGTCAATCCTCAATCCTGAATCCTCAATCTTAACCTTCAATCCTCAATACTCAACCTTCAATCCTCAATCCTCAATCCTCAATCTTAATCTTCAATCCTCAATACTCAATCTTCAACCCTCAATCCTCAATCCTCAATCCTCAACACTCAATCCTCAATCTTCAATCCTCAATACTCAATCTTCAATCCTCAATCCTCAATCCTCAATCCTCAATCCTCCATCCTCAATATTCAACACACAACCCTCAACCATCAATCCTCAATACTCAACCATCAATCCTCAATTCTCAATACTCAATAGAGTATCCTGAATTCTCATGGTTCAATACTCAATCCACAATTTTCAATAATCAAATCTCAATCCTCAAACATCAATTCTCAACACTCAATCCTCAACACTCAGTCCTCTCTCTTCAATCCTCCATCCTCAATCCTCAATCCTCAAACGTCAATCCTCAACTTTCAATCCTCAACCCTCAATCCTCAGTCCTCAAACCTCAATCACGAATCCTCAATCCTGAATCCTCAATCTTCAGCCCTCAGTCCTCAACAATCAATTGTCAATCCTCAATCCTCAATAGAATATCCTCAATTCACTGTTTCCAATACTCAATCCCCATTCTTCAATCTTCAAATCTCAATCCACAAACATCAATTCTCATCACTCAGCCCTCAACGCTCAGTCCTCAATCGTCAATCCTCAATCCCCAATCCTCAATCTTCAATCCTCAATCCTCAATCCTCAATCCTCCATCCTCAATCTTCAATCATCAATACTCAATCTTCAATCCTCAATCCTCAATTCTCAATCCTAAATCCTCAATCTTCCATCCTCAATACTTAATCCTCAATCCTCAATCCCCTGTCCTCAAACCTCAATTCTGAATCCTCAATCCTGAATCCTCAATCTTCAGCCCTCAGTCCTCAACAATCAGTTGTCAATCCTCAATCCTCAATAGAATATCCTCAATTCACAGTTTTCTATACTCAATACTCAAACTGCAATCTTCAAATCTCTATTCACAAACATCAATTCTCATCACTCAACTCTCAACACTCCGTCCACAATCCTCAAACTTCAATCCTCAATCCTCAATCCTCAACCCTCAATCCTCAATCCTCAATTTTCAAACCTCAATAATCAATCTTGAATCCTCAACCCTCAATCCTCAATCCTCAATCGTCAGACTTCAATCCTCAATACTCAATCTTCAATCCTGAATCCTCAATCCTCAATCCTCAATCCTCAATCCTCATTCTTCAATCCTGAATACCCAATCCTCAATCTTCAATCCTCAATCCTCAATCCTCAATTCTCAATCCTCAATCCTCAGTCCTCAGTCCTCAAACCACAATCCTCAACCCTCAGCCCTCATCCTCAATCCTCAATCCTCAACCCTCAGTCCTCCGTCCTCAAACCTCAATCCTCAGCCCTCAGACCTCATCCTCGATCCTCAATCCTCAATCCTCAATCCTCAATATTCAATCCTCAATACTCAATATTCAATCCTCAGTCCTCAAGCCTCAATTCTGAATCCTGAATACTAAACCTTCAATCCTCAATCCTCAGTCCTGAATACTCTACCATCAATCTTCAAACCTCAATCCCCAATGCTCAATCCTCAATCCTCATTCTTCAATCCTCAATACCCAATCCTCAATCTTCAATCCTCTATCCTCAATGCTCAATTCTCAATTCTCAATCCTCAAACCTCAATCTTCAATCCTCAATACTCGATCTTCAATCCTCAATCCTCAATCCTCAGTCATCAATACTCAATCCTCAATCCTCAATCTTCAATCCTCAATAATCAATCTCCAATACTAGATCCTCAATCCCCAATCCTCAATCCTTAATCCTCAATCTTGAATTCTCAATCCCCAGTCCTCAATCTTCAATCCTCAATGCTCAATCCTCAATCCTCAATCCTCAGTCCTCAATCCTCAATCCTCAATCCTCAAACCTCAAACCTCAACCGTCAGTCCTCGTCCTCAAACCTCAACGCTCAATCCTCCATCCTCAATCTTCAATCATCAATACTCAATCTTCAATCCTCAATCCTCAATCCTCAATCCTCAATCCTCAATCCTCAATCCTCAATCCTCAATCCTCAATCTTCAATCCTCAATACTCAATCTTCGATCCTCAATCCTGAATCCTCAACACTCAATCCTCAATCCTCAATCCCCAATCGTCAATCTTCACTCCTCAATACTCAATCTTCAATGCTCAATCCCCAATCCTCAATCCACATTTTTCAATCCTCAATTCCCTATCCTCAATCCTCAATCCTCAATCCTCAATCCTCAATCCTCAGTCCTCAATCCTCAATCCTCATTCTTCAATCCTCAATACCCAATCCTCAATCTTCAATCCTCAATCCTCCATCCTCAATTCTCAATCCTCAATCCTCAATCCTCAGACCTCAAACATCAATACTCAACCCTCAGTCCTCGTCCTCAATCCACAACCCTCAATCCTCAATCCTCAATCTTCAATTCTCAATCCTCAATCCACAATCCTCAATCATCAATCCTCAATCCTCAAACCTCAATCCTGAATCCTCAATCCTGAATCCTCAATCTTCAGCCCTCAGTCCTCAACAATCAGCTGTCAATCCTCAATCCTCAATAGAATATCATCAATTCAAAGCTTTCAATACTCAATACTCAATCTGCAATCTCCAAATCTCTATCCACAATCATCAATTCTCATCACTCAACCCTCAACGCTCAGTCCCCAATCCTCAATCTTCAATCCTCAATCCTCAATCCTCAATCATCAATCCTCAATCTTCAATCCTCAATACTCAATCTTCAATCCTCAATCCTCAACACTCAATCCTCAATCCTCAATCCTCAATCCTCAATCTTCAATCCTCAATACTCAATCTTCAAACCTCAATCCTCAATCCTCAATCCTCAATCCTCATACTTCAATCCTCAACACCCAGTCCTCAATCTTCAATCCTCAATCCTCAAACCTCAATTCTCAATCCTCAATCCTCAATCCTCAGACCTCAAACATCAATACTCAACCCTCAGTCCTCGTCCTCAATCCACAACACACAATCCTCAATCCTCAATCTTTAATCATCAATATTCAATCTTCAGTCCTCAATCCTCAATCCTCAATCCTCAATCCTCAATGTTCAATCCGCAATACCCAATCCTCAATTTTCAATACTCAATCCTCAATCCTTAATCCTCAATCCTCAATCCTCAATCATCAATCCTCAATGCTCAATCCTCAATCCTCAATCCTCAATCCTCAATCTTAATCTTCAATCCTCAATACTCAATCTTCAATCCTCAATCCTCAATCCTCAACACTCAATCCTCAATCATGAATCCTCAATCCTCAGTCCTCAATCTACAATCCTCAATACTCAATCTGCAATCCTCAATCCTCAGTCCTCAATCCTCAATCCTCATTCTTCAATCCACAATACCGAATCCTCAATCTTCAATCCTCAATCCTCAATACTCAATCTTCAATCCTCAATCCTCAATTTTCAATCCTCAATGCTCAATCCTCAATCCTCAATCCTCAATCCTCAATCCTCAATCCTCAATCCTCAGTCTTCAATACTCAATACCCAATCCTCAGTCTTCAATCCACAATCCTCAATCCTCAATCCTCACTCCTCAATCCTCAGTCCTCAAACCTCAATCTTGAATCTTTCAATCATGAATCCTCAATCTTCAGACCTGAGTGCTACGCAATCAGTTGTCAATCCTCAATCCTCAATAGAATGTCCTCAGTTCACAGCTTTCAATACTCAATACTCAATCTGCAAACTTCAGATCTCTATCCACAAACATCAATTCTCATCACTCAACCCTCAATACGCAGTCCCCAATCCTCAATCTTCAATCCTCAATCCTCAATCCTCAATCCTCAATCTTAATCTTCAATCCTCAATACTCAATCTTCAATCCTCAATCCTCAATCCTCAATCCTCAATCCTCAATCTTCAACCCTCAATCCTCAATCCTCTATCTACAATCCTCAATACTCAATCTGCAATCCTCAATCCTCAGTCCTCAATACTCAATCCTCATTCTTCAATTATCAATACCGAATCCTCAATCTTCAATCCTCAATCCTCAATCCTCAACACTCAATCCTCAATCATGAATCCTCAATCCTCAGTCCTCAATCTACAATCCTCAATACTCAATCTGCAATCCTCAATCCTCAGTCCTCAATCCTCAATCCTCATTCTTCAATCCACAATACCGAATCCTCAATCTTCAATCCTCAATCCTCAATACTCAATCTTCAATCCTCAATCCTCAATTTTCAATCCTCAATGCTCAATCCTCAATCCTCAATCCTCAATCCTCAATCCTCAATCCTCAATCCTCAGTCTTCAATACTCAATACCCAATCCTCAGTCTTCAATCCACAATCCTCAATCCTCAATCCTCACTCCTCAATCCTCAGTCCTCAAACCTCAATCTTGAATCTTTCAATCATGAATCCTCAATCTTCAGACCTGAGTGCTACGCAATCAGTTGTCAATCCTCAATCCTCAATAGAATGTCCTCAGTTCACAGCTTTCAATACTCAATACTCAATCTGCAAACTTCAGATCTCTATCCACAAACATCAATTCTCATCACTCAACCCTCAATACGCAGTCCCCAATCCTCAATCTTCAATCCTCAATCCTCAATCCTCAATCCTCAATCTTAATCTTCAATCCTCAATACTCAATCTTCAATCCTCAATCCTCAATCCTCAATCCTCAATCCTCAATCTTCAACCCTCAATCCTCAATCCTCTATCTACAATCCTCAATACTCAATCTGCAATCCTCAATCCTCAGTCCTCAATACTCAATCCTCATTCTTCAATTATCAATACCGAATCCTCAATCTTCAATCCTCAATCCTCAATCCTCAATTCTCAATGCTCAATCCTCAATCCTCAGACTTCAAACATCAATACTCAACCCTCAGTCCTCGTCCTCAATCCACAACCCTCAATCCTCAATCGTCAATCTTCAATCATTAATATTCAATCTTCAATCCACAATCCTCAATCCTCAATCCTCAATCCTCAACCCTCAATCCTCAACGTCCAATCCTCAATACCCAATCCTCAGTCTTCAATCCTCAATCCTCAATCCTCAATCCTCAATCATCAATCCTCAATCCTCAGTCCTCAAACCTCAATCCTGAATTCTCAATCCTGAATCCTCAATCTTCAGCCCTGAGTCCTCAACAATCAGTTGTCAATCCTCAATCCTCAGTAGAACGTCCTCAATTCACAGTTTTCAATACTCAATACTCAATCTGCAATCTTCAGATTTCTATACACAAACATCAATTCTCATCACTCAACCCTCAATACTCAGTCCACAATCCTCAATCTTCAATCGTCAATCCTCAATCCTGAATCCTCAATCTTAATCTTCAATCCTCAATACTCAACCTTCAATCCTCAATCCTCAATCCTCAATCTTAATCTTCAATCCTCAATACTCAATCTTCAACCCTCAATCCTCAATCCTCAATCCTCAACACTCAATCCTCAATCTTCAATCCTCAATACTCAATCTTCAATCCTCAATCCTCAATCCTCAATCCTCAATCCTCCATCCTCAATATTCAACACACAACCCTCAACCATCAATCCTCAATACTCAACCATCAATCCTCAATTCTCAATACTCAATAGAGTATCCTGAATTCTCATGGTTCAATACTCAATCCACAATTTTCAATAATCAAATCTCAATCCTCAAACATCAATTCTCACCACTCAATCCTCAACACTCAGTCCTCTCTCTTCAATCCTCCATCCTCAATCCTCAATCCTCAATCGTCAATCCTCAACTTTCAATCCTCAACCCTCAATCCTCAGTCCTCAAACCTCAATCACGAATCCTCAATCCTGAATCCTCAATCTTCAGCCCTCAGTCCTCAACAATCAATTGTCAATCCTCAATCCTCAATAGAATATCCTCAATTCACTGTTTTCAATACTCAATCCCCATTCTTCAATCTTCAAATCTCAATCCACAAACATCAATTCTCATCACTCAGCCCTCAACGCTCAGTCCTCAATCGTCAATCCTCAATCCCCAATCCTCAATCTTCAATCCTCAATCCACAATCCTCAATCCTCAATCCTCAATCTTCAATACTCAATACTCAATATTCAATCCTCAATCCTCAATCCTCAATCCTCAATCCTCAATCCTCAATCCTCAATCCTCAGCCTTCAAACCTCAATCCTCAACCCTCAGCCCTCATCCTCAATCCTCAATCCTCAAGCCTAAATCCTCAATCTTCAATCCTCAATCCTCAATCCTCAATCCTCAATCCTCTATCCTCAATACTCAATCCTCAATCCTCAATCTTCAATCCTCAATACTCAATCGTCAAGCCTCAATCCTCAATCTTCATTCTTCAATCCTCAATCCTCAATACTCAATCCTCAATCTTCGATCCTCAGTACTCAATATTCAATCCTCAATCCTCAATCCTCAATTCTCAATCCTCAATCCTCAGTCCTCAGTCCTCATACCTCAATTCTCAACCCTCAGCCCTCATCCTCAATCCTCAATTCTCAATCCTAAATCCTCAATCTTCCATCCTCAATACTCAATCCTCAATCCTCAATCCCCTGTCCTCAAACCTCAATTCTGAATCCTCAATCCTGAATCCTCAATCTTCAGCCCTCAGTCCTCAACAATCAGTTGTCAATCCTCAATCCTCAATAGAATATCCTCAATTCACAGTTTTCTATACTCAATACTCAAACTGCAATCTTCAAATCTCTATTCACAAACATCAATTCTCATCACTCAACTCTCAACACTCCGTCCCCAATCCTCAAACTTCAATCCTCAATCCTCAATCCTCAACCCTCAATCCTCAATCCTCAATTTTCAAACCTCAATAATCAATCTTCAATCCTCAATCATCAATCCTCAATCCTCAATCGTCAGACTTCAATCCTCAATCCTCAATCCTCAATTCTCAATCCTCAATCCTCAGTCCTCAGTCCTCGAACCACAATCCTCAACCCTCAGCCCTCATCCTCAATCCTCAATCCTCAATCCTCAGCCCTCCGTCCTCAAACCTCAATCCTCAGCTCTCAGACCTCATCCTCGATCCTCAATCCTCAACCCTCAATCCTCAATCCTCAATCCTCAATTGTCAATCTTCCATCCTCAATACTCAATCTTCAATCCTCAATCCACAATCCTCAATCCTCAATCCTCATTCTTCAATCCTCAATACCCTATCCTCAACCTTCAATCCTCAATCCTCAATCCTCAATCCTCAATCCTCAATAGTCAATCCTCAATCCTCAACCCTCAGTGCCAAAGACTCAATCTTGAATACTCAATCCTCAATCCTCAAACTTCAATCCTCAATACTCAATCTTCAATCCTCAATCCTCAGTCCTCAATCCTCAATCCTCATTCTTCAATCCTCAATACCCAATACTCAATCTTCAATCCTCAATCCTCAATCCTCAATTCTCAATCCTCAATCTTCAATCCTCAATCCTCAATCCTCAATTCTCAATCCTCAATCCTCAATCCTCAGGCTTCAAACATCAATACTCAACCCTCAGTCCTCGTCCTCAATCCACAACCCTCAATCCTCAATCCTCAATCTTCAATCATTAATATTCAATCCTCAATCCACAATCCTCAATCCTCAATCCTCAATACTCAATCCTCAATCCTCAATCCTCAATCCTCAGTCCTCAAACCTCAATCCTGAATCCTCAATCCTGAATCCTCAATCTTCAGCCCTGAGTCCTCAACAATCAGTTGTCAATCCTCAATCCTCAATAGAACGTCCTCAATTCACAGTTTTCAATACTCAATACTCAATCTGCAATCTTCAGATTTCTATACACAAACATCAATTCTCATCACTCAACCCTCAATACTCAGTCCACAATCCTCAATCTTCAATCGTCAATCCTCAATCCTCAGTCCTCAATCCTCAATCCTCAATCGTCAATCTTCCATCCTCAATACTCAATCTTCAATCCTCAATCCTCATTCCTCAATCCTCAATCCTCAATCTTCAATCCTCAATACTCAATCTTCAATCCTCAGTCCTCTATCCTCAACCCTCAATCCTCAATCCTCAATCCTCAATCGTCAATCTTCCATCCTCAATACTCAATCTTCAATCCTCAATCCTCAATCCTCAACCCTCAACCCTCAATCCTCATTCTTCAATCCTCAATACCCAATCCTCAATCTTCAACTCTCAGTGCCAAATCCTCAGTCTTGAATACTCAATCCTCAATCCTCAAACTTCAATCCTCAATACTCAATCTTCAATCCTCAATCCTCAATCCTCAATCCTCAATCCTCATTCTTCAATCATCAATACCCAATCCTCAATCTTCAATCCTCAATCCTCAATCCTCAATTCTCAATCCTCAATCCTCAATCCTCAAACCTCAAACATCAATACTCAACCCTCAGTCCTCGTCCTCAATCCACAACCCTCAATCCTCAACCCTCAATCTTCAATTCTCAATCCTCAATCCACAATCCTCAATCATCAATCCTCAGTCCTCAAACCTCAATCCTGAATCCTCAATCCTGAATCCTCAGTCTTCAGCCCTCAGTCCTCAACAATCAGTTATCAATCCTCAATCCTGAATAGATTATCATCAATACACAGTTTTCAATACTCAATACTCAATCTGCAATCCTCAAATCTCTATCCACAGTCATCAATTCTCATCACTCGACCCTCTAACACTCACTCCCCAATCCTCAATCTTCAATCCTCAATCCCCAATCCTCAACACTCAATCCTCAATCCTCAATTTTCAATAATCAATAATCAATCTTCAACCCTCAGCCCTCATCCTCAATCCTCAATCCTCAACCCTCAGTCCTCCGTCCTCAAACCTCAATCCTCAGCCCTCAGACCTCATCCTCGATCCTCAATCCTCAATCCTCAATCCTCAATATTCAATCCTCAATACTCAATATTCAATCCTCAATCCTCAGTCCTCAAGCCTCAATTCTGAATCCTGAATACTAAACCTTCAATCCTCAATCCTCAGTACTGAATACTCTACCATCAATCTTCAAACCTCAATCCCCAATGCTCAATCCTCAATCCTCATTCTTCAATCCTCAATACCCAATCCTCAATCTTCAATCCTCTATCCTCAATGCTCAATTCTCAATCCTCAATCCTCAAACCTCAATCTTCAATCCTCAATACTCGATATTCAATCCTCAATCCTCAATCCTCAGTCATTAATCCTCAATCCTCAATCCTCAATCTTCAATCCTCAATAATCAATCTCCAATACTAGATCCTCTATCCCCAATCCTCAATCCTTAATCCTCAATCTTGAATTCTCAATCCCCAGTCCTCAATCTTCAATCCTCAATGCTCAATCCTCAATCCTCAATCCTCAGTCCTCAATCCTCAATCCTCAATCCTCAAACCTCAAACCTCAACCGTCAGTCCTCGTCCTCAAACCTCAACGCTCAATCCTCCATCCTCAATCTTCAATCATCAATACTCAATCTTCAATCCTCAATCCTCAATTCTCAATCCTAAATCCTCAATCTTCCATCCTCAATACTTAATCCTCAATCCTCAATCCCCTGTCCTCAAACCTCAATTCTGAATCCTCAATCCTGAATCCTCAATCTTCAGCCCTCAGTCCTCAACAATCAGTTGTCAATCCTCAATCCTCAATAGAATATCCTCAATTCACAGTTTTCTATACTCAATACTCAAACTGCAATCTTCAAATCTCTATTCACAAACATCAATTCTCATCACTCAACTCTCAACACTCCGTCCACAATCCTCAAACTTCAATCCTCAATCCTCAATCCTCAACCCTCAATCCTCAATCCTCAATTTTCAAACCTCAATAATCAATCTTGAATCCTCAACCCTCAATCCTCAATCCTCAATCGTCAGACTTCAATCCTCAATACTCAATCTTCAATCCTGAATCCTCAATCCTCAATCCTCAATCCTCAATCCTCATTCTTCAATCCTGAATACCCAATCCTCAATCTTCAATCCTCAATCCTCAATCCTCAATTCTCAATCCTCAATCCTCAGTCCTCAGTCCTCAAACCACAATCCTCAACCCTCAGCCCTCATCCTCAATCCTCAATCCTCAACCCTCAGTCCTCCGTCCTCAAACCTCAATCCTCAGCCCTCAGACCTCATCCTCGATCCTCAATCCTCAATCCTCAATCCTCAATATTCAATCCTCAATACTCAATATTCAATCCTCAGTCCTCAAGCCTCAATTCTGAATCCTGAATACTAAACCTTCAATCCTCAATCCTCAGTCCTGAATACTCTACCATCAATCTTCAAACCTCAATCCCCAATGCTCAATCCTCAATCCCCATTCTTCAATCCTCAATACCCAATCCTCAATCTTCAATCCTCTATCCTCAATGCTCAATTCTCAATTCTCAATCCTCAAACCTCAATCTTCAATCCTCAATACTCGATCTTCAATCCTCAATCCTCAATCCTCAGTCATCAATACTCAATCCTCAATCCTCAATCTTCAATCCTCAATAACCAATCTCCAATACTAGATCCTCAATCCCCAATCCTCAATCCTTAATCCTCAATCTTGAATTCTCAATCCCCAGTCCTCAATCTTCAATCCTCAATGCTCAATCCTCAATCCTCAATCCTCAGTCCTCAATCCTCAATCCTCAATCCTCAAACCTCAAACCTCAACCGTCAGTCCTCGTCCTCAAACCTCAACGCTCAATCCTCCATCCTCAATCTTCAATCATCAATACTCAATCTTCAATCCTCAATCCTCAATCCTCAATCCTCAATCCTCAATCCTCAATCCTCAATCCTCAATCCTCAATCTTCAATCCTCAATACTCAATCTTCGATCCTCAATCCTGAATCCTCAACACTCAATCCTCAATCCTCAATCCCCAATCGTCAATCTTCACTCCTCAATACTCAATCTTCAATGCTCAATCCCCAATCCTCAATGCACATTTTTCAATCCTCAATTCCCTATCCTCAATCCTCAATCCTCAATCCTCAATCCTCAATCCTCAGTCCTCAATCCTCAATCCTCATTCTTCAATCCTCAATACCCAATCCTCAATCTTCAATCCTCAATCCTCCATCCTCAATTCTCAATCCTCAATCCTCAATCCTCAGACCTCAAACATCAATACTCAACCCTCAGTCCTCGTCCTCAATCCACAACCCTCAATCCTCAATCCTCAATCTTCAATTCTCAATCCTCAATCCACAATCCTCAATCATCAATCCTCAATCCTCAAACCTCAATCCTGAATCCTCAATCCTGAATCCTCAATCTTCAGCCCTCAGTCCTCAACAATCAGCTGTCAATCCTCAATCCTCAATAGAATATCATCAATTCAAAGCTTTCAATACTCAATACTCAATCTGCAATCTCCAAATCTCTATCCACAATCATCAATTCTCATCACTCAACCCTCAACGCTCAGTCCCCAATCCTCAATCTTCAATCCTCAATCCTCAATCCTCAATCATCAATCCTCAATCTTCAATCCTCAATACTCAATCTTCAATCCTCAATCCTCAACACTCAATCCTCAATCCTCAATCCTCAATCCTCAATCTTCAATCCTCAATACTCAATCTTCAAACCTCAATCCTCAATCCTCAATCCTCAATCCTCATACTTCAATCCTCAACACCCAGTCCTCAATCTTCAATCCTCAATCCTCAAACCTCAATTCTCAATCCTCAATCCTCAATCCTCAGACCTCAAACATCAATACTCAACCCTCAGTCCTCGTCCTCAATCCACAACACACAATCCTCAATCCTCAATCTTTAATCATCAATATTCAATCTTCAGTCCTCAATCCTCAATCCTCAATCCTCAATCCTCAATGTTCAATCCGCAATACCCAATCCTCAATTTTCAATACTCAATCCTCAATCCTTAATCCTCAATCCTCAATCCTCAATCATCAATCCTCAATGCTCAATCCTCAATCCTCAATCCTCAATCCTCAATCTTAATCTTCAATCCTCAATACTCAATCTTCAATCCTCAATCCTCAATCCTCAACACTCAATCCTCAATCATGAATCCTCAATCCTCAGTCCTCAATCTACAATCCTCAATACTCAATCTGCAATCCTCAATCCTCAGTCCTCAATCCTCAATCCTCATTCTTCAATCCACAATACCGAATCCTCAATCTTCAATCCTCAATCCTCAATACTCAATCTTCAATCCTCAATCCTCAATTTTCAATCCTCAATGCTCAATCCTCAATCCTCAATCCTCAATCCTCAATCCTCAATCCTCAATCCTCAGTCTTCAATACTCAATACCCAATCCTCAGTCTTCAATCCACAATCCTCAATCCTCAATCCTCACTCCTCAATCCTCAGTCCTCAAACCTCAATCTTGAATCTTTCAATCATGAATCCTCAATCTTCAGACCTGAGTGCTACGCAATCAGTTGTCAACCCTCAATCCTCAATAGAATGTCCTCAGTTCACAGCTTTCAATACTCAATACTCAATCTGCAAACTTCAGATCTCTATCCACAAACATCAATTCTCATCACTCAACCCTCAATACGCAGTCCCCAATCCTCAATCTTCAATCCTCAATCCTCAATCCTCAATCCTCAATCTTAATCTTCAATCCTCAATACTCAATCTTCAATCCTCAATCCTCAATCCTCAATCCTCAATCCTCAATCTTCAACCCTCAATCCTCAATCCTCTATCTACAATCCTCAATACTCAATCTGCAATCCTCAATCCTCAGTCCTCAATACTCAATCCTCATTCTTCAATTATCAATACCGAATCCTCAATCTTCAATCCTCAATCCTCAATCCTCAATTCTCAATGCTCAATCCTCAATCCTCAGACTTCAAACATCAATACTCAACCCTCAGTCCTCGTCCTCAATCCACAACCCTCAATCCTCAATCGTCAATCTTCAATCATTAATATTCAATCTTCAATCCACAATCCTCAATCCTCAATCCTCAATCCTCAACCCTCAATCCTCAACGTCCCATCCTCAATACCCAATCCTCAGTCTTCAATCCTCAATCCTCAATCCTCAATCCTCAATCCTCAATCCTCAATCCTCAGTCCTCAAACCTCAATCCTGAATTCTCAATCCTGAATCCTCAATCTTCAGCCCTGAGTCCTCAACAATCAGTTGTCAATCCTCAATCCTCAGTAGAACGTCCTCAATTCACAGTTTTCAATACTCAATACTCAATCTGCAATCTTCAGATTTCTATACACAAACATCAATTCTCATCACTCAACCCTCAATACTCAGTCCACAATCCTCAATCTTCAATCGTCAATCCTCAATCCTGAATCCTCAATCTTAATCTTCAATCCTCAATACTCAACCTTCAATCCTCAATCCTCAATCCTCAATCTTAATCTTCAATCCTCAATACTCAATCTTCAACCCTCAATCCTCAATCCTCAATCCTCAACACTCAATCCTCAATCTTCAATCCTCAATACTCAATCTTCAATCCTCAATCCTCAATCCTCAATCCTCAATCCTCCATCCTCAATATTCAACACACAACCCTCAACCATCAATCCTCAATACTCAACCATCAATCCTCAATTCTCAATACTCAATAGAGTATCCTGAATTCTCATGGTTCAATACTCAATCCACAATTTTCAATAATCAAATCTCAATCCTCAAACATCAATTCTCACCACTCAATCCTCAACACTCAGTCCTCTCTCTTCAATCCTCCATCCTCAATCCTCAATCCTCAATCGTCAATCCTCAACTTTCAATCCTCAACCCTCAATCCTCAGTCCTCAAACCTCAATCACGAATCCTCAATCCTGAATCCTCAATCTTCAGCCCTCAGTCCTCAACAATCAATTGTCAATCCTCAATCCTCAATAGAATATCCTCAATTCACTGTTTTCAATACTCAATCCCCATTCTTCAATCTTCAAATCTCAATCCACAAACATCAATTCTCATCACTCAGCCCTCAACGCTCAGTCCTCAATCGTCAATCCTCAATCCCCAATCCTCAATCTTCAATCCTCAATCCACAATCCTCAATCCTCAATCCTCAATCTTCAATACTCAATACTCAATATTCAATCCTCAATCCTCAATCCTCAATCCTCAATCCTCAATCCTCAATCCTCAATCCTCAGCCTTCAAACCTCAATCCTCAACCCTCAGCCCTCATCCTCAATCCTCAATCCTCAAGCCTAAATCCTCAATCTTCAATCCTCAATCCTCAATCCTCAATCCTCAATCCTCTATCCTCAATACTCAATCCTCAATCCTCAATCTTCAATCCTCAATACTCAATCGTCAAGCCTCAATCCTCAATCCTCATTCTTCAATCCTCAATCCTCAATACTCAATCCTCAATCTTCGATCCTCAGTACTCAATATTCAATCCTCAATCCTCAATCCTCAATTCTCAATCCTCAATCCTCAGTCCTCAGTCCTCATACCTCAATTCTCAACCCTCAGCCCTCATCCTCAATCCTCAATTCTCAATCCTAAATCCTCAATCTTCCATCCTCAATACTCAATCCTCAATCCTCAATCCCCTGTCCTCAAACCTCAATTCTGAATCCTCAATCCTGAATCCTCAATCTTCAGCCCTCAGTCCTCAACAATCAGTTGTCAATCCTCAATCCTCAATAGAATATCCTCAATTCACAGTTTTCTATACTCAATACTCAAACTGCAATCTTCAAATCTCTATTCACAAACATCAATTCTCATCACTCAACTCTCAACACTCCGTCCCCAATCCTCAAACTTCAATCCTCAATCCTCAATCCTCAACCCTCAATCCTCAATCCTCAATTTTCAAACCTCAATAATCAATCTTCAATCCTCAATCATCAATCCTCAATCCTCAATCGTCAGACTTCAATCCTCAATCCTCAATCCTCAATTCTCAATCCTCAATCCTCAGTCCTCAGTCCTCGAACCACAATCCTCAACCCTCAGCCCTCATCCTCAATCCTCAATCCTCAATCCTCAGCCCTCCGTCCTCAAACCTCAATCCTCAGCTCTCAGACCTCATCCTCGATCCTCAATCCTCAACTCTCAATCCTCAATCCTCAATCCTCAATTGTCAATCTTCCATCCTCAATACTCAATCTTCAATCCTCAATCCTCAATCCTCAATCCTCAATCCTCATTCTTCAATCCTCAATACCCTATCCTCAACCTTCAATCCTCAATCCTCAATCCTCAATCCTCAATCCTCAATAGTCAATCCTCAATCCTCAACCCTCAGTGCCAAAGACTCAATCTTGAATACTCAATCCTCAATCCTCAAACTTCAATCCTCAATACTCAATCTTCAATCCTCAATCCTCAGTCCTCAATCCTCAATCCTCATTCTTCAATCCTCAATACCCAATACTCAATCTTCAATCCTCAATCCTCAATCCTCAATTCTCAATCCTCAATCTTCAATCCTCAATCCTCAATCCTCAATTCTCAATCCTCAATCCTCAATCCTCAGGCTTCAAACATCAATACTCAACCCTCACTCCTCGTCCTCAATCCACAACCCTCAATCCTCAATCCTCAATCTTCAATCATTAATATTCAATCCTCAATCCACAATCCTCAATCCTCAATCCTCAATACTCAATCCTCAATCCTCAATCCTCAATCCTCAGTCCTCAAACCTCAATCCTGAATCCTCAATCCTGAATCCTCAATCTTCAGCCCTGAGTCCTCAACAATCAGTTGTCAATCCTCAATCCTCAATAGAACGTCCTCAATTCACAGTTTTCAATACTCAATACTCAATCTGCAATCTTCAGATTTCTATACACAAACATCAATTCTCATCACTCAACCCTCAATACTCAGTCCACAATCCTCAATCTTCAATCGTCAATCCTCAATCCTCAGTCCTCAATCCTCAATCCTCAATCGTCAATCTTCCATCCTCAATACTCAATCTTCAATCCTCAATCCTCATTCCTCAATCCTCAATCCTCAATCTTCAATCCTCAATACTCAATCTTCAATCCTCAGTCCTCTATCCTCAACCCTCAATCCTCAATCCTCAATCCTCAATCGTCAATCTTCCATCCTCAATACTCAATCTTCAATCCTCAATCCTCAATCCTCAACCCTCAACCCTCAATCCTCATTCTTCAATCCTCAATACCCAATCCTCAATCTTCAACTCTCAGTGCCAAATCCTCAGTCTTGAATACTCAATCCTCAATCCTCAAACTTCAATCCTCAATACTCAATCTTCAATCCTCAATCCTCAATCCTCAATCCTCAATCCTCATTCTTCAATCATCAATACCCAATCCTCAATCTTCAATCCTCAATCCTCAATCCTCAATTCTCAATCCTCAATCCTCAATCCTCAAACCTCAAACATCAATACTCAACCCTCAGTCCTCGTCCTCAATCCACAACCCTCAATCCTCAACCCTCAATCTTCAATTCTCAATCCTCAATCCACAATCCTCAATCATCAATCCTCAGTCCTCAAACCTCAATCCTGAATCCTCAATCCTGAATCCTCAGTCTTCAGCCCTCAGTCCTCAACAATCAGTTATCAATCCTCAATCCTGAATAGATTATCATCAATACACAGTTTTCAATACTCAATACTCAATCTGCAATCCTCAAATCTCTATCCACAGTCATCAATTCTCATCACTCGACCCTCTAACACTCACTCCCCAATCCTCAATCTTCAATCCTCAATCCCCAATCCTCAACACTCAATCCTCAATCCTCAATTTTCAATAATCAATAATCAATCTTCAATCCTCAATCCTCAATCCTCAATCCTCAATCGTCAATCTTCCATCCTCAATACTCAATCTTCAATCCTCAATCCTCAATCCTCAATCCTCAACCCTCAATCCTCATTCTTCAATCCTCAATACCCAATCCTCAATCTTCAACTCTCAGTGCCAAATCCTCAGTCTTGAATACTCAATCCTCAATCCTCAAACTTCAATCCTCAATACTCAATCTTCAATCCTCAATCCTCAATCCTCAATCCTCAATCCTCATTCTTCAATCATCAATACCCAATCCTCAATCTTCAATCCTCAATCCTCAATCCTCAATTCTCAATCCTCAATCCTCAATCCTCAAACCTCAAACATCAATACTCAACCCTCAGTCCTCGTCCTCAATCCACAACCCTCAATCCTCAACCCTCAATCTTCAATTCTCAATCCTCAATCCACAATCCTCAATCATCAATCCTCAGTCCTCAAACCTCAATCCTGAATCCTCAATCCTGAATCCTCAGTCTTCAGCCCTCAGTCCTCAACAATCAGTTATCAATCCTCAATCCTGAATAGATTATCATCAATACACAGTTTTCAATACTCAATACTCAATCTGCAATCCTCAAATCTCTATCCACAGTCATCAATTCTCATCACTCGACCCTCTAACACTCACTCCCCAATCCTCAATCTTCAATCCACAATCCTCAATCCTCAACACTCAATCCTCAATCCTCAATTTTCAATCATCAATAATCAATCTTCAATCCTCAATCCTCAATCCTCAATTCTCAATCCTCAATCGTCAGTCTTCAATCCTCAATACTCAATCTTCAATCCTGAATCCTCAATCCTCAATCCTCAATCCTCATTCTTCAATCCTCAATACCCAATCCTCAATCTTCAATCCTCAATCCTCAATCCTCAATTCTCAATCCTCATTCCTCAGTCTTCAGTCCTCAAACCTCAATCCTCGGCCCTCAGCCCTCATCCTCAATCATCAATCCTCAATCCTCAATCCTCAATAGAATATCATCAATTCACAGTTTTCAATACTCAATACTCAATCTGCAATCTTCAAATCTCTATTCACAAACATCAATTCTCATCACTCAACCCTCAACACTCCGTCCCCAATCCTCAATCTTCATTCCTCAATCCTCAATACTCAACCCTCAATCCTCAACCCTCAATTTTCAAACCTCAATAGTCAATCTTCCATCCTCAATCCTCAATCCTCTATCCTCAATCCTCAATACTCAATCCTCAATCTTCAATACTCAATACTCAATCTTCAAACATCAATCCTCAATCCTCAACCCTCAATCCTCAATCCTCAATCCTCAATTGTCAATCTTCCATCCTCAATACTCAATCTTCAATCCTCAATCCTCAATCCTCAATCCTCAATCCTCAATCATGAATCCTCAATCCTCAGTCCTCAATCTACAATCCTCAATACTCAATCTGCAATCCTCAATCCTCAGTCCTCAATCCTCAATCCTCATTCTTCAATCCACAATACCGAATCCTCAATCTTCAATCCTCAATCCTCAATACTCAATCTTCAATCCTCAATCCTCAATTTTCAATCCTCAATGCTCAATCCTCAATCCTCAATCCTCAATCCTCAATCCTCAATCCTCAATCCTCAGTCTTCAATACTCAATACCCAATCCTCAGTCTTCAATCCACAATCCTCAATCCTCAATCCTCACTCCTCAATCCTCAGTCCTCAAACCTCAATCTTGAATCTTTCAATCATGAATCCTCAATCTTCAGACCTGAGTGCTACGCAATCAGTTGTCAATCCTGAATCCTCAATAGAATGTCCTCAGTTCACAGCTTTCAATACTCAATACTCAATCTGCAAACTTCAGATCTCTATCCACAAACATCAATTCTCATCACTCAACCCTCAATACGCAGTCCCCAATCCTCAATCTTCAATCCTCAATCCTCAATCCTCAATCCTCAATCTTAATCTTCAATCCTCAATACTCAATCTTCAATCCTCAATCCTCAATCCTCAATCCTCAATCCTCAATCTTCAACCCTCAATCCTCAATCCTCTATCTACAATCCTCAATACTCAATCTGCAATCCTCAATCCTCAGTCCTCAATACTCAATCCTCATTCTTCAATTATCAATACCGAATCCTCAATCTTCAATCCTCAATCCTCAATCCTCAATTCTCAATGCTCAATCCTCAATCCTCAGACTTCAAACATCAATACTCAACCCTCAGTCCTCGTCCTCAATCCACAACCCTCAATCCTCAATCGTCAATCTTCAATCATTAATATTCAATCTTCAATCCACAATCCTCAATCCTCAATCCTCAATCCTCAACCCTCAATCCTCAACGTCCAATCCTCAATACCCAATCCTCAGTCTTCAATCCTCAATCCTCAATCCTCAATCCTCAATCCTCAATCCTCAATCCTCAGTCCTCAAACCTCAATCCTGAATTCTCAATCCTGAATCCTCAATCTTCAGCCCTGAGTCCTCAACAATCAGTTGTCAATCCTCAATCCTCAGTAGAACGTCCTCAATTCACAGTTTTCAATACTCAATACTCAATCTGCAATCTTCAGATTTCTATACACAAACATCAATTCTCATCACTCAACCCTCAATACTCAGTCCACAATCCTCAATCTTCAATCGTCAATCCTCAATCCTGAATCCTCAATCTTAATCTTCAATCCTCAATACACAACCTTCAATCCTCAATCCTCAATCCTCAATCTTAATCTTCAATCCTCAATACTCAATCTTCAACCCTCAATCCTCAATCCTCAATCCTCAACACTCAATCCTCAATCTTCAATCCTCAATACTCAATCTTCAATCCTCAATCCTCAATCCTCAATCCTCAATCCTCCATCCTCAATATTCAACACACAACCCTCAACCATCAATCCTCAATACTCAACCATCAATCCTCAATTCTCAATACTCAATAGAGTATCCTGAATTCTCATGGTTCAATACTCAATCCACAATTTTCAATAATCAAATCTCAATCCTCAAACATCAATTCTCACCACTCAATCCTCAACACTCAGTCCTCTCTCTTCAATCCTCCATCCTCAATCCTCAATCCTCAATCGTCAATCCTCAACTTTCAATCCTCAATCCTCAATCCCCAATCGTCAATCTTCACTCCTCAATACTCAATCTTCAATGCTCAATCCCCAATCCTCAATCCACATTTTTCAATCCTCAATTCCCTATCCTCAATCCTCAATCCTCAATCCTCAATCCTCAATCCTCAGTCCTCAATCCTCAATCCTCATTCTTGAATCCTCAATACCCAATCCTCAATCTTCAATCCTCAATCCTCCATCCTCAATTCTCAATCCTCAATCCTCAATCCTCAGACCTCAAACATCAATACTCAACCCTCAGTCCTCGTCCTCAATCCACAACCCTCAATCCTCAATCCTCAATCTTCAATTCTCAATCCTCAATCCACAATCCTCAATCATCAATCCTCAATCCTCAAACCTCAATCCTGAATCCTCAATCCTGAATCCTCAATCTTCAGCCCTCAGTCCTCAACAATCAGCTGTCAATCCTCAATCCTCAATAGAATATCATCAATTCAAAGCTTTCAATACTCAATACTCAATCTGCAATCTCCAAATCTCTATCCACAATCATCAATTCTCATCACTCAACCCTCAACGCTCAGTCCCCAATCCTCAATCTTCAATCCTCAATCCTCAATCCTCAATCATCAATCCTCAATCTTCAATCCTCAATACTCAATCTTCAATCCTCAATCCTCAACACTCAATCCTCAATCCTCAATCCTCAATCCTCAATCTTCAATCCTCAATACTCAATCTTCAAACCTCAATCCTCAATCCTCAATCCTCAATCCTCATACTTCAATCCTCAACACCCAGTCCTCAATCTTCAATCCTCAATCCTCAAACCTCAATTCTCAATCCTCAATCCTCAATCCTCAGACCTCAAACATCAATACTCAACCCTCAGTCCTCGTCCTCAATCCACAACACACAATCCTCAATCCTCAATCTTTAATCATCAATATTCAATCTTCAGTCCTCAATCCTCAATCCTCAATCCTCAATCCTCAATGTTCAATCCGCAATACCCAATCCTCAATTTTCAATACTCAATCCTCAATCCTTAATCCTCAATCCTCAATCCTCAATCATCAATCCTCAATGCTCAATCCTCAATCCTCAATCCTCAATCCTCAATCTTAATCTTCAATCCTCAATACTGAATCTTCAATCCTCAATCCTCAATCCTCAACACTCAATCCTCAATCATGAATCCTCAATCCTCAGTCCTCAATCTACAATCCTCAATACTCAATCTGCAATCCTCAATCCTCAGTCCTCAATCCTCAATCCTCATTCTTCAATCCACAATACCGAATCCTCAATCTTCAATCCTCAATCCTCAATACTCAATCTTCAATCCTCAATCCTCAATTTTCAATCCTCAATGCTCAATCCTCAATCCTCAATCCTCAATCCTCAATCCTCAATCCTCAATCCTCAGTCTTCAATACTCAATACCCAATCCTCAGTCTTCAATCCACAATCCTCAATCCTCAATCCTCACTCCTCAATCCTCAGTCCTCAAACCTCAATCTTGAATCTTTCAATCATGAATCCTCAATCTTCAGACCTGAGTGCTACGCAATCAGTTGTCAATCCTCAATCCTCAATAGAATGTCCTCAGTTCACAGCTTTCAATACTCACTACTCAATCTGCAAACTTCAGATCTCTATCCACAAACATCAATTCTCATCACTCAACCCTCAATACGCAGTCCCCAATCCTCAATCTTCAATCCTCAATCCTCAATCCTCAATCCTCAATCTTAATCTTCAATCCTCAATACTCAATCTTCAATCCTCAATCCTCAATCCTCAATCCTCAATCCTCAATCTTCAACCCTCAATCCTCAATCCTCTATCTACAATCCTCAATACTCAATCTGCAATCCTCAATCCTCAGTCCTCAATACTCAATCCTCATTCTTCAATTATCAATACCGAATCCTCAATCTTCAATCCTCAATCCTCAATCCTCAATTCTCAATGCTCAATCCTCAATCCTCAGACTTCAAACATCAATACTCAACCCTCAGTCCTCGTCCTCAATCCACAACCCTCAATCCTCAATCGTCAATCTTCAATCATTAATATTCAATCTTCAATCCACAATCCTCAATCCTCAATCCTCAATCCTCAACCCTCAATCCTCAACGTCCAATCCTCAATACCCAATCCTCAGTCTTCAATCCTCAATCCTCAATCCTCAATCCTCAATCCTCAATCCTCAATCCTCAGTCCTCAAACCTCAATCCTGAATTCTCAATCCTGAATCCTCAATCTTCAGCCCTGAGTCCTCAACAATCAGTTGTCAATCCTCAATCCTCAGTAGAACGTCCTCAATTCACAGTTTTCAATACTCAATACTCAATCTGCAATCTTCAGATTTCTATACACAAACATCAATTCTCATCACTCAACCCTCAATACTCAGTCCACAATCCTCAATCTTCAATCGTCAATCCTCAATCCTGAATCCTCAATCTTAATCTTCAATCCTCAATACTCAACCTTCAATCCTCAATCCTCAATCCTCAATCTTAATCTTCAATCCTCAATACTCAATCTTCAACCCTCAATCCTCAATCCTCAATCCTCAACACTCAATCCTCAATCTTCAATCCTCAATACTCAATCTTCAATACTCAATCCTCAATCCTCAATCCTCAATCCTCCATCCTCAATATTCAACACACAACCCTCAACCATCAATCCTCAATACTCAACCATCAATCCTCAATTCTCAATACTCAATAGAGTATCCTGAATTCTCATGGTTCAATACTCAATCCACAATTTTCAATAATCAAATCTCAATCCTCAAACATCAATTCTCACCACTCAATCCTCAACACTCAGTCCTCTCTCTTCAATCCTCCATCCTCAATCCTCAATCCTCAATCGTCAATCCTCAACTTTCAATCCTCAACCCTCAATCCTCAGTCCTCAAACCTCAATCACGAATCCTCAATCCTGAATCCTCAATCTTCAGCCCTCAGTCCTCAACAATCAATTGTCAATCCTCAATCCTCAATAGAATATCCTCAATTCACTGTTTTCAATACTCAATCCCCATTCTTCAATCTTCAAATCTCAATCCACAAACATCAATTCTCATCACTCAGCCCTCAACGCTCAGTCCTCAATCGTCAATCCTCAATCCCCAATCCTCAATCTTCAATCCTCAATCCACAATCCTCAATCCTCAATCCTCAATCTTCAATACTCAATACTCAATATTCAATCCTCAATCCTCAATCCTCAATCCTCAATCCTCAATCCTCAATCCTCAGCCTTCAAACCTCAATCCTCAACCCTCAGCCCTCATCCTCAATCCTCAATCCTCAAGCCTAAATCCTCAATCTTCAATCCTCAATCCTCAATCCTCAATCCTCAATCCTCTATCCTCAATACTCAATCCTCAATCCTCAATCTTCAATCCTCAATACTCAATCGTCAAGCCTCAATCCTCAATCCTCATTCTTCAATCCTCAATCCTCAATACTCAATCCTCAATCTTCGATCCTCAGTACTCAATATTCAATCCTCAATCCTCAATCCTCAATTCTCAATCCTCAATCCTCAGTCCTCAGTCCTCATACCTCAATTCTCAACCCTCAGCCCTCATCCTCAATCCTCAATTCTCAATCCTAAATCCTCAATCTTCCATCCTCAATACTCAATCCTCAATCCTCAATCCCCTGTCCTCAAACCTCAATTCTGAATCCTCAATCCTGAATCCTCAATCTTCAGCCCTCAGTCCTCAACAATCAGTTGTCAATCCTCAATCCTCAATAGAATATCCTCAATTCACAGTTTTCTATACTCAATACTCAAACTGCAATCTTCAAATCTCTATTCACAAACATCAATTCTCATCACTCAACTCTCAACACTCCGTCCCCAATCCTCAAACTTCAATCCTCAATCCTCAATCCTCAACCCTCAATCCTCAATCCTCAATTTTCAAACCTCAATAATCAATCTTCAATCCTCAATCATCAATCCTCAATCCTCAATCGTCAGACTTCAATCCTCAATCCTCAATCCTCAATTCTCAATCCTCAATCCTCAGTCCTCAGTCCTCGAACCACAATCCTCAACCCTCAGCCCTCATCCTCAATCCTCAATCCTCAATCCTCAGCCCTCCGTCCTCAAACCTCAATCCTCAGCTCTCAGACCTCATCCTCGATCCTCAATCCTCAACTCTCAATCCTCAATCCTCAATCCTCAATTGTCAATCTTCCATCCTCAATACTCAATCTTCAATCCTCAATCCTCAATCCTCAATCCTCAATCCTCATTCTTCAATCCTCAATACCCTATCCTCAACCTTCAATCCTCAATCCTCAATCCTCAATCCTCAATCCTCAATAGTCAATCCTCAATTCTCAACCCTCAGTGCCAAAGACTCAATCTTGAATACTCAATCCTCAATCCTCAAACTTCAATCCTCAATACTCAATCTTCAATCCTCAATCCTCAGTCCTCAATCCTCAATCCTCATTCTTCAATCCTCAATACCCAATACTCAATCTTCAATCCTCAATCCTCAATCCTCAATTCTCAATCCTCAATCTTCAATCCTCAATCCTCAATCCTCAATTCTCAATCCTCAATCCTCAATCCTCAGGCTTCAAACATCAATACTCAACCCTCAGTCCTCGTCCTCAATCCACAACCCTCAATCCTCAATCCTCAATCTTCAATCATTAATATTCAATCCTCAATCCACAATCCTCAATCCTCAATCCTCAATACTCAATCCTCAATCCTCAATCCTCAATCCTCAGTCCTCAAACCTCAATCCTGAATCCTCAATCCTGAATCCTCAATCTTCAGCCCTGAGTCCTCAACAATCAGTTGTCAATCCTCAATCCTCAATAGAACGTCCTCAATTCACAGTTTTCAATACTCAATACTCAATCTGCAATCTTCAGATTTCTATACACAAACATCAATTCTCATCACTCAACCCTCAATACTCAGTCCACAATCCTCAATCTTCAATCGTCAATCCTCAATCCTCAGTCCTCAATCCTCAATCCTCAATCGTCAATCTTCCATCCTCAATACTCAATCTTCAATCCTCAATCCTCATTCCTCAATCCTCAATCCTCAATCTTCAATCCTCAATACTCAATCTTCAATCCTCAGTCCTCTATCCTCAACCCTCAATCCTCAATCCTCAATCCTCAATCGTCAATCTTCCATCCTCAATACTCAATCTTCAATCCTCAATCCTCAATCCTCAACCCTCAACCCTCAATCCTCATTCTTCAATCCTCAATACCCAATCCTCAATCTTCAACTCTCAGTGCCAAATCCTCAGTCTTGAATACTCAATCCTCAATCCTCAAACTTCAATCCTCAATACTCAATCTTCAATCCTCAATCCTCAATCCTCAATCCTCAATCCTCATTCTTCAATCATCAATACCCAATCCTCAATCTTCAATCCTCAATCCTCAATCCTCAATTCTCAATCCTCAATCCTCAATCCTCAAACCTCAAACATCAATACTCAACCCTCAGTCCTCGTCCTCAATCCACAACCCTCAATCCTCAACCCTCAATCTTCAATTCTCAATCCTCAATCCACAATCCTCAATCATCAATCCTCAGTCCTCAAACCTCAATCCTGAATCCTCAATCCTGAATCCTCAGTCTTCAGCCCTCAGTCCTCAACAATCAGTTATCAATCCTCAATCCTGAATAGATTATCATCAATACACAGTTTTCAATACTCAATACTCAATCTGCAATCCTCAAATCTCTATCCACAGTCATCAATTCTCATCACTCGACCCTCTAACACTCACTCCCCAATCCTCAATCTTCAATCCTCAATCCCCAATCCTCAACACTCAATCCTCAATCCTCAATTTTCAATAATCAATAATCAATCTTCAATCCTCAATCCTCAATCCTCAATCCTCAATCGTCAATCTTCCATCCTCAATACTCAATCTTCAATCCTCAATCCTCAATCCTCAATCCTCAACCCTCAATCCTCATTCTTCAATCCTCAATACCCAATCCTCAATCTTCAACTCTCAGTGCCAAATCCTCAGTCTTGAATACTCAATCCTCAATCCTCAAACTTCAATCCTCAATACTCAATCTTCAATCCTCAATCCTCAATCCTCAATCCTCAATCCTCATTCTTCAATCATCAATACCCAATCCTCAATCTTCAATCCTCAATCCTCAATCCTCAATTCTCAATCCTCAATCCTCAATCCTCAAACCTCAAACATCAATACTCAACCCTCAGTCCTCGTCCTCAATCCACAACCCTCAATCCTCAACCCTCAATCTTCAATTCTCAATCCTCAATCCACAATCCTCAATCATCAATCCTCAGTCCTCAAACCTCAATCCTGAATCCTCAATCCTGAATCCTCAGTCTTCAGCGCTCAGTCCTCAACAATCAGTTATCAATCCTCAATCCTGAATAGATTATCATCAATACACAGTTTTCAATACTCAATACTCAATCTGCAATCCTCAAATCTCTATCCACAGTCATCAATTCTCATCACTCGACCCTCTAACACTCACTCCCCAATCCTCAATCTTCAATCCACAATCCTCAATCCTCAACACTCAATCCTCAATCCTCAATTTTCAATCATCAATAATCAATCTTCAATCCTCAATCCTCAATCCTCAATTCTCAATCCTCAATCGTCAGTCTTCAATCCTCAATACTCAATCTTCAATCCTGAATCCTCAATCCTCAATCCTCAATCCTCATTCTTCAATCCTCAATACCCAATCCTCAATCTTCAATCCTCAATCCTCAATCCTCAATTCTCAATCCTCATTCCTCAGTCTTCAGTCCTCAAACCTCAATCCTCGGCCCTCAGCCCTCATCCTCAATCATCAATCCTCAATCCTCAATCCTCAATAGAATATCATCAATTCACAGTTTTCAATACTCAATACTCAATCTGCAATCTTCAAATCTCTATTCACAAACATCAATTCTCATCACTCAACCCTCAACACTCCGTCCCCAATCCTCAATCTTCATTCCTCAATCCTCAATACTCAACCCTCAATCCTCAACCCTCAATTTTCAAACCTCAATAGTCAATCTTCCATCCTCAATCCTCAATCCTCTATCCTCAATCCTCAATACTCAATCCTCAATCTTCAATACTCAATACTCAATCTTCAAACATCAATCCTCAATCCTCAACCCTCAATCCTCAATCCTCAATCCTCAATTGTCAATCTTCCATCCTCAATACTCAATCTTCAATCCTCAAACCTCAATCCTCAATCCTCAATCCTCAATCCTCAATAGTCAATCCTCAACCTTCAACCCTCAGCGCTAAATACTCAATCTTGAATACTCAATCCTCAATCCTCAAACTTCAATCCTCAATACTCAATCTTCAATCCTCAATCCTCAATCCTCAATTCTCAATTCTCATTCCTCAGTCCTCAGTCCTCAAACCTCAATCCTGAACCCTCAGTCCTCATCCTCAATCATCAATCCTCAATCCTCAATCCTCAATAGAATATCATCAATTCACAGTTTTCAATACTCAATACTCAACCTGCAATCTTCAAATCTCTATTCACAAACATCAATTCTCATCACTCAACCCTCAACACTCCGTCACCAATCCTCAATCTTCATTCCTCAGCCCTCAATACTCAATCCTCAACCCTCAATCCGCAACGTTCAATCCTCAATACCCTATCCTCAGTCTTCAATCCTCAATCCTCAATCCTCAATCCTCAATCCTCAATCCTCATTCCTCAAACCTCAATCCTGAATCCTCAATCCTGAATCCTCAATCTTCAGCCCTGGGTCCTCAACAATCAGTTGTCAATCCTCAATCCTCAATAGAATGTCCTCAATTCACAGTTTTCAATACTCAATACTCAACCTGCAATCTTCAGATCTCTATCCACAAACATCAATTCTCATCACTCAACCCTCAATGCTCAGTCCCCAATCCTCAATCTTCAATCCTCAATCCTCAATCCTCAGTCCTCAATCCTCAATCCTCAATCCTCAATCCTCAATCCTCAATACTCAATCCTCAATCTTCAATCCTCAATACTCAATCTTCAAACCTCAATCCTCGATCCTCAACCCTCAATCCTCAATCCTCAATCCTCAATTGTCAATCTTCCATCCTCAATACTCAATCTTGAATCCTCAATCCTCAATCCTCAATCCTCAATCCTCATTCTTCAATCCTCAATACCCTATCCTCAATCTTCAATCCTCAATCCTCAATCCTCAATCCTCGATCCTCAATAGTCAATCCTCAAGCTTCAACCCTCAGTGCCAAATACTCAATCTTGAATACTCAATCCTCAATCCTCAAACTTCAATCCTCAATACTCAACCTTCAATCCTCAATCCTCAGTCCTCAATCCTCAAACCTCATTCTTCAATCCTCAATACCCAATCCTCAATCTTCAATCCTCAACCCTCAATCTTCAATTCTCAATCCTCAGTCCACAATACTCAATCATCAATCCTCAGTCCTCAAACCTCAATCCTGAATCCTCAATCCTGAATCCTCAGTCTTCAGCCCTCAGTCCTCAACAATCAGTTATCAATCCTCAATCCTCAATAGAATATCATCAATTCACAGTTTTCAATACTCAATGCTCAATCTGCAATCTTCAAACCTCTATCCACAGTCATCAATTCTCATCACTCAACCCTCAACACTCAGTCCCCAATCCTCAATCTTCAATCCTCAATCCTCAATCCTCAACCCTCAATTCTCAATCCTCAATTTTCAATCCTCAATAATCAATCTTCAATCCTCAATCCTCAATCCTCAATTCTCAATCCTCAATCGTCAGCCTTCAATCCTCAATACTCAATCTTCAATACTGAATACTCAATCCTCAATCCTCAATCCTCAATCCTCATTCTTCAATCCTCAATACCCAATCCTCAATCTTCAATCCTCAATCCTCAATCCTCAATTCTCAATCCTCAGTCCTCAGTCCTCAAACCTCAATCCTCAACCCTCAGCCCTCATCCTCAATCATCAATCCTCAATCCTCAATCCTCAATAGAATATCATCAATTCACAGTTTTCAATACTCAATACTCAACATGCTATCTTCAAATCTCTATTCACAAACATCAATTCTCATCACTCAACCCTCAACACTCCGTCCCCAATCCTCAATCTTCATTCCTCAACTCTCAATACTCAATCCTCAACCATCAATCCGCAACGTTCAATCCTCAATACCCTATCCTCAGTCTTCCATCCTCAATCCTCAATCCTCAATCCTCAATCCTCAATCCTCAGTCCTCAAACCTCAATCCTGAATCCTCAATCCTGAATCCTCAATCTTCAGACCTGGGTCCTCAACAATCAGTTGTCAATCCTCAATCCTCAATAGAATGTCCTCAATTCACAGTTTTCAATACTCAATACTCAACCTGCAATCTTCAGATCTCTATCCACAAACATCAATTCTCATCACTCAACCCTCAATGCTCAGTCCCCAATCCTCAATCTTCAATCCTCAACCCTCAATCCTCAATCCTCAATCCTCAATCTTAATCTTCAATCCTCAATACTCAATCTCCAATCCTCAATCCTCAATCCTCAATCCTCAATCCTCAATCCTCAATTCTCAATCCTCAATCCTCAGTCCTCAGTCCTCAAACCACAATCCCCAACCCTCAGCCATCATCCTCAATCCTCAATCCTCAGCCCTTCGTCCTCAAACCTCAATCCTCAGCTCTCAGACCTCATCCTCGATCCTCAATCCTCAACCCTCAATCCTCAATCCTCAATCCTCAATCCTCAATCGTCAGACTTCAATCCTCAATACTCAATCTTCAATCCTGAATCCTCAATCCTCAATCCTCAATCCTCAATCCTCATTCTTCAATCCTGAAATACCCAATCCTCAATCTTCAATCCTCAATCCTCAATCCTCAATTCTCAATCCTCAATCCTCAGTCCTCAGACCTCAAACATCAATACTCAACCCTCAGTCCTCGTCCTCAATCCACAACACTCAATCATCAATCCTCAATCTTCAATCATCAATATTCAATCTTCAGTCCTCAATCCTCAATCCTCAATCCTCAATGTTCAGTACGCAATACCCAATCCTCAATCTTCAATACTCAATTCTCAATCCTCAATCCTCAATCCTCAATCATCAATCCTCAATCTTCAATACCCAATCGTCAATCCTCAATCCTCAATCCTCAATACCCAACCATCAATCCTCAATTCCCAATACTCAATAGAATATCCTGAATTCTCAGGATTCAATACTCAAACCTCAATCCTCAACCCTCAGCCCTCATCCTCCATTCTCAATCCTCAATCCTCAATCCTCAATCTTCAATCCTAAATACTCAATCTTCAATCCTCCATCCTCAGTCCTCAAACCTCAATTCTGAATCCTGAATACTCAACCTTCAATCCTCAAACCTCAGTCCCGAATACTCTACCATCAATCTTCAATCCTCAATCCCCAATGCTCAATCCTCAATCCTCATTCTTCAGTCCTCAATACCCAATCCTCAATCTTCAATCCTCAATCCTCAATGCTCAATTCTCAATCCTCAATCCTCAAACCTCAATCTTCAATCCTCAATACTCGATCTTCAATCCTCAATCCTCAATCCTCAGTCATCAATCCTCAATCCTCAATCCTCAATCTTCAATCCTCAATAATCAATCTATAATACTAGATCCTCAATCCCCGATCCTCAATGCTTAATCCTCAATCTTGAATCCTCAATCCCCAGTCCTAAATCTTCAATCCTCAATGCTCAATCCTCAATCCTCAATCCTCAGTCCTCGATCCTCAATCCTCAATCCTCAAACCTCAAACCTCAACCGTCAGTCCTCGTCCTCAAACCTCAACCCTCAATCCTCCATCCTCAATCTTCAATCATCAATACTCAATCTTCAATCCTCAATCCTCAATCCTCAATCCTCAGTCCTCAATCCTCAATATTCAACGCACAACCCTCAACCATCAATCCTCAATACTCAACCATCAATCCTCAGTTCTCAATACTCAATAGAATATCCTGAATTCTCATGGTTCAATACTCAATCCGAAATATTCAGTAATCAAATCTCTATCCTCAAACATCAATTCTCAATACTCAATCCTCAACACTCAGTCCTCTCTCTTCAATCCTCAATCCTCAATCCTCAATCTTCAATCCTCAACACTCAATCTTCAATCCTCAATCCTCAATACTCAATCCTCAAAAATCAATCCCGAATCCTCAATCCTGAATCCTCAACCCTGAATCCTCAATCTTCAGCCCTCAGTCCTCAACAATCAATTGTCAATCCTCAATCCTCAATAGAATATCCTCAATTCACTGTTTTCAATACTCAATCCCCATTCGTCAATCTTCAAATCTCAATCCACAAACATCAATACTCATCACTCAACCCTCAACACTCGGTCCTCAATCGTCAATCCTCAATCCCTAATCCTCAATCTTCAGTCCTCAATCCTCATTCCTCAATCCTCAATCCTCAATCTTCAATCCTCAATCCTCAACCCTCAATCCTCAATCTTCAATCCTCAATACTCATTTTCAATCCTCAATCCTCAATCCTCAATCCTCAATCCTCATTCTTCAATCCTCTACACCCAGTCCTCAATCTTCAATCCTCAATACTCAATCCTCAATTCTCAATCCTCAATCCTCAATCCTCAGACCTCAAACATCAATACTCAACCCTCAGTCCTCGTCCTCAATCCACAAGACTCAATCCTCAATCCTCAATATTCAATCATCAATATTCAATCTTCAGTCCTCAATCGTCAATCCTCAATCCTCAATCCTCAATCCTCAATGTTCAGTCCGCAATACCCAATCCTCAGTCTTCAATACTCAATTCTCAATCCTCAATCCTCAATCCACAATCCTCAATCATCAATCCTCAACCTTCAATCATCAATACTCAATCTTCAATCCTCAATCCTCAATCCTCAGACTTCAGACATCAATACTCAACCCACAGTCCTCGTCCTCAATCCACAACCCTCAATCCTCAATCCTCAACCCACAATCCTCTCCGTTCAATCCTCAATACCCAATCCTCAGTCTTCAATCCTCAATCCTCAACCCTCAATCCTCAATCCTCAATGCTCAGCCCTCAAACCTCAATCCTGAATCCTCAATCCTGAATCCTCAATCCTGAATCCTCAATCTTCAGCCCTGAGTCCTCAACAATCAGTTGTCAATCCTCAATCCTCAATAGAGTATCCTCAATTCACAGTTTTCAATACTCAATACTCAATCTGCAATCTTCAGATCTCTATCCACAAACATCAATTCTCATCACTCAACCCTCAATGCTCAGTCCCCAATCCTCAATCTTCAATCCTCAATCCTCAATCCTCAATCCTCAATCCTCAATCCTCAATCTTAATCTTCAATTCTCAATACTCAATCTTCAATCCTCAATCCTCAATCCTCAATCCTCAACACTCAATCCTCAATCCTCAATCCTCAATCCTCAATCTTTAATCCTCAATACTCAATCTTCAATCCTCAATCCTCAATCCTCAATCCTCAATCCTCATTCTTCAATCCTCAACACCCAGTCCTCAATCTTCAATCCTCAATCCTCAATCCTCAATTCTCAATCCTCAATCCTCAATCCTCAGACCTCAAACATCAATACTCAACCCTCAGTCCTCGTCCTCAATCCACAACACACAATCCTCAATCCTCAATCTTCAATCATCAATATTCAATCTTCAGTCCTCAATCCTCAATCCTCAATCCTCAATCCTCAATCCTCAATGTTCAATCCGCAATACGCAATCCTCAATCTTCAATACTCAATCCTCAATCCTTAATCCTCAATCCTCAATCATCAATCCTCAATCTTCAATACTCAATCGTCAATCCTCAATCCTCAATCCTCAATACCCAACCATCAATCCTCAATTCCCAATACTCAATAGAATATCCTGAATTCTCAGGATTCAATACTCAATCCTCAATCCTCAACCCTCAGCCCTCATCCTCCATCCTCAATCCTCAATCCCCAATCCTCAATCTTCAACCCTCAATACTCAATCTTCAATCCTCAATCCTGAATCCTCAATCCTCAATCCTCAGTCCTCAGTCCTCATACCTCAATCCTCAACCCTCAGCCCTCATCCTCAATCCTCAATTCTCAATCCTAAATCCTCAATCTTCCATCCTCAATACTCAATCCTCAATCCTCAATCCCCTGTCCTCAAACCTCAATTCTGAATCCTCAATACTGAATCCTCAATCTTCAGCCCTCAGTCCTCAACAATCAGTTGTCAATCCTCAATCCTGAATAGAATATCCTCAATTCACAGTTTTCTATACTCAATACTCAACCTGCAATCTTCAAATCTCTGTTCACAAACATCAATTCTCATCACTCAACTCTCAACACTCCGTCCACAATCCTCAAACTTCAATCCTCAATCCTCAATCCTCAAACCTCAATCCTCAATCCTCAATTTTCAAACCTCAATAATCAATCTTCAATCCTCAATCCTCAATCCTCAGTCCTCAATCGTCAGACTTCAATCCTCAATACTCAATCTTCAATCCTGAATCCTGAATCCTCAATCCTCAATCCTCAATCCTCATTCTTCAATCCTGAATACCCAATCCTCAATCTTCAATCCTCAATCCTCAATCCTCAATTCTCAATCCTCAATCCTCAGTCCTCAGTCCTCGAACCACAATCGTCAACCCTCAGCCCTCATCCTCAATCCTCAATCCTCAACCCTCAGTCCTCCGTCCTCAAACCTCAATCCTCAGCCCTCAGACCTCATCCTCGATCCTCAATCCTCAATCCTCAATCCTCAATATTCAATCCTCAATACTCAATATTCAATCCTCAATCCTCAGTCCTCAAGCCTCAATTCTGAATCCTGAATACTAAACCTTCAATCCTCAATCCTCAGTCCTGAATACTCTACCATCAATCTTCAAACCTCAATCCCCAATGCTCAATCCTCAATCCTCATTCTTCAATCCTCAATACCCAATCCTCAATCTTCAATCCTCTATCCTCAATGCTCAATTCTCAATCCTCAATCCTCAAACCTCAATCTTCAATCCTCAATACTCGATATTCAATCCTCAATCCTCAATCCTCAGTCATTAATCCTCAATCCTCAATCCTCAATCTTCGATCCTCAATAATCAATCTCCAATACTAGATCCTCAATCCCCAATCCTCAATCCTTAATCCTCAATCTTGAATTCTCAATCCCCAGTCCTCAATCTTCAATCCTCAATGCTCAATCCTCAATGCTCAATCCTCAATCCTCAATCCTCAGTCCTCAATCCTCAATCCTCAATCCTCAAACCTCACACCTCAACCGTCAGTCCTCGTCCTCAAACCTCAACGCTCAATCCTCCATCCTCAATCTTCAATCATCAATACTCAATCTTCAATCCTCAATCATCAATCCTCAGTCCTCAAGCCTCAATCCTGAATCCTCAATCCTGAATCCTCAGTCTTCAGCCCTCAGTCCTCAACAATCAGTTATCAATCCTCAATCCTGAATAGATTATCATCAATACACAGTTTTCAATACTCAATACTCAATCTGCAATCCTCAAATCTCTATCCACAGTCATCAATTCTCATCACTCGACCCTCTAACACTCACTCCCCAATCCTCAATCTTCAATCCTCAATCCCCAATCCTCAACACTCAATCCTCAATCCTCAATTTTCAATAATCAATAATCAATCTTCAATCCTCAATCCTCAATCCTCAATCCTCAATCGTCAATCTTCCATCCTCAATACTCAATCTTCAATCCTCAATCCTCAATCCTCAACCCTCAACCCTCAATCCTCATTCTTCAATCCTCAATACCCAATCCTCAATCTTCAACTCTCAGTGCCAAATCCTCAGTCTTGAATACTCAATCCTCAATCCTCAAACTTCAATCCTCAATACTCAATCTTCAATCCTCAATCCTCAATCCTCAATCCTCAATCCTCATTCTTCAATCATCAATACCCAATCCTCAATCTTCAATCCTCAATCCTCAATCCTCAATTCTCAATCCTCAATCCTCAATCCTCAAACCTCAAACATCAATACTCAACCCTCAGTCCTCGTCCTCAATCCACAACCCTCAATCCTCAACCCTCAATCTTCAATTCTCAATCCTCAATCCACAATCCTCAATCATCAATCCTCAGTCCTCAAACCTCAATCCTGAATCCTCAATCCTGAATCCTCAGTCTTCAGCCCTCAGTCCTCAACAATCAGTTATCAATCCTCAATCCTGAATAGATTATCATCAATACACAGTTTTCAATACTCAATACTCAATCTGCAATCCTCAAATCTCTATCCACAGTCATCAATTCTCATCACTCGACCCTCTAACACTCACTCCCCAATCCTCAATCTTCAATCCACAATCCTCAATCCTCAACACTCAATCCTCAATCCTCAATTTTCAATCATCAATAATCAATCTTCAATCCTCAATCCTCAATCCTCAATTCTCAATCCTCAATCGTCAGTCTTCAATCCTCAATACTCAATCTTCAATCCTGAATCCTCAATCCTCAATCCTCAATCCTCATTCTTCAATCCTCAATACCCAATCCTCAATCTTCAATCCTCAATCCTCAATCCTCAATTCTCAATCCTCATTCCTCAGTCTTCAGTCCTCAAACCTCAATCCTCGGCCCTCAGCCCTCATCCTCAATCATCAATCCTCAATCCTCAATCCTCAATAGAATATCATCAATTCACAGTTTTCAATACTCAATACTCAATCTGCAATCTTCAAATCTCTATTCACAAACATCAATTCTCATCACTCAACCCTCAACACTCCGTCCCCAATCCTCAATCTTCATTCCTCAATCCTCAATACTCAACCCTCAATCCTCAACCCTCAATTTTCAAACCTCAATAGTCAATCTTCCATCCTCAATCCTCAATCCTCTATCCTCAATCCTCAATACTCAATCCTCAAACTTCAATCCTCAATACTCAATCTTCAATCCTCAATCCTCAATCCTCAATTCTCAATTCTCATTCCTCAGTCCTCAGTCCTCAAACCTCAATCCTGAACCCTCAGTCCTCATCCTCAATCATCAATCCTCAATCCTCAATCCTCAATAGAATATCATCAATTCACAGTTTTCAATACTCAATACTCAACCTGCAATCTTCAAATCTCTATTCACAAACATCAATTCTCATCACTCAACCCTCAACACTCCGTCACCAATCCTCAATCTTCATTCCTCAACCCTCAATACTCAATCCTCAACCCTCAATCCGCAACGTTCAATCCTCAATACCCTATCCTCAGTCTTCAATCCTCAATCCTCAATCCTCAATCCTCAATCCTCAATCCTCATTCCTCAAACCTCAATCCTGAATCCTCAATCCTGAATCCTCAATCTTCAGCCCTGGGTCCTCAACAATCAGTTGTCAATCCTCAATCCTCAATAGAATGTCCTCAATTCACAGTTTTCAATACTCAATACTCAACCTGCAATCTTCAGATCTCTATCCACAAACATCAATTCTCATCACTCAACCCTCAATGCTCAGTCCCCAATCCTCAATCTTCAATCCTCAATCCTCAATCCTCAGTCCTCAATCCTCAATCCTCAATCTTAATCTTCAATCCTCAATACTCAATCTTCAATCCTCAATCCTCAATCCTCAATCCTCAATACTCAATCCTCAATCTTCAATCCTCAATACTCAATCTTCAAACCTCAATCCTCGATCCTCAACCCTCAATCCTCAATCCTCAATCCTCAATTGTCAATCTTCCATCCTCAATACTCAATCTTGAATCCTCAATCCTCAATCCTCAATCCTCAATCCTCATTCTTCAATCCTCAATACCCTATCCTCAATCTTCAATCCTCAATCCTCAATCCTCAATCCTCGATCCTCAATAGTCAATCCTCAACCTTCAACCCTCAGTGCCAAATACTCAATCTTGAATACTCAATCCTCAATCCTCAAACTTCAATCCTCAATACTCAACCTTCAATCCTCAATCCTCAGTCCTCAATCCTCAAACCTCATTCTTCAATCCTCAATACCCAATCCTCAATCTTCAATCCTCAACCCTCAATCTTCAATTCTCAATCCTCAGTCCACAATACTCAATCATCAATCCTCAGTCCTCAAACCTCAATCCTGAATCCTCAATCCTGAATCCTCAGTCTTCAGCCCTCAGTCCTCAACAATCAGTTATCAATCCTCAATCCTCAATAGAATATCATCAATTCACAGTTTTCAATACTCAATGCTCAATCTGCAATCTTCAAACCTCTATCCACAGTCATCAATTCTCATCACTCAACCCTCAACACTCAGTCCCCAATCCTCAATCTTCAATCCTCAATCCTCAATCCTCAACCCTCAATTCTCAATCCTCAATTTTCAATCCTCAATAATCAATCTTCAATCCTCAATCCTCAATCCTCAATTCTCAATCCTCAATCGTCAGCCTTCAATCCTCAATACTCAATCTTCAATACTGAATACTCAATCCTCAATCCTCAATCCTCAATCCTCATTCTTCAATCCTCAATACCCAATCCTCAATCTTCAATCCTCAATCCTCAATCCTCAATTCTCAATTCTCAATCCTCAGTCCTCAGTCCTCAAACCTCAATCCTCAACCCTCAGCCCTCATCCTCAATCATCAATCCTCAATCCTCAATCCTCAATAGAATATCATCAATTCACAGTTTTCAATACTCAATACTCAACATGCTATCTTCAAATCTCTATTCACAAACATCAATTCTCATCACTCAACCCTCAACACTCCGTCCCCAATCCTCAATCTTCATTCCTCAACCCTCAATACTCAATCCTCAACCATCAATCCGCAACGTTCAATCCTCAATACCCTATCCTCAGTCTTCCATCCTCAATCCTCAATCCTCAATCCTCAATCCTCAATCCTCAGTCCTCAAACCTCAATCCTGAATCCTCAATCCTGAATCCTCAATCTTCAGACCTGGGTCCTCAACAATCAGTTGTCAATCCTCAATCCTCAATAGAATGTCCTCAATTCACAGTTTTCAATACTCAATACTCAACCTGCAATCTTCAGATCTCTATCCACAAACATCAATTCTCATCACTCAACCCTCAATGCTCAGTCCCCAATCCTCAATCTTCAATCCTCAACCCTCAATCCTCAATCCTCAATCCTCAATCTTAATCTTCAATCCTCAATACTCAATCTCCAATCCTCAATCCTCAATCCTCAATCCTCAATCCTCAATCCTCAATTCTCAATCCTCAATCCTCAGTCCTCAGTCCTCAAACCACAATCCCCAACCCTCAGCCATCATCCTCAATCCTCAATCCTCAGCCCTTCGTCCTCAAACCTCAATCCTCAGCTCTCAGACCTCATCCTCGATCCTCAATCCTCAACCCTCAATCCTCAATCCTCAATCCTCAATTGTCAATCTTCCATCCTCAATACTCAATCTTCAATCCTCAATCCTCAATCCTCAATCCTCAATCCTCATTCTTCAATCCTCAATACCCTATCCTCAATCTTCAATCCTCAATCCTCAATCCTCAATCCTCAATCCTCAATAGTCAATCCTCAATCTTCAACCCTCAGTGCCAAAGACTCAATCTTGAATACTCAATCCTCAATCCTCAAACTTCAATCCTCAATACTCAATCTTCAATCCTCAATCCTCAGTCCTCAATCCTCAATCCTCATTCTTCAATCCTCAATACCCAATACTCAATCTTCAATCCCCAATCCTCAATCCTCAATTCTCAATCCTCAATCCTCAATCCTCAGACCTCAAACATCAATAGTCAACCCTCAGTCCTCGTCCTCAATCCACAACACACAATCCTCAATCCTCAATCTTCAATCATCAATATTCAATCTTCAGTCCTCAATCCTCAATCCTCAATCCTCAATCCTCAATCCTCAATGTTCAATCCGCAATACGCAATCCTCAATCTTCAATACTCAATCCTCAATCCTTAATCCTCAATCCTCAATCATCAATCCTCAATCTTCAATACTCAATCGTCAATCCTCAATCCTCAATCCTCAATACCCAACCATCAATCCTCAATTCCCAATACTCAATAGAATATCCTGAATTCTCAGGTTTCAATACTCAAACCTCAATCCTCAGCCCTCAGCCCTCATCCTCCATCCTCAATCCTCAATCCTCAATCCTCAATCTTCAACCCTCAATACTCAATCTTCAATCCTCAACCCTCAATCCTCAATCCTCAATCCTCCATCCTCAATATTCAACACAGAACCCTCAACCATCAATCCTCAATACTCAACCATCAATCCTCAATTCTCAATACTCAATAGAGTATCCTGAATTCTCATGGTTCAATACTCAATCCTCAATTTTCAATAATCAAATCTCAATCCTCAAACGTCAATTCTCAACACTCAATCCTCAACACTCAGTCCTCTCTCTTCAATCCTCCATCCTCAATCCTCAATCCTCAATCGCCAATCCTCAACTTTCAATCCTCAACCCTCAATCCTCAGTCCTCAAACCTCAATCACGAATCCTCACTCCTGAATCCTCAATCTTCAGTCCTCAGTCCTCAACAATCAATTGTCAATCCTCAATCCTCAATAGAATATCCTCAATTCACTGTTTCCAATACTCAATCCCCATTCTTCAATCTTCAAATCTCAATCCACAAACATCAATTCTCATCACTCAGCCCTCAACGCTCAGTCCTCAATCGTCAATCCTCAATCCCCAATCCTCAATCTTCAATCCTGAATCCTCAATCCTCAATCCTCAATCCTCAATCTTCAATCCTCAATACTCAATCGTCAAGCCTCAATCCTCAATCCTCATTCTTCAATCCTCAATCCTCAGTCCTCAGTCCTCATACCTCAATCCTCAATCCTCAGCCCTCAGACCTCATCCTCGATCCTCAATCCTCAATCCTCAATCCTCAATATTCAATCCTCAATACTCAATATTCAATCCTCAATCCTCAGTCCTCAAGCCTCAATTCTGAATCCTGAATACTAAACCTTCAATCCTCAATCCTCAGTCCTGAATACTCTACCATCAATCTTCAAACCTCAATCCCCAATGCTCAATCCTCAATCCTCATTCTTCAATCCTCAATACCCAATCCTCAATCTTCAATCCTCTATCCTCAATGCTCAATTCTCAATCCTCAATCCTCAAACCTCAATCCTCAATCCTCAATCCTCAAACCTCAAACCTCAACCGTCAGTCCTCGTCCTCAAACCTCAACGCTCAATCCTCCATCCTCAATCTTCAATCATCAATACTCAATCTTCAATCCTCAATCCTCTATTCTCAATCCTAAATCCTCAATCTTCCATCCTCAATACTTAATCCTCAATCCTCAATCCACTGTCCTCAAACCTCAATTCTGAATCCTCAATCCTGAATCATCAATCTTCAGCCCTCAGTCCTCAACAATCAGTTGTCAATCCTCAATCCTCAATAGAATATCCTCAATTCACAGTTTTCTAAACTCAATACTCAAACTGCAATCTTCAAATCTCTATTCACAAACATCAATTCTCATCACTCAACTCTCAACACTCCGTCCACAATCCTCAAACTTCAATCCTCAATCCTCAATCCTCAACCCTCAATCCTCAATCCTCAATTTTCAAACCTCAATAATCAATCTTGAATCCTCAATCCTCAATCCTCAATCCTCAATCGTCAGACTTCAATCCTCAATACTCAATCTTCAATCCTGAATCCTCAATCCTCAATCCTCAATCCTCAATCCTCATTCTTCAATCCTGAATACCCAATCCTCAATCTTCAATCCTCAATCCTAAATCCTCAATTCTCAATCCTCAATCCTCAGTCCTCAGTCCTCGAACCACAATCCTCAACCCTCAGCCCTCATCCTCAATCCTCAATCCTCAACCCTCAGTCCTCCGTCCTCAAACCTCAATCCTCAGCCCTCAGACCTCATCCTCGATCCTCAATCCTCAATCCTCAATCCTCAATATTCAATCCTCAATACTCAATATTCAATCCTCAGTCCTCAAGCCTCAATTCTGAATCCTGAATACTCAACCTTCAATCCTCAAACCTCAGTCCCGAATACTCTACCATCAATCTTCAATCCTCAATCCCCAATGCTCAATCCTCAATCCTCATTCTTCAGTCCTCAATACCCAATCCTCAATCTTCAATCCTCAATCCTCAATGCTCAATTCTCAATCCTCAATCCTCAAACCTCAATCTTCAATCCTCAATACTCGATCTTCAATCCTCAATCCTCAATCCTCAGTCATCAATCCTCAATCCTCAATCCTCAATCTTCAATCCTCAATAATCAATCTATAATACTAGATCCTCAATCCCCGATCCTCAATGCTTAATCCTCAATCTTGAATCCTCAATCCCCAGTCCTAAATCTTCAATCCTCAATGCTCAATCCTCAATCCTCAATCCTCAGTCCTCGATCCTCAATCCTCAATCCTCAAACCTCAAACCTCAACCGTCAGTCCTCGTCCTCAAACCTCAACCCTCAATCCTCCATCCTCAATCTTCAATCATCAATACTCAATCTTCAATCCTCAATCCTCAATCCTCAATCCTCAATCCTCAGTCCTCAATCCTCAATATTCAACGCACAACCCTCAACCATCAATCCTCAATACTCAACCATCAATCCTCAGTTCTCAATACTCAATAGAATATCCTGAATTCTCATGGTTCAATACTCAATCCGAAATATTCAGTAATCAAATCTCTATCCTCAAACATCAATTCTCAATACTCAATCCTCAACACTCAGTCCTCTCTCTTCAATCCTCAATCCTCAATCCTCAATCTTCAATCCTCAACACTCAATCTTCAATCCTCAATCCTCAATACTCAATCCTCAAAAATCAATCCCGAATCCTCAATCCTGAATCCTCAATCCTGAATCCTCAATCTTCAGCCCTCAGTCCTCAACAATCAATTGTCAATCCTCAATCCTCAATAGAATATCCTCAATTCACTGTTTTCAATACTCAATCCCCATTCGTCAATCTTCAAATCTCAATCCACAAACATCAATACTCATCACTCAACCCTCAACACTCGGTCCTCAATCGTCAATCCTCAATCCCTAATCCTCAATCTTCAGTCCTCAATCCTCATTCCTCAATCCTCAATCCTCAATCTTCAATCCTCAATCCTCAACCCTCAATCCTCAATCTTCAATCCTCAATACTCATTTTCAATCCTCAATCCTCAATCCTCAATCCTCAATCCTCATTCTTCAATCCTCTACACCCAGTCCTCAATCTTCAATCCTCAATACTCAATCCTCAATTCTCAATCCTCAATCCTCAATCCTCAGACCTCAAACATCAATACTCAACCCTCAGTCCTCGTCCTCAATCCACAAGACTCAATCCTCAATCCTCAATATTCAATCATCAATATTCAATCTTCAGTCCTCAATCGTAAATCCTCAATCCTCAATCCTCAATCCTCAATGTTCAGTCCGCAATACCCAATCCTCAGTATTCAATACTCAATTCTCAATCCTCAATCCTCAATCCACAATCCTCAATCATCAATCCTCAACCTTCAATCATCAATACTCAATCTTCAATCCTCAATCCTCAATCCTCAGACTTCAGACATCAATACTCAACCCACAGTCCTCGTCCTCAATCCACAACCCTCAATCCTCAATCCTCAATCTTCTATCATTAATATTCAATCTTCAATCCACAATCCTCAATCCTCAATCCTCAACCCACAATCCTCTCCGTTCAATCCTCAATACCCAATCCTCAGTCTTCAATCCTCAATCCTCAACCCTCAATCCTCAATCCTCAATGCTCAGCCCTCAAACCTCAATCCTGAATCCTCAATCCTGAATCCTCAATCCTGAATCCTCAATCTTCAGCCCTGAGTCCTCAACAATCAGTTGTCAATCCTCAATCCTCAATAGAGTATCCTCAATTCACAGTTTTCAATACTCAATACTCAATCTGCAATCTTCAGATCTCTATCCACAAACATCAATTCTCATCACTCAACCCTCAATGCTCAGTCCCCAATCCTCAATCTTCAATCCTCAATCCTCAATCCTCAATCCTCAATCCTCAATCCTCAATCTTAATCTTCAATCCTCAATACTCAATCTTCAATCCTCAATCCTCAATCCTTAATCCTCAATACTCAATCCTCAATCTTCAATCCTCAATACTCAATCTTCAAACCTCAATCCTAAATCCTCAACCCTCAATCCTCAATCCTCAATCCTCAATTGTCAATCTTCCATCCTCAATACTCAATCTTCAATCCTCAATCCTCAATCCTCAATCCTCAATCCTCATTCTTCAATCCTCAATACCCTATCCTCAATCTTCAATCCTCAATCCTCAATCCTCAATCCTCAATCCTCAATAGTCAATCCTCAATCTTCAACCCTCAGTGCCAAAGACTCAATCTTGAATACTCAATCCTCAATCCTCAAACTTCAATCCTCAATACTCAATCTTCAATCCTCAATCCTCAGTCCTCAATCCTCAATCCTCATTCTTCAATCCTCAATACCCAATACTCAATCTTCAATCCCCAATCCTCAATCCCCAATTCTCAATCCTCAATCCTCAATCCTCAGACCTCAAACATCAATACTCAACCCTCAGTCCTCGTCCTCAATCCACAACCCTCAATCCTCAATCCTCAATCTTCAATTCTCAATCCTCAATCCACAATCCTCAATCATCAATCCTCAATCCTCAATCATCAATATTCAATCTTCAGTCCTCAATCCTCAATCCTCAATCCTCAATCCTCAATCCTCAATGTTCAATCCGCAATACGCAATCCTCAATCTTCAATACTCAATCCTCAATCCTTAATCCTCAATCCTCAATCATCAATCCTCAATCTTCAATACTCAATCGTCAATCCTCAATCCTCAATCCTCAATACCCAACCATCAATCCTCAATTCCCAATACTCAATAGAATATCCTGAATTCTCAGGATTCAATACTCAATCCTCAATCCTCAACCCTCAGCCCTCATCCTCCATCCTCAATCCTCAATCCCCAATCCTCAATCTTCAACCCTCAATACTCAATCTTCAATCCTCAATCCTGAATCCTCAATCCTCAATCCTCAGTCCTCAGTCCTCATACCTCAATCCTCAACCCTCAGCCCTCATCCTCAATCCTCAATTCTCAATCCTAAATCCTCAATCTTCCATCCTCAATACTCAATCCTCAATCCTCAATCCCCTGTCCTCAAACCTCAATTCTGAATCCTCAATACTGAATCCTCAATCTTCAGCCCTCAGTCCTCAACAATCAGTTGTCAATCCTCAATCCTCAATAGAATATCCTCAATTCACAGTTTTCTATACTCAATACTCAAACTGCAATCTTCAAATCTCTATTCACAAACATCAATTCTCATCACTCAACTCTCAACACTCCGTCCACAATCCTCAAACTTCAATCCTCAATCCTCAATCCTCAAACCTCAATCCTCAATCCTCAATTTTCAAACCTCAATAATCAATCTTCAATCCTCAATCCTCAATCCTCAGTCCTCAATCGTCAGACTTCAATCCTCAATACTCAATCTTCAATCCTGAATCCTGAATCCTCAATCCTCAATCCTCAATCCTCATTCTTCAATCCTGAATACCCAATCCTCAATCTTCAATCCTCAATCCTCAATCCTCAATTCTCAATCCTCAATCCTCAGTCCTCAGTCCTCGAACCACAATCCTCAACCCTCAGCCCTCATCCTCAATCCTCAATCCTCAACCCTCAGTCCTCCGTCCTCAAACCTCAATCCTCAGCCCTCAGACCTCATCCTCGATCCTCAATCCTCAATCCTCAATCCTCAATATTCAATCCTCAATACTCAATATTCAATCCTCAATCCTCAGTCCTCAAGCCTCAATTCTGAATCCTGAATACTAAACCTTCAATCCTCAATCCTCAGTCCTGAATACTCTACCATCAATCTTCAAACCTCAATCCCCAATGCTCAATCCTCAATCCTCATTCTTCAATCCTCAATACCCAATCCTCAATCTTCAATCCTCTATCCTCAATGCTCAATTCTCAATCCTCAATCCTCAAACCTCAATCTTCAATCCTCAATACTCGATATTCAATCCTCAATCCTCAATCCTCAGTCATTAATCCTCAATCCTCAATCCTCAATCTTCAATCCTCAATAATCATTCTCCAATACTAGATCCTCAATCCCCAATCCTCAATCCTTAATCCTCAATCTTGAATTCTCAATCCCCAGTCCTCAATCTTCAATCCTCAATGCTCAATCCTCAATGCTCAATCCTCAATCCTCAATCCTCAATCCTCAGTCCTCAATCCTCAATCCTCAATCCTCAAACCTCAAACCTCAACCGTCAGTCCTCGTCCTCAAACCTCAACGCTCAATCCTCCATCCTCAATCTTCAATCATCAATACTCAACCTTCAATCCTCAATCCTCAATTCTCAATCCTAAATCCTCAATCTTCCATCCTCAATACTTAATCCTCAATCCTCAATCCCCTGTCCTCAAACCTCAATTCTGAATCCTCAATCCTGAATCCTCAATCTTCAGCGCTCAGTCCTCAACAATCAGTTGTCAATCCTCAATCCTCAATAGAATATCCTCAATTCACAGTTTTCTATACTCAATACTCAAACTGCAATCTTCAAATCTCTATTCACAAACATCAATTCTCATCACTCAACTCTCAACACTCCGTCCACAATCCTCAAACTTCAATCCTCAATCCTCAATCCTCAACCCTCAATCCTCAATCCTCAATTTTCAAACCTCAATAATCAATCTTGAATCCTCAATCCTCAATCCTCAATCCTCAATCGTCAGACTTCAATCCTCAATACTCAATCTTCAATCCTGAATCCTCAATCCTCAATCCTCAATCCTCAATCCTCATTCTTCAATCCTGAATACCCAATCCTCAATCTTCAATCCTCAATCCTCAATCCTCAATTCTCAATCCTCAATCCTCAGTCCTCAGTCCTCGAACCACAATCCTCAACCCTCAGCCCTCATCCTCAATCCTCAATCCTCAATCCTCATTCTTCAATCCTGAATACCCAATCCTCAATCTTCAATCCTCAATCCTCAATCCTCAATCCTCAATCCTCAGTCCTCAATCCTCAATCCTCATTCTTCAATCCTCAATACCCAATCCTCAATCTTCAATCCTCAATCCTCAATCCTCAATTCTCAATCCTCAATCCTCAATCCTCAGACCTCAAACATCAATACTCAACCCTCAGTCCTCGTCCTCAATCCACAACCCTCAATCCTCAATCCTCAATCTTCAATTCTCAATCCTCAATCCACAATCCTCAATCATCAATCCTCAATCCTCAAACCTCAATCCTGAATCCTCAATCCTGAATCCTCAATCTTCAGCCCTCAGTCCTCAACAATCAGCTGTCAATCCTCAATCCTCAATAGAATATCATCAATTCAAAGCTTTCAATACTCAATACTCAATCTGCAATCTCCAAATCTCTATCCACAATCATCAATTCTCATCACTCAACCCTCAACGCTCAATCCCCAATCCTCAATCTTCAATCCTCAATCCTCAATCCTCAATCCTCAATCCTCAATCTTCAATCCTCAATACTCAATCCTCAATCCTCAATCCTCAATCCTCAGCCTTCAAACCTCAATCCTCAACCCTCAGCCCTCATCCTCAATCCTCAATCCTCAATCCTAAATCCTCAATCTTCAATCCTCAATCCTCAATCCTCAATCCTCAATCCTCAATCCTCAATACTCAATCCTCAATCCTCAGTCCTCAAACCTCAATCCTGAATCCTCAATCCTGAATCCTCAATCTTCAGCCCTGAGTCCTCAACAATCAGTTGTCAATCCTCAATCCTCAATAGAACGTCCTCAATTCACAGTTTTCAATACTCAATACTCAATCTGCAATCTTCAGATTTCTATACACAAACATCAATTCTCATCACTCAACCCTCAATACTCAGTCCACAAACCTCAATCTTCAATCGTCAATCCTCAATCCTCAGTCCTCAATCCTCAATCCTCAATCGTCAATCTTCCATCCTCAATACTCAACCTTCAATCCTCAATCCTCATTCCTCAATCCTCAATCCTCAATCTTCAATCCTCAATACTCAATCTTCAATCCTCAATCCTCAACCCTCAACCCTCAATCCTCAATCCTCAATCCTCAATCGTCAATCTTCCATCCCCAATACTCAATCTTCAATCCTCAAACCTCAATCCTCAACCCTCAACCCTCAATCCTCATTCTTCAACCCTCAATACCCAATCCTCAATCTTCAATCCTCAATCCTCAATCCTCAATCCTCAATCCTCAATAGTCAATCCTCAATCTTCAACTCTCAGTGCCAAATCCTCTGTCTTGAATACTCAATCCTCAATACTCAAACTTCAATCCTCAATACTCAATCTTCAATCCTCAATCCTCAATCCTCAATCCTCAATCCTCATTCTTCAATCATCAATACCCAATCCTCAATCTTCAATCCTCAATCCTCAATCCTCAATTCTCAATCCTCAATCCTCAATCCTCAAACCTCAAACATCAATACTCAACCCTCAGTCCTCGTCCTCAATCCACAACCCTCAATCCTCAACCCTCAATCTTCAATTCTCAATCCTCAATCCACAATCCTCAATCATCAATCCTCAGTCCTCAAACCTCAATCCTGAATCCTCAATCCTGAATCCTCAGTCTTCAGCCCTCAGTCCTCAACAATCAGTTATCAATCCTCAATCCTGAATAGAGTATCATCAATACACAGTTTTCAATACTCAATACTCAATCTGCAATCTTCAAATCTCTATCCACAGTCATCAATTCTCATCACTCAACCCTCTAACACTCAGTCCCCAATCCTCAATCTTCAATCCTCAATCCTCAATCCTCAACACTCAATCCTCAATCCTCAATTTTCAATCCTCAATAATCAATCTTCAATCCTCAATCCTCAATCCTCAATTCTCAATCCTCATTCCTCAGTCCTCAGTCCTCAAACCTCAATCCTCGGCCCTCAGCCCTCATCCTCAATCATCAATCCTCAATCCTCAATCCTCAATAGAATATCATCAATTCACAGTTTTCAATACTCAATACTCAATCTGCAAACCTCAATCCTCAATCCTCAACCCTCAATCTTCAATCCTCAATCCTCAATTGTCAATCTTCCATCCTCAATACTCAATCTTCAATCCTCAATCCTCAATCCTCAATCCTCAATCCTCAATCCTCAATCCTCAATAGTCAATCCTCAACCTTCAACCCTCAGTGCCAAATACTCAATCTTGAATACTCAATCCTCAATCCTCAAACTTCAATCCTCAATACTCAATCTTCAATCCTCAATCATCAATCCTCAATTCTCAATTCTCATTCCTCAGTCCTCAGTCCTCAAACCTCAATCCTGAACCCTCAGTCCTCATCCTCAATCATCAATCCTCAATCCTCAATCCTCAATAGAATATCATCAATTCACAGATTTCAATACTCAATACTCAACCTGCAATCTTCAAATCTCTATTCACAAACATCAACTCTCATCACTCAACCCTCAACACTCCGTCATCAATCCTCAATCTTCATTCCTCAACCCTCAATACTCAATCCTCAACCCTCAATCCGCAACGTTCAATCCTCAATACCCTATCCTCAGTCTTCAATCCTCAATCCTCAATCCTCAATCCTCAATCCTCAATCCTCAGTCCTCAAACCTCAATCCTGAATCCTCAATCCTGAATCCTCAATCTTCAGCCCTGGGTCCTCAACAATCAGTTGTCAATCCTCAATCCTCAATAGAATGTCCTCAATTCACAGTTTTCAATACTCAATACTCAACCTGCAATCTTCAGATCTCTATCCACAAACATCAATTCTCATCACTCAACCCTCAATGCTCAGTCCCCAATCCTCAATCTTCAATCCTCAATCCTCAATCCTCAGTCCTCAATCCTCAATCCTCAATCTTAATCTTCAATCCTCAATACTCAATCTTCAATCCTCAATCCTCAATCCTCAATCCTCAATACTCAATCCTCAATCTTCAATCCTCAATACTCAATCTTCAAACCTCAATCCTCAATCCTCAACCATCAATCCTCAATCCTCAATCCTCAGTTGTCAATCTTCCATCCTCAATACTCAATCTTCAATCCTCAATCCTCAATGCTCAATCCTCAATCCTCAATCCTCAATCCTCAATCTTAATCTTCAATCCTCAATACTCAATCTTCAATCCTCAATCCTCAATCCTCAACACTCAATCCTCAATCATGAATCCTCAATCCTCAGTCCTCAATCTACAATCCTCAATACTCAATCTGCAATCCTCAATCCTCAGTCCTCAATCCTCAATCATCATTCTTCAATCCTCAATACCGAATCCTCAATCTTCAATCCTCAATCCTCAATACTCAATCTTCAATCCTCAATCCTCAATTTTCAATCCTCAATGCTCAATCCTCAATCCTCAATCCTCAATCCTCAATCCTCAATCCTCAATCCTCAGTCTTCAATACTCAATACCCAATCCTCAGTCTTCAATCCACAATCCTCAATCCTCAATCCTCACTCCTCAATCCTCAGTCCTCAAACCTCAATCCTGAATCTTTCAATCATGAATCCTCAATCTTCAGCCCTGAGTGCTACGCAATCAGTTGTCAATCCTCAATCCTCAATAGAATGTCCTCAGTTCACAGCTTTCAATACTCAATACTCAATCTGCAAACTTCAGATCTCTATCCACAAACATCAATTCTCATCACTCAACCCTCAATACGCAGTCCCCAATCCTCAATCTTCAATCCTCAATCCTCAATCCTCAATCCTCAATCTTAATCTTCAATCCTCAATACTCAATCTTCAATCCTCAATCCTCAATCCTCAATCCTCAATCCTCAATCTTCAACCCTCAATCCTCAATCCTCTATCTACAATCCTCAATACTCAATCTGCAATCCTCAATCCTCAGTCCTCAATCCTCAATCCTCATTCTTCAATTATCAATACCGAATCCTCAATCTTCAATCCTCAATCCTCAATCCTCAATTCTCAATCCTCAATCCTCAATCCTCAGACTTCAAACATCAATACTCAACCCTCAGTCCTCGTCCTCAATCCACAACCCTCAATCCTCAATCGTCAATCTTCAATCCTCAATACTCAATCTTCAACCCTCAATCCTCAATCCTCAATCCTCAACACTCAATCCTCAATCTTCAATCCTCAATACTCAATCTTCAATCCTCAATCCTCAATCCTCAATCCTAAATCCTCCATCCTCAATATTCAACACACAACCCTCAACCATCAATCCTCAATACTCAACCATCAATCCTCAATTCTCAATACTCAATAGAGTATCCTGAATTCTCATGGTTCAATACTCAATCCACAATTTTCAATAATCAAATCTCAATCCTCAAACATCAATTCTCAACACTCAATCCTCAACACTCAGTCCTCTCTCTTCAATCCTCCATCCTCAATCCTCAATCCTCAATCGTCAATCCTCAACTTTCAATCCTCAACCCTCAATCCTCAGTCCTCAAACCTCAATCACGAATCCTCAATCCTGAATCCTCAATCTTCAGCCCTCAGTCCTCAACAATCAATTGTCAATCCTCAATCCTCAATAGAATATCCTCAATTCACTGTTTTCAATACTCAATCCCCATTCTTCAATCTTCAAATCTCAATCCACAAACATCAATTCTCATCACTCAGCCCTCAACGCTCAGTCCTCAATCGTCAATCCTCAATCCCCAATCCTCAATCTTCAATCCTCAATCCTCAATCCTCAATCCTCAATCCTCAATCTTCAATACTCAATACTCAATCCTCAATCCTCAATCCTCAATCCTCAATACTCAATCCTCAATCCTCAGTCCTCAAACCTCAATCCTGAATCCTCAATCCTGAATCCTCAATCTTCAGCCCTGAGTCCTCAACAATCAGTTGTCAATCCTCAATCCTCAATAGAACGTCCTCAATTCACAGTTTTCAATACTCAATACTCAATCTGCAATCTTCAGATTTCTATACACAAACATCAATTCTCATCACTCAACCCTCAATACTCAGTCCACAATCCTCAATCTTCAATCGTCAATCCTCAATCCTCAGTCCTCAATCCTCAATCCTCAATCGTCAATCTTCCATCCTCAATACTCAACCTTCAATCCTCAATCCTCATTCCTCAATCCTCAATCCTCAATCTTCAATCCTCAATACTCAATCTTCAATCCTCAATCCTCTATCCTCAACCCTCAATCCTCAATCCTCAATCCTCAATCGTCAATCTTCCATCCTCAATACTCAATCTTCAATCCTCAAACCTCAATCCTCAACCCTCAACCCTCAATCCTCATTCTTCAATCCTCAATACCCAATCCTCAATCTTCAATCCTCAATCCTCAATCCTCAATCCTCAATCCTCAATAGTCAATCCTCAATCTTCAACTCTCAGTGCCAAATCCTCTGTCTTGAATACTCAATCCTCAATACTCAAACTTCAATCCTCAATACTCAATCTTCAATCCTCAATCCTCAATCCTCAATCCTCAATCCTCATTCTTCAATCATCAATACCCAATCCTCAATCTTCAATCCTCAATCCTCAATCCTCAATTCTCAATCCTCAATCCTCAATCCTCAAACCTCAAACATCAATACTCAACCCTCAGTCCTCGTCCTCAATCCACAACCCTCAATCCTCAACCCTCAATCTTCAATTCTCAATCCTCAATCCACAATCCTCAATCATCAATCCTCAGTCCTCAAACCTCAATCCTGAATCCTCAATCCTGAATCCTCAGTCTTCAGCCCTCAGTCCTCAACAATCAGTTATCAATCCTCAATCCTGAATAGAGTATCATCAATACACAGTTTTCAATACTCAATACTCAATCTGCAATCTTCAAATCTCTATCCACAGTCATCAATTCTCATCACTCAACCCTCTAACACTCAGTCCCCAATCCTCAATCTTCAATCCTCAATCCTCAATCCTCAACACTCAATCCTCAATCCTCAATTTTCAATCCTCAATAATCAATCTTCAATCCTCAATCCTCAATCCTCAATTCTCAATCCTCAATCGTCAGCCTTCAATCCTCAATAGTCAATCTTCAATCCTGAATCCTCAATCCTCAATCCTCAATCCTCATTCTTCAATCCTCAATACCCAATCCTCAATCTTCAATCCTCAATCCTCAATCCTCAATTCTCAATCCTCATTCCTCAGTCCTCAGTCCTCAAACCTCAATCCTCGGCCCTCAGCCCTCATCCTCAATCATCAATCCTCAATCCTCAATCCTCAATAGAATATCATCAATTCACAGTTTTCAATACTCAATACTCAATCTGCAAACCTCAATCCTCAATCCTCAACCCTCAATCTTCAATCGTCAATCCTCAATTGTCAATCTTCCATCCTCAATACTCAATCTTCAATCCTCAATCCTCAATCCTCAATCCTCAATCCTCAATCCTCAATAGTCAATCCTCAACCTTCAACCCTCAGTGCCAAATACTCAATCTTGAATACTCAATCCTCAATCCTCAAACTTCAATCCTCAATACTCAATCTTCAATCCTCAATCCTCAATCCTCAATTCTCAATTCTCATTCCTCAGTCCTCAGTCCTCAAACCTCAATCCTGAACCCTCAGTCCTCATCCTCAATCATCAATCCTCAATCCTCAATCCTCAATAGAATATCATCAATTCACAGATTTCAATACTCAATACTCAACCTGCAATCTTCAAATCTCTATTCACAAACATCAACTCTCATCACTCAACCCTCAACACTCCGTCATCAATCCTCAATCTTCATTCCTCAACCCTCAATACTCAATCCTCAACCCTCAATCCGCAACGTTCAATCCTCAATACCCTATCCTCAGTCTTCAATCCTCAATCCTCAATCCTCAATCCTCAATCCTCAATCCTCAGTCCTCAAACCTCAATCCTGAATCCTCAATCCTGAATCCTCAATCTTCAGCCCTGGGTCCTCAACAATAAGTTGTCAATCCTCAATCCTCAATAGAATGTCCTCAATTCACAGTTTTCAATACTCAATAGTCAACCTGCAATCTTCAGATCTCTATCCACAAACATCAATTCTCATCACTCAACCCTCAATGCTCAGTCCCCAATCCTCAATCTTCAATCCTCAATCCTCAATCCTCAGTCCTCAATCCTCAATCCTCAATCTTAATCTTCAATCCTCAATACTCAATCTTCAATCCTCAATCCTCAATCCTCAATCCTCAATACTCAATCCTCAATCTTCAATCCTCAATACTCAATCTTCAAACCTCAATCCTCAATCCTCAACCATCAATCCTCAATCCTCAATCCTCAGTTGTCAATCTTCCATCCTCAATACTCAATCTTCAATCATCAATCCTCAATCCTCAATCCTCAATCCTCATTCTTCAATCCTCAATACCCTATCCTCAATCTTCAATCCTCAATCCTCAATCCTCAATCCTCAATCCTCAATAGTCAATCCTCAATCTTCAACCCTCAGTGCCAAAGACTCAATCTTGAATACTCAATCCTCAATCCTCAAACTTCAATCCTCAATACTCAATCTTCAATCCTCAATCCTCAGTCCTCGATCCTCAATCCTCATTCTTCAATCCTCAATATCCAATACTCAATCTTCAATCCCCAATCCTCAATCCTCAATTCTCAATCCTCAATCCTCAATCCTCAGACCTCAAACATCAATACTCAACCCTCAGTCCTCGTCCTCAATCCACAACCCTCAATCCTCAATCCTCAATCTTCAATTCTCAATCCTCAATCCACAATCCTCAATCATCAATCCTCAATCCTCAAACCTCAATCCTGAATCCTCAATCCTGAATCCTCAATCTTCAGCCCTCAGTCCTCAACAATCAGCTGTCAATCCCCAATCCTCAATAGAATATCATCAATTCAAAGCTTTCAATACTCAATACTCAATCTGCAATCTTCAAATCTCTATCCACAATCATCAATTCTCATCACTCAACCCTCAACGCTCAGTCCCCAATCCTCAATCTTCAATCCTCAATCCTCAAACCTCAATACTCAATCCTCAATCTTCAATCCTCAATACTCAACCTTCAATCCTCAATCCTCAACACTCAATCCTCAATCCTCAATCCTCAATCCTCAATCTTCAATCCTCAATACTCAATCTTCAATCCTCAATCCCCAATCCTCAATCCTCAATCCTCATTCTTCAATCCTCAACACCCAGTCCTCAATCTTCAATCCTCAATCCTCAATCCTCAATTCTCAATCCTCAATCCTCAATCCTCAGACCTCAAACATCAATACTCAACCCTCAGTCCTCGTCCTCAATCCACAACACACAATCCTCAATCCTCAATCTTCAATCATCAATATTCAATCTTCAGTCCTCAATCCTCAATCCTCAATCCTCAATCCTCAATCCTCAATGTTCAATCCGCAATACGCAATCCTCAATCTTCAATACTCAATCCTCAATCCTTAATCCTCAATCCTCAATCATCAATCCTCAATCTTCAATACTCAATCGTCAATCCTCAATCCTCAATCCTCAATACCCAACCATCAATCCTCAATTCCCAATACTCAATAGAATATCCTGAATTGTCAGGATTCAATACTCAAACCTCAATCCTCAACCCTCAGCCCTCATCCTCCGTCCTCAATCCTCAATCCTCAATCCTCAATCTTCAACCCTCAATACTCAATCTTCAATCCTCAATCCTCAATCCTCAATCCTCAATCCTCCATCCTCAATATTCAACACAGAACCCTCAACCATCAATCCTCAATACTCAACCATCAATCCTCAATTCTCAATACTCAATAGAGTATCCTGAATTCTCATGGTTCAATACTCAATCCACAATATTCAATAATCAAAACTCAATCCTCAAACATCAATTCTCAACACTCAATCCTCAACACTCAGTCCTCTCTCTTCAATCCTCCATCCTCAATCCTCAATCCTCAATCGCCAATCCTCAACTTTCAATCCTCAACCCTCAATCCTCAGTCCTCAAACCTCAATCACGAATCCTCAATCCTGAATCCTCAATCTTCAGCCCTCAGTCCTCAACAATCAATTGTCAATCCTCAATCCTCAATAGAATATCCTCAATTCACTGTTTCCAATACTCAATCCCCATTCTTCAATCTTCAAATCTCAATCCACAAACATCAATTCTCATCACTCAGCCCTCAACGCTCAGTCCTCAATCGTCAATCCTCAATCCCCAATCCTCAATCTTCAATCCTCAATCCTCAATCCTCAATCCTCAATCCTCAATCTTCAATCCTCAATACTCAATATTCAATCCTCAATCCTGAATCCTCAATCCTCAATCCTCAATCCTCAATCCTCAGCCTTCAAACCTCAATCCTCAACCCTCAGCCCTCATCCTCAATCCTCAATCCTCAATCCTAAATCCTCAATCTTCAATCCTCAATCCTCGATCCTCAATCCTCAATCCTCAATCCTCAATACTCAATCCTCAATCCTCAATCTTCAATCCTCAATCCTCAATACTCAATCCTCAATCTTCGATCCTCAGTACTCAATATTCAATCCTCAATCCTCAATCTTCAATCCTCAATACTCAATCTTCAATCCTCAATCCTCAATCCTCAATCCTCAATCCTCCATCCTCAATATTCAACACACAACCCTCAACCATCAATCCTCAATACTCAACCATCAATCCTCAATTCTCAATACTCAATAGAGTATCCTGAATTCTCATGGTTCAATACTCAATCCACAATTTTCAATAATCAAATCTCAATCCTCAAACATCAATTCTCAACACTCAATCCTTAACACTCAGTCCTCTCTCTTCAATCCTCCATCCTCAATCCTCAATCCTCAATCGTCAATCCTCAACTTTCAATCCTCAACCCTCAATCCTCAGTCCTCAAACCTCAATCACGAATCCTCAATCCTGAATCCTCAATCTTCAGCCCTCAGTCCTCAACAATCAATTGTCAATCCTCAATCCTCAATAGAATATCCTCAATTCACTGTTTTCAATACTCAATCCCCATTCTTCAATCTTCAAATCTCAATCCACAAACATCAATTCTCATCACTCAGCCCTCAACGCTCAGTCCTCAATCGTCAATCCTCAATCCCCAATCCTCAATCCTCAATCCTCAATCCTCAATCCTCAATCCTCAATCTTCAATACTCAATACTCAATATTCAATCCTCAATCCTCAATCCTCAATCCTCAATCCTCAGCCTTCAAACCTCAATCCTCAACCCTCAGCCCTTATCCGCAATCCTCAATCCTCAATCCTAAATCCTCAATCTTCAATCCTCAATCCTCAATCCTCAATCCTCAATCCTCAATCCTCAATACTCAATCCTCAATCCTCAGTCCTCAAACCTCAATCCTGAATCCTCAATCCTGAATCCTCAATCTTCAGCCCTGAGTCCTCAACAATCAGTTGTCAATCCTCAATCCTCAATAGAACGTCCTCAATTCACAGTTTTCAATACTCAATACTCAATCTGCAATCTTCAGATTTCTATACACAAACATCAATTCTCATCACTCAACCCTCAATACTCAGTCCACAATCCTCAATCTTCAATCGTCAATCCTCAATCCTCAGTCCTCAATCCTCAATCCTCAATCGTCAATCTTCCATCCTCAATACTCAATCTTCAATCCTCAATCCTCATTCCTCAATCCTCAATCCTCAATCTTCAATCCTCAATACTCAATCTTCAATCCTCAATCCTCTATCCTCAACCCTCAATCCTCAATCCTCAATCCTCAATCGTCAATCTTCCATCCTCAATACTCAATCTTCAATCCTCAATCCTCAATCCTCAACCCTCAACCCTCAATCCTCATTCTTCAATCCTCAATACCCAATCCTCAATCTTCAATCCTCAATCCTCAATTCTCAATCCTCAATCCTCAATAGTCAATCCTCAATCTTCAACTCTCAGTGCCAAATCCTCTGTCTTGAATACTCAATCCTCAATACTCAAACTTCAATCCCCAATACTCAATCTTCAATCCTCAATCCTCAATCCTCATTCCTCAATCCTCATTCTTCAATCATCAATACCCAATCCTCAATCTTCAATCCTCAATCCTCAATCCTCAATTCTCAATCCTCAATCCTCAATCCTCAAACCTCAAACATCAATACTCAACCCTCAGTCCTCGTCCTCAATCCACAACCCTCAATCCTCAACCCTCAATCTTCAATTCTCAATCCTCAATCTACAATCCTCAATCATCAATCCTCAGTCCTCAAACCTCAATCCTGAATCCTCAATCCTGAATCCTCAGTCTTCAGCCCTCAGTCCTCAACAATCAGTTATCAATCCTCAATCCTGAATAGAGTATCATCAATACACAGTTTTCAATACTCAATACTCAATCTGCAATCTTCAAATCTCTATCCACAGTCATCAATTCTCATCACTCAACCCTCTAACACTCAGTCCCCAATCCTCAATCTTCAATCCTCAATCCTCAATCCTCAACACTCAATCCTCAATCCTCAATTTTCAATCCTCAATAATCAATCTTCAATCCTCAATCCTCAATCCTCAATTCTCAATCCTCAATCGTCAGTCTTCAATCCTCAATAGTCAATCTTCAATCCTGAATCCTCAATCCTCAATCCTCAATCCTCATTCTTCAATCCTCAATACCCAATCCTCAATCTTCAATCCTCAATCCTCAATCCTCAATTCTCAATCCTCATTCCTCAGTCCTCAGTCCTCAAACCTCAATCCTCAATCCTCAATCTTCAACCCTCAATACTCAATCTTCAATCCTCAATCCTCAATCCTCAATCCTCAATCCTCCATCCTCAATATTCAACACAGAACCCTCAACCATCAATCCTCAATACTCAACCATCAATCCTCAATTCTCAATACTCAATAGAGTATCCTGAATTCTCATGGTTCAATACTCAATCCACAATTTTCAATAATCAAAACTCAATCCTCAAACATCAATTCTCAACACTCAATCCTCAACACTCAGTCCTCTCTCTTCAATCCTCCATCCTCAATCCTCAATCCTCAATCGCCAATCCTCAACTTTCAATCCTCAACCCTCAATCCTCAGTCCTCAAACCTCAATCACGAATCCTCAATCCTGAATCCTCAATCTTCAGCCCTCAGTCCTCAACAATCAATTGTCAATCCTCAATCCTCAATAGAATATCCTCAATTCACTGTTTCCAATACTCAATCCCCATTCTTCAATCTTCAAATCTCAATCCACAAACATCAATTCTCATCACTCAGCCCTCAACGCTCAGTCCTCAATCGTCAATCCTCAATCCCCAATCCTCAATCTTCAATCCTCAATCCTCAATCCTCAATCCTCAATCCTCAATCTTCAATCCTCAATACTCAATATTCAATCCTCAATCCTGAATCCTCAATCCTCAATCCTCAATCCTCAATCCTCAGCCTTCAAACCTCAATCCTCAACCCTCAGCCCTCATCCTCAATCCTCAATCCTCAATCCTAAATCCTCAATCTTCAATCCTCAATCCTCAATCCTCAATCCTCAATCCTCAATCCTCAATACTCAATCCTCAATCCTCAATCTTCAATCCTCAATCCTCAATACTCAATCCTCAATCTTCGATCCTCAGTACTCAATATTCAATCCTCAATCCTCAATCTTCAATCCTCAATACTCAATCTTCAATCCTCAATCCTCAATCCTCAATCCTCAATCCTCCATCCTCAATATTCAACACACAACCCTCAACCATCAATCCTCAATACTCAACCATCAATCCTCAATTCTCAATACTCAATAGAGTATCCTGAATTCTCATGGTTCAATACTCAATCCACAATTTTCAATAATCAAATCTCAATCCTCAAACATCAATTCTCAACACTCAATCCTTAACACTCAGTCCTCTCTCTTCAATCCTCCATCCTCAATCCTCAATCCTCAATCGTCAATCCTCAACTTTCAATCCTCAACCCTCAATCCTCAGTCCTCAAACCTCAATCACGAATCCTCAATCCTGAATCCTCAATCTTCAGCCCTCAGTCCTCAACAATCAATTGTCAATCCTCAATCCTCAATAGAATATCCTCAATTCACTGTTTTCAATACTCAATCCCCATTCTTCAATCTTCAAATCTCAATCCACAAACATCAATTCTCATCACTCAGCCCTCAACGCTCAGTCCTCAATCGTCAATCCTCAATCCCCAATCCTCAATCCTCAATCCTCAATCCTCAATCCTCAATCCTCAATCTTCAATACTCAATACTCAATATTCAATCCTCAATCCTCAATCCTCAATCCTCAATCCTCAGCCTTCAAACCTCAATCCTCAACCCTCAGCCCTTATCCGCAATCCTCAATCCTCAATCCTAAATCCTCAATCTTCAATCCTCAATCCTCAATCCTCAATCCTCAATCCTCAATCCTCAATACTCAATCCTCAATCCTCAGTCCTCAAACCTCAATCCTGAATCCTCAATCCTGAATCCTCAATCTTCAGCCCTGAGTCCTCAACAATCAGTTGTCAATCCTCAATCCTCAATAGAACGTCCTCAATTCACAGTTTTCAATACTCAATACTCAATCTGCAATCTTCAGATTTCTATACACAAACATCAATTCTCATCACTCAACCCTCAATGCTCAGTCCACAATCCTCAATCTTCAATCGTCAATCCTCAATCCTCAGTCCTCAATCCTCAATCCTCAATCGTCAATCTTCCATCCTCAATACTCAATCTTCAATCCTCAATCCTCATTCCTCAATCCTCAATCCTCAATCTTCAATCCTCAATACTCAATCTTCAATCCTCAATCCTCTATCCTCAACCCTCAATCCTCAATCCTCAATCCTCAATCGTCAATCTTCCATCCTCAATACTCAATCTTCAATCCTCAATCCTCAATCCTCAACCCTCAACCCTCAATCCTCATTCTTCAATCCTCAATACCCAATCCTCAATCTTCAATCCTCAATCCTCAATTCTCAATCCTCAATCCTCAATAGTCAATCCTCAATCTTCAACTCTCAGTGCCAAATCCTCTGTCTTGAATACTCAATCCTCAATACTCAAACTTCAATCCCCAATACTCAATCTTCAATCCTCAATCCTCAATCCTCATTCCTCAATCCTCATTCTTCAATCATCAATACCCAATCCTCAATCTTCAATCCTCAATCCTCAATCCTCAATTCTCAATCCTCAATCCTCAATCCTCAAACCTCAAACATCAATACTCAACCCTCAGTCCTCGTCCTCAATCCACAACCCTCAATCCTCAACCCTCAATCTTCAATTCTCAATCCTCAATCTACAATCCTCAATCATCAATCCTCAGTCCTCAAACCTCAATCCTGAATCCTCAATCCTGAATCCTCAGTCTTCAGCCCTCAGTCCTCAACAATCAGTTATCAATCCTCAATCCTGAATAGAGTATCATCAATACACAGTTTTCAATACTCAATACTCAATCTGCAATCTTCAAATCTCTATCCACAGTCATCAATTCTCATCACTCAACCCTCTAACACTCAGTCCCCAATCCTCAATCTTCAATCCTCAATCCTCAATCCTCAACACTCAATCCTCAATCCTCAATTTTCAATCCTCAATAATCAATCTTCAATCCTCAATCCTCAATCCTCAATTCTCAATCCTCAATCGTCAGTCTTCAATCCTCAATAGTCAATCTTCAATCCTGAATCCTCAATCCTCAATCCTCAATCCTCATTCTTCAATCCTCAATACCCAATCCTCAATCTTCAATCCTCAATCCTCAATCCTCAATTCTCAATCCTCATTCCTCAGTCCTCAGTCCTCAAACCTCAATCCTCAATCCTCAATCTTCAACCCTCAATACTCAATCTTCAATCCTCAATCCTCAATCCTCAATCCTCAATCCTCCATCCTCAATATTCAACACAGAACCCTCAACCATCAATCCTCAATACTCAACCATCAATCCTCAATTCTCAATACTCAATAGAGTATCCTGAATTCTCATGGTTCAATACTCAATCCACAATTTTCAATAATCAAAACTCAATCCTCAAACATCAATTCTCAACACTCAATCCTCAACACTCAGTCCTCTCTCTTCAATCCTCCATCCTCAATCCTCAATCCTCAATTGCCAATCCTCAACTTTCAATCCTCAACCCTCAATCCTCAGTCCTCAAACCTCAATCACGAATCCTCAATCCTGAATCCTCAATCTTCAGCCCTCAGTCCTCAACAATCAATTGTCAATCCTCAATCCTCAATAGAATATCCTCAATTCACTGTTTCCAATACTCAATCCCCATTCTTCAATCTTCAAATCTCAATCCACAAACATCAATTCTCATCACTCAGCCCTCAACGCTCAGTCCTCAATCGTCAATCCTCAATCCCCAATCCTCAATCTTCAATCCTCAATCCTCAATCCTCAATCCTCAATCCTCAATCTTCAATCCTCAATACTCAATATTCAATCCTCAATCCTGAATCCTCAATCCTCAATCCTCAATCCTCAATCCTCAGCCTTCAAACCTCAATCCTCAACCCTCAGCCCTCATCCTCAATCCTCAATCCTCAATCCTAAATCCTCAATATTCAATCCTCAATCCTCAATCCTCAATCCTCAATCCTCAATCCTCAATACCCAATCCTCAATCCTCAATCTTCAATCCTCAATCCTCAATACTCAATCCTCAATCTTCGATCCTCAGTACTCAATATTCAATCCTCAATCCTCAATCCTCAATTCTCAATCCTCAATCCTCAGTCCTCAGTCCTCATACCTCAATCCTCAACCCTCAGCCCTCATCCTCAATCCTCAATTCTCAATCCTAAATCCTCAATCTTCCATCCTCAATACTCAATCCTCAATCCTCAATCCCCTGTCCTCAAACCTCAATTCTGAATCCTCAATCCTGAATCATCAATCTTCAGCCCTCAGTCCTCAACAATCAGTTGTCAATCCTCAATCCTCAATAGAATATCCTCAATTCACAGTTTTCTAAACTCAATACTCAAACTGCAATCTTCAAATCTCTATACACAAACATCAATTCTCATCACTCAACTCTCAACACTCCGTCCACAATCCTCAAACTTCAATCCTCAATCCTCAATCCTCAACCCTCAATCCTCAATCCTCAATTTTCAAACCTCAATAATCAATCTTGAATCCTCAATCCTCAATCCTCAATCCTCAATCGTCAGACTTCAATCCTCAATACTCAATCTTCAATCCTGAATCCTCAATCCTCAATCCTCAATCCTCAATCCTCATTCTTCAATCCTGAATACCCAATCCTCAATCTTCAATCCTCAATCCTCAATCCTCAATTCTCAATCCTCAATCCTCAGTCCTCAGTCCTCGAACCACAATCCTCAACCCTCAGCCCTCATCCACAATCCTCAATCCTCAACCCTCAGTCCTCCGTCCTCAAAACACAATCCTCAGCCCTCAGACCTCATCCTCAATCCTCAATTCTCAATCCTAAATCCTCAATCTTCCATCCTCAATACTCAATCCTCAATCCTCAATCCCCTGTCCTCAAACCTCAATTCTGAATCCTCAATCCTGAATCATCAATCTTCAGCCCTCAGTCCTCAACAATCAGTTGTCAATCCTCAATCCTCAATAGAATATCCTCAATTCACAGTTTTCTAAACTCAATACTCAAACTGCAATCTTCAAATCTCTATACACAAACATCAATTCTCATCACTCAACTCTCAACACTCCGTCCACAATCCTCAAACTTCAATCCTCAATCCTCAATCCTCAACCCTCAATCCTCAATCCTCAATTTTCAAACCTCAATAATCAATCTTGAATCCTCAATCCTCAATCCTCAATCCTCAATCGTCAGACTTCAATCCTCAATACTCAATCTTCAATCCTGAATCCTCAATCCTCAATCCTCAATCCTCAATCCTCATTCTTCAATCCTGAATACCCAATCCTCAATCTTCAATCCTCAATCCTCAATCCTCAATTCTCAATCCTCAATCCTCAGTCCTCAGTCCTCGAACCACAATCCTCAACCCTCAGCCCTCATCCACAATCCTCAATCCTCAACCCTCAGTCCTCCGTCCTCAAAACACAATCCTCAGCCCTCAGACCTCATCCTCGATCCTCAATCCTCAATCCTCAATCCTCAATATTCAATCCTCAATACTCAATATTCAATCCTCAGTCCTCAAGCCTCAATTCTGAATCCTGAATACTAAACCTTCAATCCTCAATCCTCAGTCCTGAATACTCTACCATCAATCTTCAAACCTCAATCCCCAATGCTCAATCCTCAATCCTCATTCTTCAATCCTCAATACCCAATCCTCAATCTTCAATCCTCTATCCTCAATGCTCAATTCTCAATTCTCAATCCTCAAACCTCAATCTTCAATCCTCAATACTCGATCTTCAATCCTCAATCCTCAATCCTCAGTCATCAATCCTCAATCCTCAATCCTCAATCTTCAATCCTCAATAATCAATCTCCAATACTAGATCCTCAATCCCCAATCCTCAGTCCTTAATCCTCAATCTTGAATTCTCAATCCCCAGTCCTCAATCTTCAATCCTCAATGCTCAATCCTCAATCCTCAATCCTCAGTCCTCAATCCTCAATCCTCAATCCTCAAACCTCAAACCTCAACCGTCAGTCCTCGTCCTCAAACCTCAACGCTCAATCCTCCATCCTCAATCTTCAATCATCAATACTCAATCTTCAATCCTCAATCCTCAATTCTCAATCCTAAATCCTCAATCTTCCATCCTCAATACTTAATCCTCAATCCTCAATCCCCTGTCCTCAAACCTCAATTCTGAATCCTCAATCCTGAATCATCAATCTTCAGCCCTCAGTCCTCAACAATCAGTTGTCAATCCTCAATCCTCAATAGAATATCCTCAATTCACAGTTTTCTATACTCAATACTCAAACTGCAATCTTCAAATCTCTATTCACAAACATCAATTCTCATCACTCAACTCTCAACACTCCGTCCACAATCCTCAAACTTCAATCCTCAATCCTCAATCCTCAACCCTCAATTCTCAATCCTCAATTTTCAAACCTCAATAATCAATCTTGAATCCTCAATCCTCAATCCTCAATCCACAATCGTCAGACTTCAATCCTCAATACTCAATCTTCAATCCTGAATCCTCAATCCTCAATCCTCAATCCTCAATCCTCAATTCTCAATCCTCAATCCTCAGTCCTCAGACCTCAAACATCAATACTCAACCCTCAGTCCTCGTCCTCAATCCACAACACTCAATCATCAATCCTCAATCTTCAATCATCAATATTCAATCTTCAGTCCTCAATCCTCAATCCTCAATCCTCAATGTTCAGTACGCAATACCCAATCCTCAATCTTCAATACTCAATTCTCAATCCTCAATCCTCAATCCCCAATCATCAATCCTCAATCTTCAATACCCAATCGTCAATCCTCAATCCTCAATACTCAATACCCAACCATCAATCCTCAATTCCCAATACTCAATAGAATATCCTGAATTCTCAGGATTCAATACTCAAACCTCAATCCTCAACCCTCAGCCCTCATCCTCCATTCTCAATCCTCAATCCTCAATCCTCAATCTTCAATCCTAAATACTCAATCTTCAATCCTCCATCCTCAGTCCTCAAACCTCAATTCTGAATCCTGAATACTCAACCTTCAATCCTCAAACCTCAGTCCCGAATACTCTACCATCAATCTTCAATCCTCAATCCCCAATGCTCAATCCTCAATCCTCATTCTTCAGTCCTCAATACCCAATCCTCAATCTTCAATCCTCAATCCTCAATGCTCAATTCTCAATCCTCAATCCTCAAACCTCAATCTTCAATCCTCAATACTCGATCTTCAATCCTCAATCCTCAATCCTCAGTCATCAATCCTCAATCCTCAATCCTCAATCTTCAATCCTCAATAATCAATCTCCAATACTAGATCCTCAATCCCCGATCCTCAATGCTTAATCCTCAATCTTGAATCCTCAATCCCCAGTCCTAAATCTTCAATCCTCAATGCTCAATCCTCAATCCTCAATCCTCAGTCCTCGATCCTCAATCCTCAATCCTCAAACCTCAAACCTCAACCGTCAGTCCTCGTCCTCAAACCTCAACCCTCAATCCTCCATCCTCAATCTTCAATCATCAATACTCAATCTTCAATCCTCAATCCTCAATCCTCACTCCTCAGTCCTCAATCCTCAATATTCAACGCACAACCCTCAACCATCAATCCTCAATACTCAACCATCAATCCTCAGTTCTCAATACTCAATAGAATATCCTGAATTCTCATGGTTCAATACTCAATCCGCAATATTCAGTAATCAAATCTCTATCCTCAAACATCAATTCTCAATACTCAATCCTCAACACTCAGTCCTCTCTCTTCAATCCTCAATCCTCAATCCTCAATCTTCAATCCTCAACACTCAATCTTCAATCCTCAATCCTCAATACTCAATCCTCAAAAATCAATCCCGAATCCTCAATCCTGAATCCTCAATCCTGAATCCTCAATCTTCAGCCCTCAGTCCTCAACAATCAATTGTCAATCCTCAATCCTCAATAGAATATCCTCAATTCACTGTTTTCAATACTCAATCCCCATTCGTCAATCTTCAAATCTCAATCCACAAACATCAATACTCATCACTCAACCCTCAACACTCGGTCCTCAATCGTCAATCCTCAATCCCTAATCCTCAATCTTCAGTCCTCAATCCTCATTCCTCAATCCTCAATCCTCAATCTTCAATCCTCAATCCTCAACCCTCAATCCTCAATCTTCAATCCTCAATACTCATTCTTCAATCCTCAATCCTCAATCCTCAATCCTCAATCCTCATTCTTCAATCCTCTACACCCAGTCCTCAATCTTCAATCCTCAATACTCAATCCTCAATTCTCAATCCTCAATCCTCAATCCTCAGACCTCAAACATCAATACTCAACCCTCAGTCCTCGTCCTCAATCCACAAGACTCAATCCTCAATCCTCAATATTCAATCATCAATATTCAATCTTCAGTCCTCAATCGTCAATCCTCAATCCTCAATCCTCAATCCTCAATGTTCAGTCCGCAATACCCAATCCTCAGTCTTCAATACTCAATTCTCAATCCTCAATCCTCAATCCACAATCCTCAATCATCAATCCTCAACCTTCAATCATCAATACTCAATCTTCAATCCTCAATCCTCAATCCTCAGACTTCAGACATCAATACTCAACCCACAGTCCTCGTCCTCAATCCACAACCCTCAATCCTCAATCCTCAATCTTCTATCATTAATATTCAATCTTCAATCCACAATCCTCAATCCTCAATCCTCAACCCACAATCCTCTCCGTTCAATCCTCAATACCCAATCCTCAGTCTTCAATCCTCAATCCTCAAGCCTCAATCCTCAATCCTCAATGCTCAGCCCTCAAACCTCAATCCTGAATCCTCAATCCTGAATCCTCAATCCTGAATTCTCAATCTTCAGCCCTGAGTCCTCAACAATCAGTTGTCAATCCTCAATCCTCAATAGAGTATCCTCAATTCACAGTTTTCAATACTCAATACTCAATCTGCAATCTTCAGATCTCTATCCACAAACATCAATTCTCATCACTCAACCCTCAATGCTCAGTCCCCAATCCTCAATCTTCAATCCTCAATCCTCAATCCTCAATCCTCTATCTTAATCTTCAATCCTCAATACTCAAACTTCAATCCTCAATCCTCAATGCCCTATCCCCAATCCTCAACCTTCAATCCTCAATACTCAATCTTCAATCCTGAATCCTCAATCCGCAACCCTCAATCCTCAATCCTCAATCCTCAATCGTCAATCTTCAATCCTCAATACTCAATCCTCAATCCTCAATCCTCAACCCTCAATCCTCAATCCTCAATCCTCAATCGTCAATCTACAATCCTCAATACTCAATCTTCAATCCTCAATCCTCAATCCTCAATCCTCAATCCTCAATCCTCAATCCTCAATCCTCAATCTTCAATCCTCAGTCCCAAATCCTCGATCTTCAATACTCAATCCTCAATCCTCAAGCTTCAATCCTCAATACTCAATCTTCAATCCTCAATCCTCAATCCTCAATCCTCAATCCTCAATCCTCAATCCTCATTCTTCAATCCTCAATACCCAATCCTCAATCTTCAATCCTCAATCCTCAATCATCAATTCTGTGTCCTCAATCCTCAATCCTCAGACCTCTAACATCAAAACTCAACCCTCAGTCCTCGTCCTCAATCCACAACCCTCAACCCTCAATCCTCAATCTTCAATTCTCAATCCTCAATCCTCAATACTCAATCCTCAATCCTCAATCCTCAATCCTCAGTCCTCAAACCTCAATCCTGAATCCTCAATCGTGAATCCTCAATCCTCAGTCCTCAATCTACAATCCTCAATACTCAATCTGCAATCCTCAATCCTCAGTCCTCAATCCTCAATCCTCATTCTTCAATCGTCAATACCGAATCTTCAATCTTCAATCCTCAATCCTCAATACTCAATCTTCAATCCTCAATCCTCAATTTTCAATCCTCAATGCTCAATCCTAAATCCTCAATCCTCAATCCTCAATCCTCAATCCTCAATCCTCAATCTTCAATACCCAATACCCAATCCTGAGTCTTCAATCCACAATCCTCAATCCTCAATCCTCACTCCTCAATCCTCAGTCCTCAAACCTCAATCCTGAATCTTTCAATCATGAATCCTCAATCTTCAGCCCTGAGTCCTACGCAATCAGTTGTCAATCCTCAATCCTCAATAGAATGTCCTCCATTCACAGCTTTCAATACTCAATACTCAATCTGCGAATTTCAGATCTCTATCCACAAACATCAATTCTCATCACTCAACCCTCAATACTCAGTCCACAATCCTCAACCTTCAATCGTCAATCCTCAATCCTCAATCCTCAATCTTAATTTTCAATCCTCAATACTCAATCTTCAATCCTCAATCCTCAATCCTCAATCCTCACTCCTCAATCCTCAGTCCTCAAACCTCAATCCTGAATCTTTCAATCATGAATCCTCAATCTTCAGCCCTGAGTCCTACGCAATCAGTTGTCAATCCTCAATCCTCAATAGAATGTCCTCCATTCACAGCTTTCAATACTCAATACTCAATCTGCGAATTTCAGATCTCTATCCACAAACATCAATTCTCATCACTCAACCCTCAATACTCAGTCCACAATCCTCAACCTTCAATCGTCAATCCTCAATCCTCAATCCTCAATCTTAATTTTCAATCCTCAATACTCAATCTTCAATCCTCAATCCTCAATCCTCAATCTTAATCTTCAATCCTCAATACTCAATCTTCAACCCTCAATCCTCAATCCTCAATCCTCAACACTCAATCCTCAATCTTCAATCCTCAATACTCAATCTTCAATACTCAATCCTCAATCCTCAATCCTCAATCCTCAATCCTCAATCCTCAATCGTCAATCTTCCATCCTCAATACTCAATCTTCAATCCTCAATCCTCATTCCTCAATCCTCAATCCTCAATCTTCAATCCTCAATACTCAATCTTCAATCCTCAATCCTCTATCCTCAACCCTCAATCCTCAATCCTCATTCTTCAATCCTCAATACCCAATCCTCAATCTTCAATCCTCGATCCTCAATCCTCAATCATCAATCCTCAATAGTCAATCCTCAATCTTCAACTCTCAGTGCCAAATCCTCAATCTTGAATACTCAATCCTCAATCCTCAAACTTCAATCCTCAATACTCAATCTTCAATCCTCAATCCTCAATCCTCAATCCTCAATCCTCATTCTTCAATCATCAATACCCAATCCTCAATCTTCAATCCTCAATCCTCAATCCTCAATCCTCAATCCTCATTCTTCAATCCTCAATACCCTATCCTCAATCTTCAATCCTCAATCCTCAATCCTCAATCCTCAATCCTCAATCTTCAATCCTCAATACTCAATCCTCAGTCCTCAATCCTCAACACTCAATCCTCAATTTTCAATCCTCAATCCTCAGTCCTCAATCTACAATCCTCAATACTCAATCTGCAATCCTCAATCCTCAGTCCTCAATCCTCAATCCTCATTCTTCAATCCTCAATCCCCTATCCTCAATCTTAATCTTCAATCCTCAATACTCAATCTTCAATCCTCAATCCTCAATCCTCAATCCTCAATACTCAATCTTTAATCCTCAATCCTCAATCCTCATTCTACAATCCCCAATACTCAATCTGCAATCCTCAATCCTCAGTCCTCAATCCTCAATCCTCATTCTTCAATCCTCAATACCGAATCCTCAATCTTCAATCCTCAATCCTCAATCCTCAATTCTCAATCCTCAATCCTCAATCCTCAGACTTCAAACATCAATACTCAACCCTCAGTCCTCGTCCTCAATCCACAACACTCAATCCTCAATCCTCAATCTTCAATCATTAATATTCAATCTTCAATCCACAATCCTCAATCCTCAATCCTCAATCCTCAGTCCTCAGTCCTCAAACCTCAATCCTCAACCCTCAGCCCTCATCCTCAATCCTCAACCCTCAGCCCTCATCCTCAATCCTCAATCCTCAATCCTAAATCCTGAATTTTCCATCCTCAATACTCAATCTTCAATCCTCAATCCCCTGTCCTCAAACGTCAATTCTGAATCCTCAATCCTGAATCCTCAATCTTCAGCCCTCAGTACTACACAATCAGTTGTCAATCCTCAATCCTCAATAGAATGTCCTCAATTCACAGTTTTCAATACTCAATACTCAACCTGCAACCTTCAGATCTCTATCCACAAACATCAATTCTCATCACTCGACCCTCAATGCTCAGTCCCCAATCCTCAATCTTCAATCCTCAATACTCAATCTTCAAACCTCAATCCTCAATCCTCAACCCTCAATCCTCAATCCTCAATCCTCAATCGTCAGTCTTCCATCCTCAATACTCAATCTTCAATCCTCAATGCTCAATCCTCAATCCTCAATCCTCAATCCTCAATCTTAATCTTCAATCCTCAATACTCAATCTTCAATCCTCAATCCTCAATCCTCAATCCTCAACACTCAACCCTCAATCACGAATCCTCAATCCTCAGTCCTCAATCTACAATCCTCAATACTCAATCTGCAATCCTCAATCCTCAGTCCTCAATCCTCAATCCTCATTCTTCAATCCTCAATACCGAATCTTCAATCTTCAATCCTCAATCCTCAATACTCAATCTTCAGTCCTCAATCCTCAATTTTCAATCCTCAATGCTCAATCCTCAATCCTCAATCCTCAATCCTCAATCCTCAATCCTCAATCCTCAATCTTCAATACTCAATACCCAATCCTCAGTCTTCAATCCACAATCCTCATTCCTCAATCCTCACTCCTCAATCCTCAGTCCTCAAACCTCAATCCTGAATCTTTCAATCATGAATCCTCAATCTTCAGCCCTGAGTCCTACGCAATCAGTTGTCAATCCTCAATCCTCAATAGAATGTCCTCAATTCACAGCTTTCAATACTCAATACTCAATCTGCAAACCTCAGATCTCTATCCACAAACATCAATTCTCATCACTCAACCCTCAATACGCTGTCCCCAATCCTCAATCTTCAATCCCCAATCCTCAATCCTCAATCTTCAATCCTCAATCCTCAATCCTCAATTCTGTGTCCTCAATCCTCAATCCTCAGACCTCTAACATCAAAACTCAACCCTCAGTCCTCGTCCTCAATCCACAACCCTCAATCCTCAATCCTCAATCTTCAATTCTCAATCCTCAATCCTCAATACTCAATCCTCACCCTGAATCCTCAATCCTCAGTCCTCAAACCTCAATCCCGAAACCTCAATCGTGAATCCTCAATCTTCAGCCCTCAGTCCTCAACAATCAGTTGTCAATCCTCAATCATCAATAGAATATCATCAACTCACAGTTTTTAACACTGAATACTCAATCTGCAATGTTCAAATCTCTATCCACAAACTTCAATTCTCATCACTCAACCCTCAACACTCAGTCCACAATCCTCAATCTTCAATCCTCAGTCCTCAGTCCTCAAACCTCAACCCTCAACCCTCAGCCCTCATCCTCAATCCTCAATACTCAATCCTGAATCCCCCATCCTCAATCCTCAATCCTCATTCTTCAATCCTCAATACCCAATCCTCAATCTTCAATCCTCAATCCTCAATCCTCAATTCTCAATCCTCATTCCTCAGTCCTCAGTCCTCAAACCTCAATCCTCAACCCTCAGCCCTCATCCTCAATCATCAATCCTCAATCCTCAATCGTCAATAGAATATCATCAATTCACAGTTTTCAATACTCAATACTCAATCTGCAATCTTCAAATCTCTATTCACAAACATTAATTCTCATCACTCAACCCTCGACACTCCGTCCCCAATCCTCAATCTTCATTCCTCAATCCTCAATACTCAACCCTCAATCCTCAATCCTCAGTCCTCAAACCTCAATTCTGTATCCTGAACACTCAATCTTCAATCCTCAATCCTCAGTCCTCAAACCTCAATTCTGTATCCTGAACACTCAATCTTCAATCCTCAATCCTCAGTCCTGAATACTCTACCATCAATCTTCAATCCTCAATCCCCAATGCTCAATCCTCTATCCTCATTCCTCAATCCTCAATACCCAATCCTCAATCGTCAATCCTCAATCCTCAATGTTTAATTCTCAATCCTCAGTCGTCAAACCTCAACCTTCAATCCTCAATACTCAATCTTCAATCCTCAATCCTCAATCCTCTGTCATCAATCCTCAAACTTCAATTCTCAATCGTGAATCCTCACTCCTCAATCCTCAACCCTCAATCCTCGTTCCTCAAACCTCAATCCTCAACCCTCAGTCCTCATCCTCAATTCTAAATTCTCAATTCTCAATCCTCAATCCTCAATCCTCAATCCTCAATCCTCAATCTTAATCTTCAATCCTCAATACTCAATCTTCAATCATCAATACTCAATCTTCAATCCTCAATCCTCAATTCTCAATCCTAAATCCTCAATCTTCCATCCTCAATACTTAATCCTCAATCCTCAATCCCCTGTCCTCAAACCTCAATTCTGAATCCTCAATCCTGAATCCTCAATCTTCAGCCCTCAGTCCTCAACAATCAGTTGTCAATCCTCAATCCTCAATAGAATATCCTCAATTCACAGTTTTCTATACTCAATACTCAAACTGCAATCTTCAAATCTCTATTCACAAACATCAATTCTCATCACTCAACTCTCAACACTCCGTCCACAATCCTCAAACTTCAATCCTCAATCCTCAATCCTCAACCCTCAATTCTCAATCCTCAATTTTCAAACCTCAATAATCAATCTTGAATCCTCAATCCTCAATCCTCAATCCACAATCGTCAGACTTCAATCCTCAATACTCAATCTTCAATCCTGAATCCTCAATCCTCAATCCTCAATCCTCAATCCTCAATTCTCAATCCTCAATCCTCAGTCCTCAGACCTCAAACATCAATACTCAACCCTCAGTCCTCGTCCTCAATCCACAACACTCAATCATCAATCCTCAATCTTCAATCATCAATATTCAATCTTCAGTCCTCAATCCTCAATCCTCAATCCTCAATGTTCAGTACGCAATACCCAATCCTCAATCTTCAATACTCAATTCTCAATCCTCAATCCTCAATCCCCAATCATCAATCCTCAATCTTCAATACCCAATCGTCAATCCTCAATCCTCAATACTCAATACCCAACCATCAATCCTCAATTCCCAATACTCAATAGAATATCCTGAATTCTCAGGATTCAATACTCAAACCTCAATCCTCAACCCTCAGCCCTCATCCTCCATTCTCAATCCTCAATCCTCAATCCTCAATCTTCAATCCTAAATACTCAATCTTCAATCCTCCATCCTCAGTCCTCAAACCTCAATTCTGAATCCTGAATACTCAACCTTCAATCCTCAAACCTCAGTCCCGAATACTCTACCATCAATCTTCAATCCTCAATCCCCAATGCTCAATCCTCAATCCTCATTCTTCAGTCCTCAATACCCAATCCTCAATCTTCAATCCTCAATCCTCAATGCTCAATTCTCAATCCTCAATCCTCAAACCTCAATCTTCAATCCTCAATACTCGATCTTCAATCCTCAATCCTCAATCCTCAGTCATCAATCCTCAATCCTCAATCCTCAATCTTCAATCCTCAATAATCAATCTCCAATACTAGATCCTCAATCCCCGATCCTCAATGCTTAATCCTCAATCTTGAATCCTCAATCCCCAGTCCTAAATCTTCAATCCTCAATGCTCAATCCTCAATCCTCAATCCTCAGTCCTCGATCCTCAATCCTCAATCCTCAAACCTCAAACCTCAACCGTCAGTCCTCGTCCTCAAACCTCAACCCTCAATCCTCCATCCTCAATCTTCAATCATCAATACTCAATCTTCAATCCTCAATCCTCAATCCTCAATCCTCAGTCCTCAATCCTCAATATTCAACGCACAACCCTCAACCATCAATCCTCAATACTCAACCATCAATCCTCAGTTCTCAATACTCAATAGAATATCCTGAATTCTCATGGTTCAATACTCAATCCGCAATATTCAGTAATCAAATCTCTATCCTCAAACATCAATTCTCAATACTCAATCCTCAACACTCAGTCCTCTCTCTTCAATCCTCAATCCTCAATCCTCAATCTTCAATCCTCAACACTCAATCTTCAATCCTCAATCCTCAATACTCAATCCTCAAAAATCAATCCCGAATCCTCAATCCTGAATCCTCAATCCTGAATCCTCAATCTTCAGCCCTCAGTCCTCAACAATCAATTGTCAATCCTCAATCCTCAATAGAATATCCTCAATTCACTGTTTTCAATACTCAATCCCCATTCGTCAATCTTCAAATCTCAATCCACAAACATCAATACTCATCACTCAACCCTCAACACTCGGTCCTCAATCGTCAATCCTCAATCCCTAATCCTCAATCTTCAGTCCTCAATCCTCATTCCTCAATCCTCAATCCTCAATCTTCAATCCTCAATCCTCAACCCTCAATCCTCAATCTTCAATCCTCAATACTCATTCTTCAATCCTCAATCCTCAATCCTCAATCCTCAATCCTCATTCTTCAATCCTCTACACCCAGTCCTCAATCTTCAATCCTCAATACTCAATCCTCAATTCTCAATCCTCAATCCTCAATCCTCAGACCTCAAACATCAATACTCAACCCTCAGTCCTCGTCCTCAATCCACAAGACTCAATCCTCAATCCTCAATATTCAATCATCAATATTCAATCTTCAGTCCTCAATCGTCAATCCTCAATCCTCAATCCTCAATCCTCAATGTTCAGTCCGCAATACCCAATCCTCAGTCTTCAATACTCAATTCTCAATCCTCAATCCTCAATCCACAATCCTCAATCATCAATCCTCAACCTTCAATCATCAATACTCAATCTTCAATCCTCAATCCTCAATCCTCAGACTTCAGACATCAATACTCAACCCACAGTCCTCGTCCTCAATCCACAACCCTCAATCCTCAATCCTCAATCTTCTATCATTAATATTCAATCTTCAATCCACAATCCTCAATCCTCAATCCTCAACCCACAATCCTCTCCGTTCAATCTTCAATACCCAATCCTCAGTCTTCAATCCTCAATCCTCAAGCCTCAATCCTCAATCCTCAATGCTCAGCCCTCAAACCTCAATCCTGAATCCTCAATCCTGAATCCTCAATCCTGAATTCTCAATCTTCAGCCCTGAGTCCTCAACAATCAGTTGTCAATCCTCAATCCTCAATAGAGTATCCTCAATTCACAGTTTTCAATACTCAATACTCAATCTGCAATCTTCAGATCTCTATCCACAAACATCAATTCTCATCACTCAACCCTCAATGCTCAGTCCCCAATCCTCAATCTTCAATCCTCAATCCTCAATCCTCAATCCTCTATCTTAATCTTCAATCCTCAATACTCAAACTTCAATCCTCAATCCTCAATGCCCTATCCCCAATCCTCAACCTTCAATCCTCAATACTCAATCTTCAATCCTGAATCCTCAATCCGCAACCCTCAATCCTCAATCCTCAATCCTCAATCGTCAATCTTCAATCCTCAATACTCAATCCTCAATCCTCAATCCTCAACCCTCAATCCTCAATCCTCAATCCTCAATCGTCAATCTACAATCCTCAATACTCAATCTTCAATCCTCAATCCTCAATCCTCAATCCTCAATCCTCAATCCTCAATCCTCAATCCTCAATCTTCAATCCTCAGTCCCAAATCCTCGATCTTCAATACTCAATCCTCAATCCTCAAGCTTCAATCCTCAATACTCAATCTTCAATCCTCAATCCTCAATCCTCAATCCTCAATCCTCAATCCTCAATCCTCATTCTTCAATCCTCAATACCCAATCCTCAATCTTCAATCCTCAATCCTCAATCCTCAATTCTGTGTCCTCAATCCTCAATCCTCAGACCTCTAACATCAAAACTCAACCCTCAGTCCTCGTCCTCAATCCACAACCCTCAACCCTCAATCCTCAATCTTCAATTCTCAATCCTCAATCCTCAATACTCAATCCTCAATCCTCAATCCTCAATCCTCAGTCCTCAAACCTCAATCCTGAATCCTCAATCGTGAATCCTCAATCCTCAGTCCTCAATCTACAATCCTCAATACTCAATCTGCAATCCTCAATCCTCAGTCCTCAATCCTCAATCCTCATTCTTCAATCGTCAATACCGAATCTTCAATCTTCAATCCTCAATCCTCAATACTCAATCTTCAATCCTCAATCCTCAATTTTCAATCCTCAATGCTCAATCCTAAATCCTCAATCCTCAATCCTCAATCCTCAATCCTCAATCCTCAATCTTCAATACCCAATACCCAATCCTCAGTCTTCAATCCACAATCCTCAATCCTCAATCCTCACTCCTCAATCCTCAGTCCTCAATCCTCAATCCTGAATCTTTCAATCATGAATCCTCAATCTTCAGCCCTGAGTCCTACGCAATCAGTTGTCAATCCTCAATCCTCAATAGAATGTCCTCCATTCACAGCTTTCAATACTCAATACTCAATCTGCGAATTTCAGATCTCTATCCACAAACATCAATTCTCATCACTCAACCCTCAATACTCAGTCCACAATCCTCAACCTTCAATCGTCAATCCTCAATCCTCAATCCTCAATCTTAATTTTCAATCCTCAATACTCAATCTTCAATCCTCAATCCTCAATCCTCAATCTTAATCTTCAATCCTCAATACTCAATCTTCAACCCTCAATCCTCAATCCTCAATCCTCAACACTCAATCCTCAATCTTCAATCCTCAATACTCAATCTTCAATACTCAATCCTCAATCCTCAATCCTCAATCCTCAATCCTCAATCCTCAATCGTCAATCTTCCATCCTCAATACTCAATCTTCAATCCTCAATCCTCATTCCTCAATCCTCAATCCTCAATCTTCAATCCTCAATACTCAATCTTCAATCCTCAATCCTCTATCCTCAACCCTCAATCCTCAATCCTCATTCTTCAATCCTCAATACCCAATCCTCAATCTTCAATCCTCGATCCTCAATCCTCAATCATCAATCCTCAATAGTCAATCCTCAATCTTCAACTCTCAGTGCCAAATCCTCAATCTTGAATACTCAATCCTCAATCCTCAAACTTCAATCCTCAATACTCAATCTTCAATCCTCAATCCTCAATCCTCAATCCTCAATCCTCATTCTTCAATCATCAATACCCAATCCTCAATCTTCAATCCTCAATCCTCAATCCTCAATCCTCAATCCTCATTCTTCAATCCTCAATAATCTATCCTCAATCTTCAATCCTCAATCCTCAATCCTCAATCCTCAATCCTCAATCTTCAATCCTCAATACTCAATCCTCAATCCTCAATCCTCAACACTCAATCCTCAATTTTCAATCCTCAATCCTCAGTCCTCAATCTACAATCCTCAATACTCAATCTGCAATCCTCAATCCTCAGTCCTCAATCCTCAATCCTCATTCTTCAATCCTCAATCCCCTATCCTCAATCTTAATCTTCAATCCTCAATACTCAATCTTCAATCCTCAATCCTCAATCCTCAATCCTCAATACTCAATCTTTAATCCTCAATCCTCAATCCTCATTCTACAATCCCCAATACTCAATCTGCAATCCTCAATCCTCAGTCCTCAATCCTCAATCCTCATTCTTCAATCCTCAATACCGAATCCTCAATCTTCAATCCTCAATCCTCAATCCTCAATTCTCAATCCTCAATCCTCAATCCTCAGACTTCAAACATCAATACTCAACCCTCAGTCCTCGTCCTCAATCCACAACACTCAATCCTCAATCCTCAATCTTCAATCATTAATATTCAATCTTCAATCCACAATCCTCAATCCTCAATCCTCAATCCTCAGTCCTCAGTCCTCAAACCTCAATCCTCAACCCTCAGCCCTCATCCTCAATCCTCAACCCTCAGCCCTCATCCTCAATCCTCAATCCTCAATCCTAAATCCTGAATTTTCCATCCTCAATACTCAATCTTCAATCCTCAATCCCCTGTCCTCAAACGTCAATTCTGAATCCTCAATCCTGAATCCTCAATCTTCAGCCCTCAGTACTACACAATCAGTTGTCAATCCTCAATCCTCAATAGAATGTCCTCAATTCACAGTTTTCAATACTCAATACTCAACCTGCAACCTTCAGATCTCTATCCACAAACATCAATTCTCATCACTCAACCCTCAATGCTCAGTCCCCAATCCTCAATCTTCAATCCTCAATACTCAATCTTCAAACCTCAATCCTCAATCCTCAACCCTCAATCCTCAATCCTCAATCCTCAATCGTCAGTCTTCCATCCTCAATACTCAATCTTCAATCCTCAATGCTCAATCCTCAATCCTCAATCCTCAATCCTCAATCTTAATCTTCAATCCTCAATACTCAATCTTCAATCCTCAATCCTCAATCCTCAATCCTCAACACTCAACCCTCAATCACGAATCCTCAATCCTCAGTCCTCAATCTACAATCCTCAATACTCAATCTGCAATCCTCAATCCTCAGTCCTCAATCCTCAATCCTCATTCTTCAATCCTCAATACCGAATCTTCAATCTTCAATCCTCAATCCTCAATACTCAATCTTCAGTCCTCAATCCTCAATTTTCAATCCTCAATGCTCAATCCTCAATCCTCAATCCTCAATCCTCAATCCTCAATCCTCAATCCTCAATCTTCAATACTCAATACCCAATCCTCAGTCTTCAATCCACAATCCTCATTCCTCAATCCTCACTCCTCAATCCTCAGTCCTCAAACCTCAATCCTGAATCTTTCAATCATGAATCCTCAATCTTCAGCCCTGAGTCCTACGCAATCAGTTGTCAATCCTCAATCCTCAATAGAATGTCCTCAATTCACAGCTTTCAATACTCAATACTCAATCTGCAAACCTCAGATCTCTATCCACAAACATCAATTCTCATCACTCAACCCTCAATACGCTGTCCCCAATCCTCAATCTTCAATCCCCAATCCTCAATCCTCAATCTTCAATCCTCAATCCTCAATCCTCAATTCTGTGTCCTCAATCCTCAATCCTCAGACCTCTAACATCAAAACTCAACCCTCAGTCCTCGTCCTCAATCCACAACCCTCAATCCTCAATCCTCAATCTTCAATTCTCAATCCTCAATCCTCAATACTCAATCCTCACCCTCAATCCTCAATCCTCAGTCCTCAAACCTCAATCCCGAAACCTCAATCGTGAATCCTCAATCTTCAGCCCTCAGTCCTCAACAATCAGTTGTCAATCCTCAATCATCAATAGAATATCATCAACTCACAGTTTTTAACACTGAATACTCAATCTGCAATGTTCAAATCTCTATCCACAAACTTCAATTCTCATCACTCAACCCTCAACACTCAGTCCACAATCCTCAATCTTCAATCCTCAGTCCTCAGTCCTCAAACCTCAACCCTCAACCCTCAGCCCTCATCCTCAATCCTCAATACTCAATCCTGAATCCCCCATCCTCAATCCTCAATCCTCATTCTTCAATCCTCAATACCCAATCCTCAATCTTCAATCCTCAATCCTCAATCCTCAATCATCAACATTCAACGCACAACCCTCAACCATCAATCCTCAATACTCAACCATCAATCCTCAGTTCTGAATACTCAATAGAATATCCTGAATCCTCATGGTTCAATACTCAACCAGCAATATTCCATAATCAAATCTCAATCCTCAAACATCAATTCTCAACACTCAATCCTCAATCCTCAATCCTCAATCTTCAATCGTCAATACCCAATCCTCAGTCTTCAATCCTCAATCCTCAATCCTCAATTCTCGATCCTCAATCCTCAGTCCTCAAATCTCAATCCTGAATCCTCAATCATGAATCCTCAATCTTCAGCCCTTAGTCCTACACAATCAGTTGTCAATCCTCAATCCTCAATAGAATGTCCTCAATTCACAGTTTTCAATACTCAATACTCAATCTGCAATCTTCAGATCTCCATCCACAAACATCAATTATCATCACTCAACCCTCAATACTCAGTCCCCAATCCTCAATCTTCAATCCTCAATCCTCAATCCTCAATCCTCAATCTTAATCTTCAATCCTCAATACTCAATCTTCAAACCTCAATCCTCAATGCTCAATCCTCAATACTCAATCTTCAATCCTCAATCCTCAATCCTCAATCTACAATCCTCAATACTCAATCTGCAATCCTCAATCCTCAGTCCTCAATCCTCAATCCTCATTTTTCAATCCTCAATACCGAATCCTCAATCGTCAATCCTCAGTCCTCAATCCTCAATCCTCAATCCTCAAACCTCAAACCTCAACCGTCAGTCCTCGTCCTCAAACCTCAACACTCAATCCTCCATCCTCAATCTTCAATCATCAATACTCAATCTTCAATCCTCAATCCTCAATCCTCAGACTTCAGACATCAATTGTCAACCCACAGTCCTCGTCCTCAATCCACAACCCTCAATACTCAATCCTCAATCTTCAACCATTAATATTCAATCTTCAATCCACAATCCTCAATCCTCAATCCTCAACCCACAATCCTCTACGTTCAATACTCAATACGCAATCCTCAGTCTTCAATCCTCAATCCTCAATCCTCAATCCTCAATCCTCAATCCTCAGCCCTCAAACCTCAATCCTGAACCCTCAATTCTGAATCCTCAATCTTCAGCCCTGAGTCCTCAACAATCAGTTGTCAATCCTCAATCCTCAGTAGAGTATCCTCAATTCACAGTTTTCAATACTCAATACTCAATCTGCAATGTTCAGATCTCTATCCACAAACATCAATTCTCATCACTCAACCCTCAATGCTCTGTCCCCAATCCTCAATCTTCAATCCTCAATCCTCAGTTCTCAATCCTCTATCTTAATCTTCAATCCTCAATACTCAAACTTCAATCCTCAATCCTCAATGCCCTATCCTCAATCCTCAACCTTCAATCCTCAATACTCAATCTTCAATCCTGAATCCTAAATCCTCAACCCTCAATCCTCAATCCTCAATCCTCAATCCTCAATCGTCAATCTTCAATCCTCAATACTAAATCCTCAATCCTCAATCCTCAACCCTCGATCCTCAATCCTCAATCCTCAATCGTCAATCTTCAATACTCAATCCTCAATCCTCAAGCTTCAATCCTCAATACTGAATCTTCAATCCTCAATTCTCAATCCTCAATCCTCAATCCTCATTCTTCAATCCTCAATACCCAATCCTCAATCTTCAATCCTCAATCCTCAATCCTCCATTCTGTGTCCTCAATCCTCAATCCTCAGACCTCTAACATCAAAACTCAACCCTCAGTCCTCGTCCTCAATCCACAACCCTCAATCCTCAATCCTCAATCTTCAATTCTCAATCCTCAATCCTCAATACTCAATCCTCAATCCTCAATCCTCAATCCTCAGTCCTCAAACCTCAATCCCGAATCCTCAATCGTGAATCCTCAATCTTCAGCCCTCAGTCCTCAACAATCTGTTGTCAATCCTCAATCCTCAATAGAATATCATCAATTCACAGTTTTCAATACTCAATACTCAATCTGCAATCTTCAAATCTGAATCCACAAACATCAATTCTCATAACTCAACCCTCAACACTCCGTCCCCAATCCTCAATTTCCAATCCTCAATCGTCAATCCTCAATCCTCAATCCCCAATTTTCAATCCTCGATCCTCAACACTCAATCTTCAATCCTCAATCCTCAATCCTCAATCCTCAATATTCAACACACAACCCTCAGCCATCCATTCTCAATACTCAACCATCAATCCTGAATTCTCAACACTCAATAGATTATACTGAATTCTCATGGTTGAATACTCAATCCAAAATATACAATAATCAAATCTCAATCCTCAAACATTAATTCTCAAAAATCAGTCCTCAACACTCAGTCCTCTCTCTTCAATCCTCCATCCTCAATCCTCAATCTTCAATCCTCAATACTCAATCTTCAATCCTCAATCCTCAATCCTCAATCCTCAATCCTCAATCCTCTATCCTCATTCTTCAATCCTCAACACCCAGTGCTCAATCTTCTATCCTCAATCCACAACCCTCGATCCTCAATCCTCAATCTTCAATCATCAATATTCAATCTTCGGTCCGCAATCATCAATCTTCAATCCTCAATCCTCAATCCTCAATTCTCAATCCTCAATCGTCAGTCTTCAATCCTCAATACGCAATCTTCAATCCTGAATCCTCAATCCTCAATCCTCAATCCTCATTCTTCAATCCTCAGTACCCAATCCTCAATCTTCAATCCTCAATCCTCAATCCTCAATTCTCAATCCTCAATCCTCAGTCCTCAGTCCTCAAACCACAATCCTCAACCCTCAGCCCTCATCCTCATTCCTCAATCCTCAACCCTCAGTCCTCCGTCCTCAAACCTCAAACCTCAGCCCTCAGACCCCATCCTCAATACTCAATCCTCAATCCTCAATCCTCAATCTTCAATCCTCAATACTCAATCTTCAATCCTCAATCCTCAGCCCTCAAACCTCAATTCTGAATCCTGAATACTCAATCTTCAATCCTCAATCCTCAGTCGTCAATACTCTACCATCAATCTTCAATCCTCAATCCTCAATGCTCAATACTCAATCCTCATTCTTCAATCCTCAATACCCAATCCTCAATCTTCAATCCTGAATCCTCAATGCTCAATTCTCAATCCCCAATCCTCAACCCTCAATATTCAATCCTCAATACTCAATCTTCAATCCTCAATCCTCAATCCTCAGTCATCAATTCTCAATCTTCAATTCTCAATCGTGAATCCTCACTCCTCAATCCTCAATCCTCAATCCTCGTTCCTCAAACCTCAATCCTCAACCCTCAGTCCTCATTCTCGATTCTCAATGCTCAATTCTCAATCCTCAATCCTCAATCCTCAATCCTCAATCCTCAGTCCTCAGTCCTCAAACCACAATCCTCAACCCTCAGCCCTCATCCTCATTCCTCAATCCTCAACCCTCAGTCCTCCGTCCTCAAACCTCAAACCTCAGCCCTCAGACCTCATCCTCAATACTCAATCCTCAATCCTCAATCCTCAATCTTCAATCCTCAATACTCAATCTTCAATCCTCAATCCTCAGTCCTCAAACCTCAATTCTGAATCCTGAATACTCAATCTTCAATCCTCAATCCTCAGTCCTCAATACTCTACCATCAATCTTCAATCCTCAATCCTCAATGCTCAATACTCAATCCTCATTCTTCAATCCTCAATACCCAATCCTCAATCTTCAATCCTGAATCCTCAATGCTCAATTCTCAATCCTCAATCCTCAACCCTCAATATTCAATCCTCACTACTCAATCTTCAATCCTCAATCCTCAATCCTCAGTCATCAATTCTCAATCTTCAATTCTCAATCGTGAATCCTCACTCCTCAATCCTCAATCCTCAATCCTCGTTCCTCAAACCTCAACCCTCATCCCTCAGTCCTCACTCTCAATTCTCAATGCTCTATTCTCAATCCTCAATACTCAATCCTCAATCCTCAATCTTCAATCCTCAATCCTCAATCCTCAATCCTCAATCCTCAATCCTCAGCCCTCAAACCTCAATCCTGAACCCTCAATTCTGAATCCTCAATCTTCAGCCCTGAGTCCTCAACAATCAGTTGTCAATCCTCAATCCTCAGTAGAGTATCCTCAATTCACAGTTTTCAATACTCAATACTCAATCTGCAATGTTCAGATCTCTATCCACAAACATCAATTCTCATCACTCAACCCTCAATGCTCTGTCCCCAATCCTCAATCTTCAATCCTCAATCCTCAGTTCTCAATCCTCTATCTTAATCTTCAATCCTCAATACTCAAACTTCAATCCTCAATCCTCAATGCCCTATCCTCAATCCTCAACCTTCAATCCTCAATACTCAATCTTCAATCCTGAATCCTAAATCCTCAACCCTCAATCCTCAATCCTCAATCCTCAATCCTCAATCGTCAATCTTCAATCCTCAATACTAAATCCTCAATCCTCAATCCTCAACCCTCGATCCTCAATCCTCAATCCTCAATCGTCAATCTTCAATACTCAATCCTCAATCCTCAAGCTTCAATCCTCAATACTGAATCTTCAATCCTCAATTCTCAATCCTCAATCCTCAATCCTCATTCTTCAATCCTCAATACCCAATCCTCAATCTTCAATCCTCAATCCTCAATCCTCAATTCTGTGTCCTCAATCCTCAATCCTCAGACCTCTAACATCAAAACTCAACCCTCAGTCCTCGTCCTCAATCCACAACCCTCAATCCTCAATCCTCAATCTTCAATTCTCAATCCTCAATCCTCAATACTCAATCCTCAATCCTCAATCCTCAATCCTCAGTCCTCAAACCTCAATCCCGAATCCTCAATCGTGAATCCTCAATCTTCAGCCCTCAGTCCTCAACAATCAGTTGTCAATCCTCAATCCTCAATAGAATATCATCAATTCACAGTTTTCAATACTCAATACTCAATCTGCAATCTTCAAATCTGAATCCACAAACATCAATTCTCATAACTCAACCCTCAACACTCCGTCCCCAATCCTCAATTTCCAATCCTCAATCGTCAATCCTCAATCCTCAATCCCCAATTTTCAATCCTCGATCCTCAACACTCAATCTTCAATCCTCAATCCTCAATCTTCAATCCTCAATATTCAACACACAACCCTCAGCCATCCATTCTCAATACTCAACCATCAATCCTGAATTCTCAACACTCAATAGATTATACTGAATTCTCATGGTTGAATACTCAATCCAAAATATACAATAATCAAATCTCAATCCTCAAACATTAATTCTCAAAAATCAGTCCTCAACACTCAGTCCTCTCTCTTCAATCCTCCATCCTCAATCCTCAATCTTCAATCCTCAATACTCAATCTTCAATCCTCAATCCTCAATCCTCAATCCTCAATCCTCAATCCTCTATCCTCATTCTTCAATCCTCAACACCCAGTCCCCAATCTCCTATCCTCAATCCACAACCCTCGATCCTCAATCCTCAATCTTCAATCATCAATATTCAATCTTCGGTCCGCAATCATCAATCTTCAATCCTCAATCCTCAATCCTCAATTCTCAATCCTCAATCGTCAGTCTTCAATCCTCAATACGCAATCTTCAATCCTGAATCCTCAATCCTCAATCCTCAATCCTCATTCTTCAATCCTCAATACCCAATCCTCAATCTTCAACCCTCAATCCTCAATCCTCAATTCTCAATCCTCAATCCTCAGTCCTCAGTCCTCAAACCACAATCCTCAACCCTCAGCCCTCATCCTCATTCCTCAATCCTCAACCCTCAGTCCTCCGTCCTCAAACCTCAAACCTCAGCCCTCAGACCCCATCCTCAATACTCAATCCTCAATCCTCAATCCTCAATCTTCAATCCTCAATACTCAATCTTCAATCCTCAATCCTCAGCCCTCAAACCTCAATTCTGAATCCTGAATACTCAATCTTCAATCCTCAATCCTCAGTCGTCAATACTCTACCATCAATCTTCAATCCTCAATCCTCAATGCTCAATACTCAATCCTCATTCTTCAATCCTCAATACCCAATCCTCAATCTTCAATCCTGAATCCTCAATGCTCAATTCTCAATCCCCAATCCTCAACCCTCAATATTCAATCCTCAATACTCAATCTTCAATCCTCAATCCTCAATCCTCAGTCATCAATTCTCAATCTTCAATTCTCAATCGTGAATCCTCACTCCTCAATCCTCAATCCTCAATCCTCGTTCCTCAAACCTCAATCCTCAAACCTCAGTCCTCATTCTCGATTCTCAATGCTCAATTCTCAATCCTCAATCCTCAATCCTCAATCCTCAATCCTCAGTCCTCAGTCCTCAAACCACAATCCTCAACCCTCAGCCCTCATCCTCATTCCTCAATCCTCAACCCTCAGTCCTCCGTCCTCAAACCTCAAACCTCAGCCCTCAGACCTCATCCTCAATACTCAATCCTCAATCCTCAATCCTCAATCTTCAATCCTCAATACTCAATCTTCAATCCTCAATCCTCAGTCCTCAAACCTCAATTCTGAATCCTGAATACTCAATCTTCAATCCTCAATCCTCAGTCCTCAATACTCTACCATCAATCTTCAATCCTCAATCCTCAATGCTCAATACTCAATCCTCATTCTTCAATCCTCAATACCCAATCCTCAATCTTCAATCCTGAATCCTCAATGCTCAATTCTCAATCCTCAATCCTCAACCCTCAATATTCAATCCTCACTACTCAATCTTCAATCCTCAATCCTCAATCCTCAGTCATCAATCCTCAATCTTCAATTCTCAATCGTGAATCCTCACTCCTCAATCCTCAATCCTCAATCCTCGTTCCTCAAACCTCAACCCTCATCCCTCAGTCCTCACTCTCAATTCTCAATGCTCAATTCTCAATCCTCAATACTCAATCCTCAATCCTCAATCTTCAATCCTCAATAATCAATCTCCAATCCTAGATCCTCAATCCCCAATCATCAATCCTTAATCCTCAATCTTGAATCCTCGATACCCAGTCCTCAATCTTCAATGCTCAATGCTCAATCCTCAATCCTCAATCCTCAGTCCTCAATCCTCAATCCTCAATCCTCAAACCTCAAACCTCAACCATCAGTCCTCATCCTCAAACCTCAACCCTCAATCCTCCATCCTCAATCTTCAATCATCAATATTCAATCTTCAATCCTCAATCCTCGATCCTCAATCCTCAATCCTCAGTATTCAACACACAACCCTCAACCATCGATCCTCAATACTCAACCATCAATCCTCAATTCTCAATACTCAATAGAATATCCTGAATTCTCATGATTCAATACTCAATCCACATTATTCAATAACCAAATCTCAATCCTCAAACATCAATCTTCAACACTCAATCCTCAACACTCAGTCCTCTCTCTTCAATCCTCCATCCTCAGTCCTCAATCCTCAAGCGTCAACACTCAATCCTCAATCCTCAACCCTCAATCCTCAGTCCTCAAACCTCAATCCCGAATCCTCAATCGTGAATCCTCAATCTTCAGCCCTCAGTCCTCAACAATCAGTTGTCAATCCTCAATCCTCAATAGAATATCATCAATTCACAGTTTTCAATACTCAATACTCAATCTGAAATCTTCAAATCTGAATCCACAAACATCAATTCTCATAACTCAACCCTCAACACTCCGTCCCCAATCCTCAATTTCCAATCCTCAATCGTCAATCCTCAATCCTCAATCCCCAATTTTCAATCCTCGATCCTCAACACTCAATCTTCAATCCTCAATCCTCAATCCTCAATCCTCAATATTCAACACACAACCCTCAGCCATCCATCCTCAATACTCAACCATCAATCCTGAATTCTCAACACTCAATAGATTATACTGAATTCTCATGGTTGAATACTCAATCCAAAATATACAATAATCAAATCTCAATCCTCAAACATTAATTCTCAAAACTCAGTCCTCAACACTCAGTCCTCTCTCTTCAATCCTCCATCCTCAATCCTCAATCTTCAATCCTCAATACTCAATCTTCAATCCTCAATCCTCAATCCTCAATCCTCAATCCTCTATCCTCATTCTTCAATCCTCAACACCCAGTCCTCAATCTTCTATCCTCAATCCACAACCCTCGATCCTCAATCCTCAATCTTCAATCATCAATATTCAATCTTCGGTCCGCAATCCTCAATCTTCAATCCTCAATCCTCAATCCTCAATTCTCAATCCTCAATCGTCAGTCTTCAATCCTCAATACTCAATCTTCAATCCTGAATCCTCAATCCTCAATCCTCAATCCTCATTCTTCAATCCTCAATACCCAATCCTCAATCTTCAATCCTCAATCCTCAATCCTCAATTCTCAATCCTCAATCCTCAGTCCTCAGTCCTCAAACCACAATCCTCAACCCTCAGCCCTCATCCTCATTCCTCAATCCTCAACCCTCAGTCCTCCGACCTCAAACCTCAAACCTCAGCCCTCAGACCCCATCCTCAATACTCAATCCTCAATCCTCAATCCTCAATCTTCAATCCTCAATACTCAATCTTCAATCCTCAATCCTCAGTCCTCAAACCTCAATTCTGAATCCTGAATACTCAATCTTCAATCCTCAATCCTCAGTCGTCAATACTCTACCATCAATCTTTAATCCTCAATCCTCAATGCTCAATACTCAATCCTCATTCTTCAATCCTCAATACCCAATCCTCAATCTTCAATCCTGAATCCTCAATGCTCAATTCTCAATCCCCAATCCTCAACCCTCAATATTCAATCCTCAGTACTCAATCTTCAATCCTCAATCCTCAATCCTCAGTCATCAATTCTCAATCTTCAATTCTCAATCGTGAATCCTCACTCCTCAATCCTCAATCCTCAGTCCTCGTTCCTCAAACCTCAATCCTCAACCCTCAGTCCTCATTCTCGATTCTCAATGCTCAATTCTCAATCCTCAATCCTCAATCCTCAATCCTCAATCCTCAGTCCTCAGTCCTCAAACCACAATCCTCAACCCTCAGCCCTCATCCTCATTCCTCAATCCTCAACCCTCAGTCCTGCGTCCTCAAACCTCAAACCTCAGCCATCAGACCTCATCCTCAATACTCAATCCTCAATCCTCAATCCTCAATCTTCAATCCTCAATACTCAATCTTCAATCCTCAATCCTCAGTCCTCAAACCTCAATTCTGAATCCTGAATACTCAATCTTCAATCCTCAATCCTCAGTCCTCAATACTCTACCATCAATCTTCAATCCTCAATCCTCAATGCTCAATACTCAATCCTCATTCTTCAATCCTCAATACCCAATCCTCAATCTTCAATCCTGAATCCTCAATGCTCAATTCTCAATCCTCAATCCTCAACCCTCAATATTCAATCCTCACTACTCAATCTTCAATCCTCAATCCTCAATCCTCAGTCATCAATTCTCAATCTTCAATTCTCAATCGTGAATCCTCACTCCTCAATCCTCAATCCTCAATCCTCGTTCCTCAAACCTCAACCCTCATCCCTCAGTCCTCACTCTCAATTCTCAATGCTCAATTCTCAATCCTCAATACTCAATCCTCAATCCTCAATCTTCAATCCTCAATAATCAATCTCCAATCCTAGATCCTCAATCCCCAATCATCAATCCTTAATCCTCAATCTTGAATCCTCGATACCCAGTCCTCAATCTTCAATGCTCAATGCTCAATCCTCAATCCTCAATCCTCAGTCCTCAATCCTCAATCCTCAATCCTCAAACATCAAACCTCAACCATCAGTCCTCGTCCTCAAACCTCAACCCTCAATCCTCCATCCTCAATCTTCAATCATCAATATTCAATCTTCAATCCTCAATCCTCGATCCTCAATCCTCAATCCTCAGTATTCAACACACAACCCTCAACCATCGATCCTCAATACTCAACCATCAATCCTCAATTCTCAATACTCAATAGAATATCCTGAATTCTCATGATTCAATACTCAATTCACATTATTCAATAACCAAATCTCAATCCTCAAACATCAATCTTCAACACTCAATCCTCAACACTCAGTCCTCTCTCTTCAATCCTCCATCCTCAGTCCTCAATCCTCAAGCGTCAACACTCAATCCTCAATCCTCAACCCTCAATCCTCAGTCCTCAAACCTCAATCCCGAATCCTCAATCCTGAATCCTCAATCTTCCGCCTTCAGACCTCAACAATCATTTGTCAAACCTCAATCCTCAATAGAATATCCCCAATTCACTGCTTTCTATACTCAATGCTCAACCTGCAATCTTCAAACCTCTATCCACAAACATCAATTATCATCACGCAACCCTCAACACTCAGTCCTCAATGTTCAATCCTCAATTCTCAATCCTCAATCTTCAATCCTCAATCCTCAATCCTCAATCCTCAATCCTCAATGCTCAATACTCAATCCTCAATCCTCAATCTTCAATCCTCAATACTCAATCCTCAATCCTCATTCCTCAATTCTCAATCCTCAATCATCAATCCTCAATCTTCAATACTCAATCCTCAATCCTCAATTCTCAATCCTCAATACTCAACCATCAATCCTCAATTCTCAATACTCAATAGTATATCCTGAATTCTCTGTATCCAATACTCAAACCTCAATCCTCAACCCTCAGCCCTCATCCTCAATCCTCAATCCTCAATCCTCAATCCTCAATCCTCACCCTTCAATCCTCAATACTCAATCATCAATCCTCAATCCTCAGTCCCCAACCCTCAGCCCTCATCCTCAAACCTCAATCCTCAACCCTCAATTCTCAATCATCAATCCTCAATCCTCAACCTTCAATCCTCAATCCTCAATCCTTAATCCTCAATACTCAATCCTCAAACCTCAATACACAGTCTTCAATCCTTAATCCTCAATCCTCAATCTTCAATCCTCAATAATCAATCTCCAATCCTAGATCCTCAATCCCCAATCCTCAATCCTTAATCCTCAATCTTCAATCCTCAATCCCCAGTCCTCAATCTTCAATCCTCAATGCTCAATCCTCAATCCCCAGTCCCCTGTCCTCAATCCTCAATCCTCAACCTTCAAACCTCAATCCTCAACCGTCAGTCCTCGTCCTCAATCCTCAACCCTCAATCCTCAATCCTCAACTTTCAATCATCGATACTCAATCTTCAATCCTCAATCCTCAATCCTCAATCCTCAATCCTCAATCCTCAATCCTCAATCCTCAATCCTCAATCCTCAATCTTAATCTTCAATCCTCAATACTCAATCCTCAATCCTCAACCCTCAATCCTCAATCCTCAATCCTCAATCGTCAGTCTTCCATCCTGAATACTCAATCTTCAATCCTCAATGCTCAATCCTCAATCCTCAATCCTCAATCCTCAATCTTAATCTTCAATCCTCAATACTCAATCTTCAATCCTCAATCCTCAATCCTCAATCCTCAACACTCAATCCCCAATCATGAATCCTCAATCCTCAGTCCTCAATCTACAATCCTCAATACTCAATCTGCAATCCTCAATCCTCAGTCCTCAATCCTCAATCCTCATTCTTCAATCCTCAATACCGAATCTTCAATCTTCAATCCTCAATCCTCAATACTCAATCTTCAATCCTCAATCCTCAATTTTCAATCCTCAATGCCCAATCCTCAATCCTCAATCCTCAATCCTCAATCCTCAATCCTCAATCCTCAATCTTCAATACTCAATACCCAATCCTCAGTCTTCAATCCACAATCCTCAATCCTCAATCCTCACTCCTCAATCCTCAGTCCTCAAACCTCAATCCTGAATCTTTCAATCATGAATCCTCAATCTTCAGCCCTGAGTCCTACGCAATTAGTTGTCAATCCTCAATCCTCAATAGAATGTCCTCAATTCACAGCTTTCAATACTCAATACTCAATCTGCAAACTTCAGATCTCTATCCACAAACATCAATTCTCATCACTCAACCCTCAATACGCTGTCCCCAATCCTCAATCTTCAATCCCCAATCCTCAATCCTCTATCCTCAATCTTAACCTTCAATCCTCAATACTCAATCTTCAATCCTCAATCCTCAATCCTCAATCCTCAATCCTCAATCTTCAATCCTCAATCCTCAATCCTCAACCTACGATCCTCAATACTCAATCTGCAATCCTCAATCCTCAGTCCTGAATCCTCAATCCTCATTCTTCAATTATCAATACCGAATCCTCAATCTTCAATCCTCAATCCTCAATCCTCAATTCTCAATCCTCAATCCTCAAACCTCAATCTTCAATCATTAATATTCAATCTTCAATCCACAATCCTCAATCCTCAATCCTCAATCCTCAACCCTCAATCCTCAACGTCCAATCCTCAATACCCAATCCTCAGTCTTCAATCCTCAATCCTCAATCCTCAATCCTCAATCCTCAATCCTCAATCCTCTGTCCTCAAACCTCAATCCTGAATCCTCAATCTTCAGCCCTGAGACCTCAACAATCATTTGTCAATCCTCAATCCTCAATAGAACGTCCTCAATTCACAGTTTTCAATACTCAATACTCAATCTGCAATCTTCAGATTTCTATACACAAACATCAATTCTCATCACTCAACCCTCAATACTCAGTCCACAATCCTCAACCTTCAATCGTCAATCCTCAATACTCAATCCTCAATCTTAATCTTCAATCCTCAATACTCAATCTTCAATCCTCAATCCTCAAACCTCAATCTTAATCTTCAATCCTCAATACTCAATCTTCAACCCTCAATCCTCAATCCTCAATCCTGAACACTCAATCCTCAATCTTCAATCCTCAATACTCAATCTTCAATACTCAATCCTCAATCCTCAATCCTCAATCCTCAATCCTCAATCCTCAATCGTCAATCTTCCATCCTCAATACTCAATCTTCAATCCTCAATCCTCATTCCTCAATCCTCAGTCCTCAATCTTCAGTCCTCAATACTCAATCTTCAATCCTCAATCCTCTATCCTCAACCCTCAATCCTCAATCCTCAATCCTCAATCGTCAATCTTCCATCCTCAATACTCAATCTTCAATCCTCAATCCTCAATCCTCAACCCTCAACCCTCAATCCTCATTCTTCAATCCTCAATACCCAATCCTCAATCTTCAATCCTCAATCCTCAATCCTCAATCCTCAATCCTCAATAGTCAATCCTCAATCTTCAACTCTCAGTGCCAGATCCTCAATCTTGAATACTCAATCCTCAATCCTCAAACTTCAATCCTCAATACTCAATCTTCAATCCTCAATCCTCAATCCTCAATCCTCAATCCTCATTCTTCAATCCTCAATACCCTATCCTCAATCTTCAATCCTCAATCCTCAATCCTCAATCCTCAATCCTCAATAGTCAATCCTCAATACTCAATCTGCAATCCTCAATCCTCAGTCCTGAATCCTCAATCCTCATTCTTCAATTATCAATACCGAATCCTCAATCTTCAATCCTCAATCCTCAATCCTCAATTCTCAATCCTCAATCCTCAATCCTCAATCCTCAATCTTCAATCATTAATATTCAATCTTCAATCCACAATCCTCAATCCTCAATCCTCAATCCTCAACCCTCAATCCTCAACGTCCAATCCTCAATACCCAATCCTCAGTCTTCAATCCTCAATCCTCAATCCTCAATCCTCAATCCTCAATCCTCAATCCTCAATCCTCAATCCTCAGTCCTCAAACCTCAATCCTGAATCCTCAATCCTGAATCCTCAATCTTCAGCCCTGAGTCCTCAACAATCATTTGTCAATCCTCAATCCTCAATAGAACGTCCTCAATTCACAGTTTTCAATACTCAATACTCAATCTGCAATCTTCAGATTTCTATACACACACATCAATTCTCATCACTCAACCCTCAATACTCAGTCCACAATCCTCAACCTTCAATCGTCAATCCTCAATCCTCAATCCTCAATCTTAATCTTCAATCCTCAATACTCAATCTTCAATCCTCAATCCTCAATCCTCGATCTTAATCTTCAATCCTCAATACTCAATCTTCAACCCTCAATCCTCAATCCTCAATCCTGAACACTCAATCCTCAATCTTCAATCCTCAATGCTCAATCTTCAATACTCAATCTTCAATCCTCAATCCTCAACCCTCAGCCCTCATCCTCAATCCTCAATCCTCAATCCTAAATCCTGAATCTTCCATCCTCAATACTCAATCTTCAATCCTCAATCCCCTGTCCTCAAACGTCAATTCTGAATCCTCAATCCTGAATCCTCAATCTTCAGCCCTCAGTCCTACACAATCAGTTGTCAATCCTCAATCCTCAATAGAATGTCCTCAATTCACAGTTTTCAATACTCAATACTCAACCTGCAACCTTCAGATCTCTATCCACAAACATCAATGCTCATCACTCAACCCTCAATGCTCAGTCCCCAAACCTCAATCTTCAATCCTCAATCCTCAATCATCAACCCTCAATCTTAATCTTCAATCCTCAATACTCAATCTTCAATCCTCAATCCTCAATCCTCAATCCTCAATACTCAATCCTCAATCTTCAATCCTCAATACTCAATCTTCAAACCTCAATCCTCAATCCTCAAACCTCAATCCTCAATCCTCAATCGTCAGTCTTCCATCCTCAATACTCAATCTTCAATCCTCAATGCTCAATCCTCAATCCTCAATCCTCAATCCTCAATCTTAATCTTCAATCCTCAATACTCAATCTTCAATCCTCAATCCTCAATCCTCAATCCTCAACACTCAATCCCCAATCATGAATCCTCAATCCTCAGTCCTCAATCTACAATCCTCAATACTCAATCTGCAATCCTCAATCCTCAGTCCTCAATCCTCAATCCTCATTCTTCAATCCTCAATACCGAATCTTCAATCTTCAATCCTCAATCCTCAATACTCAATCTTCAATCCTCAATCCTCAATCCTAAATCCTCAATCCTCAATCCTCAATCCTCAATCCTCAATACTCAATCCTCAATCTTCAATCCTCAATACTCAATCTTCAAACCTCAATCCTCAATCCTCAACCCTCAATCTTCAATCCTCAATCCTCAATCCTCAATCCTCAATCCTCATTCTTCAATCCTCAATACCGAATCCTCAATCTTCAATCCTCAATATTCAATACTCTATCTTCAATCCTCAATCCTCAATTTTCAATCCTCAACGCTCAATACACAATCTTCAATCCTCAATCCTCTATCCTCAACCCTCAATCCTCAATCTTCAATCCTCAATACTCAAACTTCAATACTAAATCCTCAATCCTCAATCCTCAATCCTCAATCCTCAATCCTCAATCCTCAATCTTCCATCCTCAATACTCAATCTTCAATCCTCAATCCTCATTCCTCAATCCTCAATCCTCAATCTTCAATCCTCAATACTCAATCTTCAATCCTCAATCCTCTATCCTCAACCCTCAATCCTCAATCCTCAATCCTCAATCGTCAATCTTCCATCCTCAATACTCAATCTTCAATCCTCAATCTTCAATCCTCAATCCTCAATCCTCAATCCTCAACCCTCAACCCTCAATCCTCATTCTTCAATCCTCAATACTCAATCTTCAATACTCAATCCTCAATCCTCAATCCTCAATCCTCAATCCTCAATCCTCAATACCGAATCCTCAATCTTCAATCCTCAATCCTCAATACTCTATCTTCAATCCTCAATCCTCAATTTTCAATCCTCAATGCTCAATCCTCAATCCTCAATCCTCAATCCTCAATCCTCAATCCTCAATCCTCAATCTTAATCTTCAATCCTCAATACTCAATCTTCAATCCTCAATCCTCAATCCTCAATCCTCAATACTCAATCTTCAATCCTCAATCCTCAATCCTCTATCTACAATCCTCAATACTCAATCTGCAATCCTCAATCCTCAGTCCTCAATCCTCAATCCTCATTCTTCAATCCTCAATACCGAATCCTCAATCTTCAATACTCAATACCCAATCCTCAGTCTTCAATCCACAATCCTCAATCCTCAATCCTCACTCCTCAATCCTCAGTCCTCAAACCTCAATCCTGAATCTTTCAATCATGAATCCTCAATCTTCAGCCCTGAGTCCTACGCAATCAGTTGTCAATCCTCAATCCTCAATAGAATGTCCTCAATTCACAGTTTTCAATACTCAATATTCAACCTGCAACCTTCAGATCTCTATCCACAAACATCAATTCTCATCACTCAACCCTCAATGCTCAGTCCCCAATCCTCAATCTTCAATCCTCAATCCTCAATCATCAACCCTCAATCTTAATCTTCAATCCTCAATACTCAATCTTCAATCCTCAATCCTCAATCCTCAATACTCAATCCTCAATCTTCAATCCTCAATACTCAATCTTCAAACCTCAATCCTCAATCCTCAACCCTCAATCCTCAATCCTCAATCCTCAATCGTCAGTCTTCCATCCTCAATACTCAATCTTCAATCCTCAATGCTCAATCCTCAATCCTCAATCCTCAATCCTCAATCCTCAATCCTCAATCCTCAATCCTCAATCCTCAATCGTCAATCTTCCATCCTCAATACTCAATCTTCAATCCTCAATCCTCATTCCTCAATCCTCAAACCTCAATCTTCAATCCTCAATACTCAATCTTCAATCCTCAATCCTCTATCCTCAACCCTCAATCCTCAATCTTCAATCCTCAATACTCAATCTTCAATACTCAATCCTCAATCCTCAATCCTCAATCCTCAATCCTCAGACCTCAAACATCAATACTGAACCCTCAGTCCTCGCCCTCAATCCACAACACACAATCCTCAATCCTCAATCTTCAATCATCAATATTCAATCTTCAGTCCTCAATCCTCAATCCTCAATCCTCAATCCTCAATCCTCAATGTTCAATCCTCAGGCCTCAATCTTCAATCCTCAATACCCAATCCTCAGTCTTCGATCCTCAATCCTCAATCCTCAATACTCAATCTTCAATCCTCAATCCTAAATCCTCAATCCTCAATCCTCAATCCTCAATCCTCAATACTCAATCCTCAACCTTCAATCCTCAATACTCAATCTTCAAACCTCAATCCTCAATCCTCAACCCTCAATCTTCAATCCTCAATCCTCAATCCTCAATCCTCAATCCTCATCCTTCAATCCTCAATACCGAATCCTCAACCATCAATCCTCAATCCTCAATACTCTATCTTCAATCCTCAATCCTCAATTTTCAATACTCAATGCTCAATCCTCAATCCTCAATCCTCAATCCTCAATCCTCAATCCTCAATCTTAATCTTCAATCCTCAATACTCAATCTTCAATCCTCAATCCTCAATCCTCAATCCTCAATACTCAATCTGCAATCCTCAATCCTCAATCCTCAATCTACAATCCTCAGTACTCAATCTGCAATCCTCAATCCTCAGTCCTCAATCCTCAATCCTCATTCTTCAATCCTCAATACCGAATCCTCAATCTTCAATCCTCAATCCTCAATCCTCAATTCTCAATCCTCAATCCTCAATCCTCAGACTTCAAACATCAATACTCAACCCTCAGTCCTCGTCCTCAATCCACAACCCTCAATCCTCCATCCTCAATCTTCAATCATTAATATTCAACCTTCAATCCACAATCCTCAATCCTCAATCCTCAATCCTCAGTCCTCAGTCCTCAAACCTCAATCCTCAACCCTCAGCCCTCATCCTCAATCCTCAACCCTCAGCCCTCATCCTCAATCCTCAATCCTCAATCCTAAATCCTGAATCTTCCATCCTCAATACTCAATCTTCAATCCTCAATCCCCTGTCCTCAAACGACAATTCTGAATCCTCAATCCTGAATCCTCAATCTTCAGCCCTCAGTCCTACACAATCAGTTGTCAATCCTCAATCCTCAATTGAATGTCCTCAATTCACAGTTTTCAATACTCAATACTCAACCTGCAACCTTCAGATCTCTATCCACAAACATCAATTCTCATCACTCAACCCCCAATGCTCAGTCCCCAAACCTCAATCTTCAATCCTCAATCCTCAATCATCAACCCTCAATCTTAATCTTCAATCCTCAATACTCAATCTTCAATCCTCAATCCTCAATCCTCAATACTCAATCCTCAATCTTCAATCCTCAATACTCAATCTTCAAACCTCAATCCTCAATCCTCAACCCTCAATCCTCAATCCTCAATCCTCAATCGTCAGGCTTCCATCCTGAATACTCAATCTTCAATCCTCAATGCTCAATCCTCAATCCTCAATCCTCAATCCTCAATCCTCAATCCTCAATCCTCAATCTTAATCTTCAATCCTCAATACTCAATCTTCAATCCTCAATCCTCAATCCTCAATCCTCAATACTCAATCTTCAATCCTCAATCCTCAATCCTCTATCTACAATCCTCAATACTCAATCTGCAATCCTCAATCCTCAGTCCTCAATCCTCAATCCTCATTCTTCAATCCTCAATACCGAATCCTCAATCTTCAATCCTCAATCCTCAATCCTCAATTCTCAATCCTCAATCCTCAATCCTCAGACTTCAAACATCAATACTCAACCCTCAGTCCCCGTCCTCAATCCACAACCCTCAATCCTCAATCCTCAATCTTCAATCATTAATATTCAATCTTCAATCCACAATCCTCAATCCTCAATCCTCAATCCTCAGTCCTCAGTCCTCAAACCTCAATCCTCAACCCTCAGCCCTCATCCTCAATCCTCAGCCCTCAGCCCTCATCCTCAATCCTCAATCCTAAATCCTGAATCTTCCATCCTCAATACTCAATCTTCAATCCTCAATCCCCTGTCCTCAAACGTCAATTCTGAATCCTCAATCCTGAATCCACAATCTTCAGCACTCAGTCCTACACAATCAGTTGTCAATCCTCAATCCTCAATAGAATGTCCTCAATTCACAGTTTTCAATACTCAATACTCAACCTGCAACCTTCAGATCTCTATCCACAAACATCAATTCTCATCACTCAACCCTCAATGCTCAGTCCCCAATCCTCAATCTTCAATCCTCAATCCTCAATCATCAACCCTCAATCTTAATCTTCAATCCTCAATACTCAATCTTCAATCCTCAATCCTCAATCCTCAATACTCAATCCTCAACCTTCAATCCTCAATACTCAATCTTCAAACCTCAATCCTCAATCCTCAACCCTCAATCCTCAATCCTCAATCCTCAATCGTCAGTCTTCCATCCTCAATACTCAATCTTCAATCCTCAATGCTCAATCCTCAATCCTCAATCCTCAATCCTCAATCCTCAATCCTCAATCCTCAATCCTCAATCCTCAATCCTCAATCCTCAATCGTCAATCTTCCATCCTCAATACTCAATCTTCAATCCTCAATCCTCATTCCTCAATCCTCAATCCTCAATCTTCAATCCTCAGTACTCAATCTTCAATCCTCAATCCTCTATCCTCAACCCTCAATCCTCAATCTTCAATCCTCAATACTCAATCTTCAATACTCAATCCTCAATCCTCAATCCTCAATCCTCAATCCTCAATCGTCAATCTTCCATCCTCAATACTCAATCTTCAATCCTCAATCCTCATTCCTCAATCCTCAATCCTCAATCTTCAATCCTCAATACTCAATCTTCAATCCTCAATCCTCTATCCTCAACCCTCAATCCTCAATCCTCAATCCTCAATCGTCAATCTTCCATCCTCAATACTCAATCTTCAATCCTCAATCTTCAATCCTCAATCCTCAATCCTCAATCCTAAATCCTCATTCTTTAACCATTAATACCCAATCCTCAATCTTCAATCCTCAATGCTCAATCCTCAATCCTCAATCCTCATTCTTCAATCCTCAATACCCTATCCTCAATCGTCAATCCTCAATCCTCAATCCTCAATCCTCAATCCTCAATTCTCAATCCTCAATCCTCAATCCTCAGACCTCAAACATCAATACTGAACCCTCAGTCCTCGCCCTCAATCCACAACACACAATCCTCAATCCTCAATCTTCAATCATCAATATTCAATCTTCAGTCCTCAATCCTCAATCCTCAATCCTCAATCCTCAATCCTCAATGTTCAATCCTCAGGCCTCAATCTTCAATCCTCAATACCCAATCCTCAGTCTTCGATCCTCAATCCTCAATCCTCAATACTCAATCTTCAATCCTCAATCCTAAATCCTCAATCCTCAATCCTCAATCCTCAATCCTCAATACTCAATCCTCAATCTTCAATCATCAATACTCAATCTTCAAACCTCAATCCTCAATCCTCAACCCTCAATCTTCAATCCTCAATCCTCAATCCTCAATCCTCAATCCTCATTCTTCAATCCTCAATACCGAATCCTCAATCTTCAATCCTCAATCCTCAATACTCTATCTTCAATCCTCAATCCTCAATTTTCAATACTCAATGCTCAATCCTCAATCCTCAATCCTCAATCCTCAATCCTCAATCCTCAATCTTAATCTTCAATCCTCAATACTCAATCTTCAATCCTCAATCCTCAATCCTCAATCCTCAGTCCTGAATCCTCAATCCTCATTCTTCAATTATCAATACCGAATCCTCAATCTTCAATCCTCAATCCTCAATCCTCAATTCTCAATCCTCAATCCTCAATCCTCAATCTTCAATCATTAATATTCAATCTTCAATCCACAATCCTCAATCCTCAATCCTCAATCCTCAACCCTCAATCCTCAACGTCCAATCCTCAATACCCAATCCTCTGTCTTCAATCCTCAATCGTCAATCCTCAATCCTCAATCCTCAATCCTCAATCCTCAGTCCTCAAACCTCAATCCTGAATCCTCAATCCTGAATCCTCAATCTTCAGCCCTGAGTCCTCAACAATCATTTGTCAATCCTCAATCCTCAATAGAACGTCCTCAATTCACAGTTTTCAATACTCAATACTCAATCTGCAATCTTCAGATTTCTATACACAAACATCAATTCTCATCACTCAACCCTCAATACTCAGTCCACAATCCTCAACCTTCAATCGTCAATCCTCAATCCTCAATCCTCAATCTTAATCTTCAATCCTCAATACTCAATCTTCAATCCTCAATCCTCAATCCTCAATCTTAATCTTCAATCCTCAATACTCAATCTTCAACCCTCAATCCTCAATCCTCAATCCTGAACACTCAATCCTCAATCTTCAATCCTCAATACTCAATCTTCAATACTCAATCTTCAATCCTCAATCCTCAACCCTCAGCCCTCATCCTCAATCCTCAATCCTCAATCCTAAATCCTGAATCTTCCATCCTCAATACTCAATCTTCAATCCTCAATCCCCTGTCCTCAAACGTCAATTCTGAATCCTCAATCCTGAATCCTCAATCTTCAGCCCTCAGTCCTACACAATCAGTTGTCAACCCTCAATCCTCCATAGAATGTCCTCAATTCACAGTTTTCAATACTCAATACTCAACCTGCAACCTTCAGATCTCTATCCACAAACATCAATTCTCATCACTCAACCCTCAATGCTCAGTCCCCAAACCTCAATCTTCAGTCCTCAATCCTCAATCATCAACCCTCAATCTTAATCTTCAATCCTCAATACTCAATCTTCAATCCTCAATCCTCAATCCTCAATACTCAATCCTCAATCTTCCATCCTCAATACTCAATCTTCAATCCTCAATCCCCTGTCCTCAAACGTCAATTCTGAATCCTCAATCCTGAATCCTCAATCTTCAGCCCTCAGTCCTACACAATCAGTTGTCAATCCTCAATCCTCAATAGAATGTCCTCAATTCACAGTTTTCAATACTCAATACTCAACCTGCAACCTTCAGATCTCTATCCACAAACATCAATTCTCATCACTCAACCCCCAATGCTCAGTCCCCAAACCTCAATCTTCAATCCTCAATCCTCAATCATCAACCCTCAATCTTAATCTTCAATCCTCAATACTCAATCTTCAATCCTCAATCCTCAATCCTCAATACTCAATCCTCAGTCTTCAATCCTCAATACTCAATCTTCAAACCTCAATCCTCAATCCTCAACCCTCAATCCTCAATCCTCAATCCTCAATCGTCAGGCTTCCATCCTGAATACTCAATCTTCAATCCTCAATGCTCAATCCTCAATCCTCAATCCTCAATCCTCAATCTTAATCTTCAATCCTCAATACTCAATCTTCAATCCTCAATCCTCAATCCTCAATCCTCAACACTCAATCCCCAATCATGAATCCTCAATCCTCAGTCCTCAATCTACAATCCTCAATACTCAATCTGCAATCCTCAATCCTCAGTCCTCAATCCTCAATCCTCATATTTCAATCCTCAATACCGAATCTTCAATCTTCAATCCTCAATCCTCAATCCTCTATCCTCAACCCTCAATCCTCAATCTTCAATCCTCAATACTCAATCTTCAATACTAAATCCTCAATCCTCAATCCTCAATCCTCAATCCTCAATCCTCAATCGTCAATCTTCCATCCTCAATACTCAATCTTCAATCCTCAATCCCCATTCCTCAATCCTCAATCCTCAATCTTCAATCCTCAATACTCAATCTTCAATCCTCAATCCTCAATCCTCAACCCTCAATCCTCAATCCTCAATCCTCAATCGTCAATCTTCCATCCTCAATACTCAATCTTCAATCCTCAATCCTCAATCGTCAGGCTTCCATCCTGAATACTCAATCTTCAATCCTCAATGCTCAATCCTCAATCCTCAATCCTCAATCCTCAATCCTCAATCTTAATCTTCAATCCTCAATACTCAATCTTCAATCCTCAATCCTCAATCCTCAATCCTCAACACTCAATCCCCAATCATGAATCCTCAATCCTCAGTCCTCAATCTACAATCCTCAATACTCAATCTGCAATCCTCAATCCTCAGTCCTCAATCCTCAATCCTCATATTTCAATCCTCAATACCGAATCTTCAATCTTCAATCCTCAATCCTCAATCCTCTATCCTCAACCCTCAATCCTCAATCTTCAATCCTCAATACTCAATCTTCAATACTAAATCCTCAATCCTCAATCCTCAATCCTCAATCCTCAATCCTCAATCGTCAATCTTCCATCCTCAATACTCAATCTTCAATCCTCAATCCTCATTCCTCAATCCTCAATCCTCAATCTTCAATCCTCAATACTCAATCTTCAATCCTCAATCCTCAATCCTCAACCCTCAATCCTCAATCCTCAATCCTCAATCGTCAATCTTCCATCCTCAATACTCAATCTTCAATCCTCAATCTTCAATCCTCAATCCTCAATCCTCAATCCTCAACCCTCAACCCTCAATCCTCATTCTTCAGTCCTCAATACTCAATCTTCAATACTCAATCCTCAATCCTCAATCCTCAATCCTCAATCCTCAATCCTCAATACCGAATCCTCAATCTTCAATCCTCAATCCTCAATACTCTATCTTCAATCCTCAATCCTCAATTTTCAATCCTCAATGCTCAATCCTCAATCCTCAATCCTCAATCCTCAATCTTCAATCCTCAATCCTCAATCTTAATCTTCAATCCTCAATATTCAATCTTCAATCCTCAATCCTCAATCCTCAATCCTCAATACTCAATCTTCAATCCTCAATCCTCAATCCTCTATCTACAATCCTCAATACTCAATCTGCAATCCTCAATCCTCAGTCCTCAATCCTCAATCCTCATTCTTCAATCCTCAATACCGAATCCTCAATCTTCAATCCTCAATCCTCAATCCTCAATTCTCAATCCTCAATCCTCAATCCTCAGACTTCAAACATCAATACTCAACCCTCAGTCCCCGTCCTCAATCCACAACCCTCAATCCTCAATCCTCAATCTTCAATCATTAATATTCAATCTTCAATCCACAATCCTCAATCCTCAATCCTCAATCCTCAGTCCTCAGTCCTCAAACCTCAATCCTCAACCCTCAGCCCTCATCCTCAATCCTCAGCCCTCAGCCCTCATCCTCAATCCTCAATCCTCAATCCTAAATCCTGAATCTTCCATCCTCAATACTCAATCTTCAATCCTCAATCCCCTGTCCTCAAACGTCAATTCTGAATCCTCAATCCTGAATCCACAATCTTCAGCCCTCAGTCCTACACAATCAGTTGTCAATCCTCAATCCGCAATAGAATGTCCTCAATTCACAGTTTTCAATACTCAATACTCAACCTGCAACCTTCAGATCTCTATCCACAAACATCAATTCTCATCACTCAACCCTCAATGCTCAGTCCCCAATCCTCAATCTTCAATCCTCAATCCTCAATCATCAACCCTCAATCTTAATCTTCAATCCTCAATACTCAATCTTCAATCCTCAATCCTCAATCCTCAATACTCAATCCTCAATCTTCAATCCTCAATACTCAATCTTCAAACCTCAGTCCTCAATCCTCAACCCTCAATCCTCAATCCTCAATCCTCAATCGTCAGTCTTCCATCCTCAATACTCAATCTTCAATCCTCAATGCTCAATCCTCAATCCTCAATCCTCAATCCTCAATCCTCAATCCTCAATCCTCAATCCTCAATCCTCAATCGTCAATCTTCCATCCTCAATACTCAATCTTCAATCCTCAATCCTCATTCCTCAATCCTCAATCCTCAATCTTCAATCCTCAATACTCAATCTTCAATCCTCAATCCTCTATCCTCAACCCTCAATCCTCAATCTTCAATCCTCAATACTCAATCTTCAATACTCAATCCTCAATCCTCAATCATCAATCCTCAATCCTCAATCGTCAATCTTCCATCCTCAATACTCAATCTTCAATCCTCAATCCTCATTCCTCAATCCTCAATCCTCAATCTTCAATCCTCAATACTCAATCTTCAATCCTCAATCCTCTATCCTCAACCCTCAATCCTCAATCCTCAGTCCTCAATCGTCAATCTTCCATCCTCAATACTCAATCTTCAATCCTCAATCTTCAATCCTCAATCCTCAATCCTCAATCCTAAATCCTCATTCTTTAACCATTAATACCCAATCCTCAATCTTCAATCCTCAATGCTCAATCCTCAATCCTCAATCCTCATTCTTCAATCCTCAATACCCTATCCTCAATCGTCAATCCTCAATCCTCAATCCTCAATCCTCAATCCTCAATTCTCAATCCTCAATCCTCAATCCTCAGACCACAAACATCAATACTGAACCCTCAGTCCTCGCCCTCAATCCACAACACACAATCCTCAATCCTCAATCTTCAATCATCAATATTCAATCTTCAGTCCTCAATCCTCAATCCTCAATCCTCAATCCTCAATCCTCAATGTTCAATCCTCAGGCCTCAATCTTCAATCCTCAATACCCAATCCTCAGTCTTCGATCCTCAATCCTCAATCCTCAATACTCAATCTTCAATCCTCAATCCTAAATCCTCAATCCTCAATCCTCAGTCCTCAATCCTCAATACTCAATCCTCAATCTTCAATCCTCAATACTCAATCTTCAAACCTCAATCCTCAATCCTCAATCCTCAATCTTCAATCATTAATATTCAATCTTCAATCCACAATCCTCAATCCTCAATCCTCAATCCTCAACCCTCAATCCTCAACGTCCAATCCTCAATACCCAATCCTCTGTCTTCAATCCTCAATCGTCAATCCTCAATCCTCAATCCTCAATCCTCAGTCCTCAAACCTCAATCCTGAATCCTCAATCCTGAATCCTCAATCTTCAGCCCTGAGTCCTCAACAATCATTTGTCAATCCTCAATCCTCAATAGAACGTCCTCAATTCACAGTTTTCAATACTCAATACTCAATCTGCAATCTTCAGATTTCTATACACAAACATCAATTCTCATCACTCAACCCTCAATACTCAGTCCACAATCCTCAACCTTCAATCGTCAATCCTCAATCCTCAATCCTCAATCTTAATCTTCAATCCTCAATACTCAATCTTCAATCCTCAATCCTCAATCCTCAATCTTAATCTTCAATCCTCAATACTCAATCTTCAACCCTCAATCCTCAATCCTCAATCCTGAACACTCAATCCTCAATCTTCAATCCTCAATACTCAATCTTCAATACTCAATCTTCAATCCTCAATCCTCAACCCTCAGCCCTCATCCTCAATCCTCAATCCTCAATCCTAAATCCTGAATCTTCCATCCTCAATACTCAATCTTCAATCCTCAATCCCCTGTCCTCAAACGTCAATTCTGAATCCTCAATCCTGAATCCTCAATCTTCAGCCCTCAGTCCTACACAATCAGTTGTCAACCCTCAATCCTCAATAGAATGTCCTCAATTCACAGTTTTCAATACTCAATACTCAACCTGCAACCTTCAGATCTCTATCCACAAACATCAATTCTCATCACTCAACCCTCAATGCTCAGTCCCCAAACCTCAATCTTCAATCCTCAATCCTCAATCATCAACCCTCAATCTTAATCTTCAATCCTCAATACTCAATCTTCAATCCTCAATCCTCAATCCTCAATACTCAATCCTCAATCTTCAATCCTCAATACTCAATCTTCAAACCTCAATCCTCAATCCTCAAACCTCAATCCTCAATCCTCAATCCTCAATCGTCAGTCTTCCATCCTCAATACTCAATCTTCAATCCTCAATGCTCAATCCTCAATCCTCAATCCTCAATCCTCAATCTTAATCTTCAATCCTCAATACTCAATCTTCAATCCTCAATCCTCAATCCTCAATCCTCAACACTCAATCCCCAATCATGAATCCTCAATCCTCAGTCCTCAATCTACCATCCTCAATACTCAATCTGCAATCCTCAATCCTCAGTCCTCAATCCTCAATCCTCATTCTTCAATCCTCAATACCGAATCTTCAATCTTCAATCCTCAATCCTCAATTTTCAATCCTCAATGCTCAATCCTCAATCCTCAATCCTCAATCCTCAATCCTCAATCCTCAATCCTCAATCTTCAATACTCAATACCCAATCCTCAGTCTTCAATCCACAATCCTCAATCCTCAATCCTCACTCCTCAATCCTCAGTCCTCAAACCTCAATCCTGAATCTTTCAATCATGAATCCTCAATCTTCAGCCCTGAGTCCTACGCAATCAGTTGTCAATCCTCAATCCTCAATAGAATGTCCTCAATTCACAGCTTTCAATACTCAATACTCAATCTGCAAACTTCAGATCTCTATCCACAAACATCAATTCTCATCACTCAACCCTCAATACGCTGTCCCCAATCCTCAATCTTCAATCCCCAATCCTCAATCCTCAATCCTCAATCTTAATCTTCAATCCTCAATACTCAATCTTCAATCCTCAATCCTCAATCCTCAATCCTCAATCCTCAATCTTCAATCCTCAATCCTCAATCCTCAATCTACAATCCTCAATACTCAATCTGCAATCCTCAATCCTCAGTCCTGAATCGTCAATCCTCATTCTTCAATTATCACTACCGAATCCTCAATCTTCAATCCTCAATCCTCAATCCTCAATTCTCAATCCTCAATCCTCAATCCCCAATCTTCAATCATTAATATTCAATCTTCAATCCACAATCCTCAATCCTCAACCCTCAATCCTCAACCCTCAATCCTCAACGTCCAATCCTCAATACCCAATCCTCAGTCTTCAATCCTCAATCCTCAATCCTCAATCCTCAATCCTCAATCCTCAATCCTCAGTCCTCAAACCTCAATCCTGAATCCTCAATCCTGAATCCTCAATCTTCAGCCCTGAGTCCTCAACAATCATTTGTCAATCCTCAATCCTCAATAGAACGTCCTCAATTCACAGTTTTCAATACTCAATACTCAATCTGCAATCTTCAGATTTCTATACACAAACATCAATCCTCATCACTCAACCCTCAATACTCAGTCCACAATCCTCAACCTTCAATCGTCAATCCTCAATCCTCAATCCTCAATCTTAATCTTCAACCCTCAATACTCAATCTTCAATCCTCAATCCTCAATCCTCAATCCTCAATCTTAATCTTCAATCCTCAATACTCAATCTTCAACCCTCAATCCTCAATCCTCAATCCTGAACACTCAATCCTCAATCTTCAATCCTCAATACTCAATCTTCAATACTCAATCTTCAATCCTCAATCCTCAGTCCTCAATTCTCAATCCTCAATCCTCAATCCGCAGACCTCAAACATCAATACTCAACCCTCAGTTCTCGTCCTCAATCCACAACACACAATCCTCAAGCCTCAATCTTCAATCATCAATATTCAATCTTCAGTCCTCAATCCTCAATCCTCAATCCTCAATCCTCAATCCTCAATGTTCAATCCTCAGGCCTCAATCTTCAATCCTCAATACCCAATCCTCAGTCTTCGATCCTTAATCCTCAATCCTCAATACTCAATCTTCAATCCTCAATCCTAAATCCTCAATCCTCAATCCTCAATCCTCAATCCTCAATACTCAATCCTCAATCTTCAATCCTCAATACTCAATCTTCAAACCTCAATCCTCAATCCTCAACCCTCAATCTTCAATCCTCAATCCTCAATCCTCAATCCTCAATCCTCATTCTTCAATCCTCAATACCGAATCCTCAATCTTCAATCCTCAATCCTCAATACTCTATCTTCAATTCTCAATCCTCAATTTTCAATCCTCAATGCTCAATACTCAATCTTCAATCCTCAATCCTCTATCCTCAACCCTCAATCCTCAATCTTCAATCCTCAATACTCAATCTTCAATACTAAATCCTCAATCCTCAATCCTCAATCCTCAATCCTTAATCCTCAATCGTCAATCTTCCATCCTCAATACTCAATCTTCAATCCTCAATCCTCATTCCTCAATCCTCAATCCTCAATCTTCAATCCTCAATACTCAATCTTCAATCCTCAATCCTCTATCCTCAACCCTCAATCCTCAATCCTCAATCCTCAATCGTCAATCTTCCATCCTCAATACTCAATCTTCAATCCTCAATCTTCAATCCTCAATCCTCAATCCTCAATCCTCAACCCTCAACCCTCAATCCTCATTCTTCAATCCTCAATACTCAATCTTCAATACTCAATCCTCAATCCTCAATCCTCGATCCTCAATCCTCAATCCTCAATACCGAATCCTCAATCTTCAATCCTCAATCCTCAATACTCTATCTTCAATCCTCAATCCTCAATTTTCAATCCTCAATGCTCAATCCTCAATCCTCAATCCTCAATCCTCAATCCTCAATCCTCAATCCTCAATCTTAATCTTCAATCATCAATACTCAATATTCAATCCTCAATCCTCAATCCTCAATCCTCAAAACTCAATCTTCAATCCTCAATCCTCAATACTCTATCTACAATCCTCAATACTCAATCTGCAATCCTCAATCCTCAGTCCTCAATCCTCAATCCTCATTCTTCAATCCTCAATACCGAATCCTCAATCTTCAATCCTCAATCCTCAATCCTCAATTCTCAATCCTCAATCCTCAATCCTCAGACTTCAAACATCAATACTCAACCCTCAGTCCCCGTCCTCAATCCACAACCCTCAATCCTCAATCCTCAATCTTCAATCATTAATATTCAATCTTCAATCCACAATCCTCAAACCTCAATCCTCAATCCTCAGTCCTCAGTCCTCAAACCTCAATCCTCAACCCTCAGCCCTCATCCTCAATCCTCAATCCTCAGCCCTCATCCTCAATCCTCAATCCTCAATCCTAAATCCTGAATCTTCCATCCTCAATACTCAATCTTCAATCCTCAATCCCCTGTCCTCAAACGTCAATTCTGAATCCTCAATCCTGAATCCACAATCTTCAGCCCTCAGTCCTACACAATCAGTTGTCAATCCTCAATCCTCAATAGAATGTCCTCAATTCACAGTTTTCAATACTCAATACTCAACCTGCAACCTTCAGATCTCTATCCACAAACATCAATTCTCATCACTCAACCCTCAATGCTCAGTCCCCAATCCTCAATCTTCAATCCTCAATCCTCAATCATCAACCCTCAATCTTAATCTTCAATCCTCAATACTCAATCTTCAATCCTCAATCCTCAATCCTCAATACTCAATCCTCAATCTTCAATCCTCAATACTCAATCTTCAAACCTCAATCCTCAATCCTCAACCCTCAATCCTCAATCCTCAATCCTCAATCGTCAGTCTTCCATCCTCAATACTCAATCTTCAATCCTCAATGCTCAATCCTCAATCCTCAATCCTCAATCCTCAATCCTCAATCCTCAATCCTCAATCCTCAATCCTCAATCGTCAATCTTCCATCCTCAATACTCAATCTTCAATCCTCAATCCTCATTCCTCAATCCTCAATCCTCAATCTTCAATCCTCAATACTCAATCTTCAATCCTCAATCCTCTATCCTCAACCCTCAATCCTCAATCTTCAATCCTCAATACTCAATCTTCAATACTCAATCCTCAATCCTCAATCCTCAATCCTCAATCCTCAATCCTCAATCGTCAATCTTCCATCCTCAATACTCAATCTTCAATCCTCAATCCTCATTCCTCAATCCTCAATCCTCAATCTTCAATCCTCAATACTCAATCTTCAATCCTCAATCCTCTATCCTCAACCCTCAATCCTCAATCCTCAATCCTCAATCGTCAATCTTCCATCCTCAATACTCAATCTTCAATCCTCAATCTTCAATCCTCAATCCTCAATCCTCAATCCTAAATCCTCATTCTTTAACCATTAATACCCAATCCTCATTCTTCAATCCTCAATGCTCAATCCTCAATCCTCAATCCTCATTCTTCAATCCTCAATACCCTATCCTCAATCGTCAATCCTCAATCCTCAATCCTCAATCCTCAATCCTCAATTCTCAATCCTCAACCCTCAATCCTCGGACCTCAAACATCAATACTGAACCCTCAGTCCTCGCCCTCAATCCACAACACACAATCCTCAATCCTCAATCTTCAATCATCAATATTCAATCTTCAGTCCTCAATCCTCAATCCTCAATCGTCAATCCTCAATCCTCAATGTTCAATCCTCAGGCCTCAATCTTCAATCCTCAATACCCAATCCTCAGTCTTCGATCCTCAATCCTCAATCCTCAATACTCAATCTTCAATCCTCAATCCTAAATCCTCAATCCTCAATCCTCAATCCTCAATACTCAATCCTCAATCTTCAATCCTCAATACTCAATCTTCAAACCTCAATCCTCAATCCTCAACCCTCAATCTTCAATCCTCAATCCTCAATCCTCAATCCTCAATCCTCATCCTTCAATCCTCAATACCGAATCCTCAATCTTCAATCCTCAATCCTCAATACTCTATCTTCAATCATCAATCCTCAATTTTCAATACTCAATGCTCAATCCTCAATCCTCAATCCTCAATCCTCAATCCTCAATCCTCAATCTTAATCTTCAATCCTCAATACTCAATCTTCAATCCTCAATCCCCAATCCTCAATCCTCAATACTCAATCTTCAATCCTCAATCCTCAATCCTCAATCTACAATCCTCAGTACTCAATCTGCAATCCTCAATCCTCAGTCCTCAATCCTCAATCCTCATTCTTCAATCCTCAATACCGAATCCTCAATCTTCAATCCTCAATCCTCAATCCTCAATTCTCAATCCTCAATCCTCAATCCTCAGACTTCAAACACCAATACTCAACCCTCAGTCCTCGTCCTCAATCCACAACCCTCAATCCTCCATCCTCAATCTTCAATCATTAATATTCAACCTTCAATCCACAATCCTCAATCCTCAATCCTCAATCCTCAGTCCTCAGTCCTCAAACCTCAATCCTCAACCCTCAGCCCACATCCTCAATCCTCAACCCTCAGCCCTCATCCTCAATCCTCAATCCTCAATCCTAAATCCTGAATCTTCCATCCTCAATACTCAATCTTCAATCCTCAATCCCCTGTCCTCAAACGTCAATTCTGAATCCTCAATCCTGAATCCTCAATCTTCAGCCCTCAGTCCTACACAATCAGTTGTCAATCCTCAATCCTCAATAGAATGTCCTCAATTCACAGTTTTCAATACTCAATACTCAACCTGCAACCTTCAGATCTCTATCCACAAACATCAATTCTCATCACTCAACCCCCAATGCTCAGTCCCCAAACCTCAATCTTCAATCCTCAATCCTCAATCATCAACCCCCAATCTTAATCTTCAATCCTCAATACTCAATCTTCAATCCTCAATCCTCAATCCTCAATACTCAATCCTCAGTCTTCAATCCTCAATACTCAATCTTCAAACCTCAATCCTCAATCCTCAACCCTCAATCCTCAATCCTCAATCCTCAATCGTCAGGCTTCCATCCTGAATACTCAATCTTCAATCCTCAATGCTCAATCCTCAATCCTCAATCCTCAATCCTCAATCTTAATCTTCAATCCTCAATACTCAATCTTCAATCCTCAATCCTCAATCCTCAATCCTCAACACTCAATCCCCAATCATGAATCCTCAATCCTCAGTCCACAATCTACAATCCTCAATACTCAATCTGCAATCCTCAATCCTCAGTCCTCAATCCTCAATCCTCATTCTTCAATCCTCAATACCGAATCTTCAATCTTCAATCCTCAATACTCAATACTCAATCTTCAATCCTCAATACTCAATTTTCAATCCTCAATGCTCAATCCTCAATCCTCAATCCTCAATCCTCAATCCTCAATCCTCAATCCTCAATCTTCAATACTCAATACCCAATCCTCAGTCTTCAATCCACAATCCTCAATCCTCAATCCTCACTCCTCAATCCTCAGTCCTCAAACCTCAATCCTGAATCTTTCAATCATGAATCCTCAATCTTCAGCCCTGAGTCCTACGCAATCAGTTGTCAATCCTCAATCCTCAATAGAATGTCCTCAATTCACAGCTTTCAATACTCAATACTCAATCTGCAAACTTCAGATCTCTATCCACAAACATCAATTCTCATCACTCAACCCTCAATACGCTGTCCCCAATCCTCAATCTTCAATCCCCAATCCTCAATCCTCAATCCTCAATCTTAATCTTCAATCCTCAATACTCAATCTTCAATCCTCAATCCTCAATCCTCAATCCTCAATCCTCAATCTTCAATCCTCAATCCTCAATCCTCAATCTACAATCCTCAATACTCAATCTGCAATCCTCAATCCTCAGTCCTGAATCCTCAATCCTCATTCTTCAATTATCAATACCGAATCCTCAATCTTCAATCCTCAATCCTCAATCCTCAATTCTCAATCCTCAATCCTCAATCCTCAATCTTCAATCATTAATATTCAATCTTCAATCCACAATCCTCAATCCTCAATCCTCAATCCTCAACCCTCAATCCTCAACGTCCAATCCTCAATACCCAATCCTCAGTCTTCAATCCTCAATCCTCAATCCTCAATCCTCAATCCTCAATCCTCAATCCTCAGTCCTCAAACCTCAATCCTGAATCCTCAATCCTGAATCCTCAATCTTCAGCCCTGAGTCCTCAACAATCATTTGTCAATCCTCAATCCTCAATAGAACGTCCTCAATTCACAGTTTTCAATACTCAATACTCAATCTGCAATCTTCAGATTTCTATACACAAACATCAATTCTCATCACTCAACCCTCAATACTCAGTCCACAATCCTCAACCTTCAATCGTCAATCCTCAATCCTCAATCCTCAATCTTAATCTTCAATCCTCAATACTCAATCTTCAATCCTCAATCCTCAATCCTCAATCTTAATCTTCAATCCTCAATACTCAATCTTCAACCCTCAATCCTCAATCCTCAATCCTGAACACTCAATCCTCAATCTTCAATCCTCAATACTCAATCTTCAATACTCAATCCTCAATCCTCAATCCTCAATCCTCAATCCTCAATCCTCAATCGTCAATCTTCCATCCTCAATACTCAATCTTCAATCCTCAATCCTCATTCCTCAATCCTCAATCCTCAATCTTCAATCCTCAATACTCAATCTTCAAACCTCAATCCTCAATCCTCAACCCTCAATCTTCAATCCTCAATCCTCAATCCTCAATCCTCAATCCTCAATACTCAATCTTCAATCCTCAATCCTCAATCCTCAATCTACAATCCTCAGTACTCAATCTGCAATCCTCAATCCTCAGTCCTCAATCCTCAATCCTCATTCTTCAATCCTCAATACCGAATCCTCAATCTTCAATCCTCAATCCTCAATCCTCAATTCTCAATCCTCAATCCTCAATCCTCAGACTTCAAACACCAATACTCAACCCTCAGTCCTCGTCCTCAATCCACAACCCTCAATCCTCCATCCTCAATCTTCAATCATTAATATTCAACCTTCAATCCACAATCCTCAATCCTCAATCCTCAATCCTCAGTCCTCAGTCCTCAAACCTCAATCCTCAACCCTCAGCCCACATCCTCAATCCTCAACCCTCAGCCCTCATCCTCAATCCTCAATCCTCAATCCTAAATCCTGAATCTTCCATCCTCAATACTCAATCTTCAATCCTCAATCCCCTGTCCTCAAACGTCAATTCTGAATCCTCAATCCTGAATCCTCAATCTTCAGCCCTCAGTCCTACACAATCAGTTGTCAATCCTCAATCCTCAATAGAATGTCCTCAATTCACAGTTTTCAATACTCAATACTCAACCTGCAACCTTCAGATCTCTATCCACAAACATCAATTCTCATCACTCAACCCCCAATGCTCAGTCCCCAAACCTCAATCTTCAATCCTCAATCCTCAATCATCAACCCCCAATCTTAATCTTCAATCCTCAATACTCAATCTTCAATCCTCAATCCTCAATCCTCAATACTCAATCCTCAGTCTTCAATCCTCAATACTCAATCTTCAAACCTCAATCCTCAATCCTCAACCCTCAATCCTCAATCCTCAATCCTCAATCGTCAGGCTTCCATCCTGAATACTCAATCTTCAATCCTCAATGCTCAATCCTCAATCCTCAATCCTCAATCCTCAATCTTAATCTTCAATCCTCAATACTCAATCTTCAATCCTCAATCCTCAATCCTCAATCCTCAACACTCAATCCCCAATCATGAATCCTCAATCCTCAGTCCACAATCTACAATCCTCAATACTCAATCTGCAATCCTCAATCCTCAGTCCTCAATCCTCAATCCTCATTCTTCAATCCTCAATACCGAATCTTCAATCTTCAATCCTCAATACTCAATACTCAATCTTCAATCCTCAATACTCAATTTTCAATCCTCAATGCTCAATCCTCAATCCTCAATCCTCAATCCTCAATCCTCAATCCTCAATCCTCAATCTTCAATACTCAATACCCAATCCTCAGTCTTCAATCCACAATCCTCAATCCTCAATCCTCACTCCTCAATCCTCAGTCCTCAAACCTCAATCCTGAATCTTTCAATCATGAATCCTCAATCTTCAGCCCTGAGTCCTACGCAATCAGTTGTCAATCCTCAATCCTCAATAGAATGTCCTCAATTCACAGCTTTCAATACTCAATACTCAATCTGCAAACTTCAGATCTCTATCCACAAACATCAATTCTCATCACTCAACCCTCAATACGCTGTCCCCAATCCTCAATCTTCAATCCCCAATCCTCAATCCTCAATCCTCAATCTTAATCTTCAATCCTCAATACTCAATCTTCAATCCTCAATCCTCAATCCTCAATCCTCAATCCTCAATCTTCAATCCTCAATCCTCAATCCTCAATCTACAATCCTCAATACTCAATCTGCAATCCTCAATCCTCAGTCCTGAATCCTCAATCCTCATTCTTCAATTATCAATACCGAATCCTCAATCTTCAATCCTCAATCCTCAATCCTCAATTCTCAATCCTCAATCCTCAATCCTCAATCTTCAATCATTAATATTCAATCTTCAATCCACAATCCTCAATCCTCAATCCTCAATCCTCAACCCTCAATCCTCAACGTCCAATCCTCAATACCCAATCCTCAGTCTTCAATCCTCAATCCTCAATCCTCAATCCTCAATCCTCAATCCTCAATCCTCAGTCCTCAAACCTCAATCCTGAATCCTCAATCCTGAATCCTCAATCTTCAGCCCTGAGTCCTCAACAATCATTTGTCAATCCTCAATCCTCAATAGAACGTCCTCAATTCACAGTTTTCAATACTCAATACTCAATCTGCAATCTTCAGATTTCTATACACAAACATCAATTCTCATCACTCAACCCTCAATACTCAGTCCACAATCCTCAACCTTCAATCGTCAATCCTCAATCCTCAATCCTCAATCTTAATCTTCAATCCTCAATACTCAATCTTCAATCCTCAATCCTCAATCCTCAATCTTAATCTTCAATCCTCAATACTCAATCTTCAACCCTCAATCCTCAATCCTCAATCCTGAACACTCAATCCTCAATCTTCAATCCTCAATACTCAATCTTCAATACTCAATCCTCAATCCTCAATCCTCAATCCTCATTCCTCAATCCTCAATCCTCAACCTTCAATCCTCAATACTCAATCTTCAATCCTCAATCCTCTATCCTCAACCCTCAATCCTCAATCCTCAATCCTCAATCGTCAATCTTCCATCCTCAATATTCAATCTTCAATCCTCAATCCTCAATCCTCAACCCTCAACCCTCAATCCTCATTCTTCAATCCTCAATACCCAATCCTCAATCTTCAATCCTCAATCCTCAATCCTCAATCCTCAATCCTCAATAGTCAATCCTCAATCTTCAACTCTCAGTGCCAAATCCTCAATCTTGAATACTCAATCCTCAATCCTCAAACTTCAATCCTCAATACTCAATCTTCAATCCTCAATCCTCGATCCTCAATCCTCAATCCTCATTCTTCAATCATCAATACCCAATCCTCAATCATCAATCCTCAATCCTCAATCCTCAATCCTCAATCCTCATTCTTCAATCCTCAATACCCTATCCTCAATCTTCAATCCTCAATCCTCAATCCTCAATCCTCAATCCTCAATAGTCAATCCTCAATCTTCAACCCTCAGTGCCAAATACTCAATCTTGAATACTCAATCCTCAATCCTCAAACTTCAATCCTCAATACTCAATCTTCAATCCTCAATCCTCAGTCCTCAATCCTCAATCCTCATTCTTCAATCCTCAATACCCAATCCTCAATCTTCCATCCTCAATCCTCAATCCTCAATTCTCAATCCTCAATCCTCAATCCTCAGACCTCAAACATCAATACTCAACCCTCAGTCCTCGTCCTCAATCCACAACCCTCAATCCTCAATCCTCAATCTTCAATTCTCAATCCTCAATCCACAATCCTCAATCATCAATCCTCAATCCTCAAACCTCAATCCTGAATCCTCAATCCTGAATCCTCAATCTTCAGCCCTCAGTCCTCAACAATCAGCTGTCAATCCTCAATCCTCAATAGAATATCATCAACTCAAAGCTTTCAATACTCAATACTCAATCTGCAATCTTCAAATCTCTATCCACAATAATCAATTCTCATCACTCAACCCTCAACGCTCAGTCCCCAATCCTCAATCTTCAATCCTCAATCCTCAATCCTCAATCCTCAATCCACAATCTTCAATCCTCAATACTCAATCTTCAATCCTCAATCCTCAACACTCAGCCCTCAACCCTCAATCCTCAATCCTCAATCTTCAATCCTCAATACTCAATCTTCAATCCTCAATCCTCAATCCTCAATCCTCAATCCTCATTCTTCAATCCTCAACACCCAGTCCTCAATCTTCAATCCTCAGTCCTCAATCCTCAATTCTCAGTCCTCAATCCTCAATCCTCAGACCTCAAACATCAATACTCAACCCTCAGTCCTCGTCCTCAATCCACAACACACAATCCTCAATCCTAAATCTTCAATCATCAATATTCAATCTTCTGTCCTCAATCCTCAATCCTCAATCCTCAATCCTCAATCCTCAATGTTCAATCCGCAATACCCAATCCTCAATCTTCAATACTCAATCCTCAATCCTTAATCCTCAATCCTCAATCCTCAATCATCAATCCTCAATCTCCAATACTCAATCGTCAATCCTCAATCCTCAATCCTCAATACCCAACCATCAATCCTCGATTCCCAATACTCAATAGAATAACCTGAATTCTCAGGATTCAATACTCAACCCTCAGTCCTCGTCCTCAATCCACAACCCTCAATCCTCAATCCTCAATCTTCAATTCTCAATCCTCAATCCACAATCCTCAATCATCAATCCTCAATCCTCAAACCTCAATCCTGAATCCTCAATCCTGAATCCTCAATCTTCAGCCCTCAGTCCTCAACAATCAGCTGTCAATCCTCAATCCTCAATAGAATATCATCAACTCAAAGCTTTCAATACTCAATACTCAATCTGCAATCTTCAAATCTCTATCCACAATCATCAATCCTCATCACTCAACCCTCAACGCTCAGTCCCCAATCCTCAATCTTCAATCCTCAATCCTCAATCCTCAATCCTCAATCCACAATCTTCAATCCTCAATCCTCAGTCCTCAAACCTCAATCACGAATCCTCAATCCTGAATCCTCAATCTTCAGCCCTCAGTCCTCAACAATCAATTGTCAATCCTCAATCCTCAATAGAATATCCTCAATTCACTGTTTTCAATACTCAATCCCCATTCTTCAATCTTCAAATCTCAATCCGCAAACATCAATTCTCATCACTCAGCCCTCAACGCTCAGTCCTCAATCGTCAATCCTCAATCCCCAATCCTCAATCTTCAATCCTCAATCCTCAATCCTTAATCCTCAATCCTCAATCCTCAATCTTCAATCCTCAATACTCAATATTCAATCCTCAATCCTCAATCCTCAATCCTCAATCCTCAATCCTCAATCCTCATTCTTCAATCCTCAATACCCAATCCTCAATCTTCAATCCTCAATCCTCAATCCTCAATTCTCAATCCTCATTCCTCAGTCCTCAGTTCTCAATCCTCAATCCTCAACCCTCAGCCCTAATCCTCAATCATCAATACTCAATCCTCAATCGTCAATAGAATATCATCAATTCACAGTTTTCAGTACTCAATACTCAATCTGCAATCTTCAAATCTCTATTCACAAACATCAATTCTCATCACTCAACCCTCGACACTCCGTCCCCAATCCTCAATCTTCATTCCTCAATCCTCAATACTCAACCCTCAATCCTCAATCCTCAATCTTCAATCCTCAATCCTCAATCCTCAATTCTCAATCCTCAATCCTCTGTCCTCAGTCCTCAAACCACAATCCTCAACCCTCAGCCCTAATCCTCAATCCTCAACCCTCAATCCTCAGTCCTCCGTCCTCAAACCTCAAACCTCAGCCCTTAGACCTCATCCTCAATCCTCAATCCTCAATCCTCAATCCTCAATCTTCAATCCTCAATACTCAATCTTCAATCCTCAATCCTCAGTCCTCAAACCTCAATTCTGTATCCTGAACACTCAATCTTCAATCCTCAATCCTCAGTCCTGAATACTCTACCATCAATCTTCAATCCTCAATCCCCAATGCTCAATCCTCAATCCTCATCCCTCAATCCTCAAGACCCAATCCTCAATCGTCAATCCTCAATCCTCAATGTTCAATTCTCAATCCTCAATCCTCAAACCTCAACCTTCAATCCTCAATACTCAATCTTCAATCCTCAATCCTCAATCCTCTGTCATCAATCCTCAAACTTCAATTCTCAATCGTGAATCCTCACTCCTCAATCCTCAACCCTCAATCCTCGTTCCTCAAACCTCAATCCTCAACCCTCAGTCCTCATCCTCAATTCTAAATTCTCAATTCTCAATCCTCAATCCTCAATCCTCGATCCTCAATCTTCAATCCTCAATAATCAATCTCCAATCCTGCATCCTCAATCCCCAATCCTCAATCCTTAATCCTCAATCTTGAATCTTCAATCCCCAGTCCTCAATCTTCAATCCTCAATGATCAATCCGCAATCCTCAATCCTCAGTCCTCAATCCTCAATCCTCAATCCTCAAACCTCAAACCTCAACCGTCAGTCCTCGTCCTCAAACCTCAACCCTCAATCCTCCATCCTCAATCTTCAATCATCAATACTCAATCTTCAATCCTCAATCCTCAATCCTCAATCCTCAATCCTCAATCCTCAACATTCAACGCACAACCCTCAACCATCAATCCTCAATCCTCATTCTTCAATCCTCAATACCCAATCCTCAATCTCCAATCCTCAATCCTCAGTCCTCAATTCTGTGTCCTCAATCCTCAATCCTCAGACCTCTAACATCAAAACTCAACCCTCAGTCCTCGTCCTCAATCCACAACCCTCAATCCTCAATCCTCAATCTTCAATTCTCAATCCTCAATCCTCAATACTCAATCCTCAATCCTCAATCCTCAATCCTCAGTCCTCAAACCTCAATCGCGAATCCTCAATCGTGAATCCTCAATCTTCAGCCCTCAGTCCTCAACAATCAGTTGTCAATCCTCAATCATCAATAGAATATCATCAACTCACAGTTTTTAACACTCAATACTCAATCTGCAATCTTCAAATCTCTATCCACAAACATCAATTCTCATCACTCAACCCTCAACACTCAGTCCCCAATCCTCAATCCTCAATCCTCAATCCTCAATCGTCAATCTTCCATCCTCAATACTCAATCTTCAATCCTCAATCCTCATTCCTCAATCCTCAATCCTCAATCTTCAATCCTCAATACTCAATCTTCAAACCTCAATCCTCAATCCTCAACCCTCAATCTTCAATCCTCAATCCTCAATCCTCAATCCTCAATCCTCAATACTCAATCTTCAATCCTCAATCCTCAATCCTCAATCTACAATCCTCAGTACTCAATCTGCAATCCTCAATCCTCAGTCCTCAATCCTCAATCCTCATTCTTCAATCCTCAATACCGAATCCTCAATCTTCAATCCTCAATCCTCAATCCTCAATTCTCAATCCTCAATCCTCAATCCTCAGACTTCAAACACCAATACTCAACCCTCAGTCCTCGTCCTCAATCCACAACCCTCAATCCTCCATCCTCAATCTTCAATCATTAATATTCAACCTTCAATCCACAATCCTCAATCCTCAATCCTCAATCCTCAGTCCTCAGTCCTCAAACCTCAATCCTCAACCCTCAGCCCACATCCTCAATCCTCAACCCTCAGCCCGCATCCTCCATCCTCAATCCTCAATCCTAAATCCTGAATCTTCCATCCTCAATACTCAATCTTCAATCCTCAATCCCCTGTCCTCAAACGTCAATTCTGAATCCTCAATCCTGAATCCTCAATCTTCAGCCCTCAGTCCTACACAATCAGTTGTCAATCCTCAATCCTCAATAGAATGTCCTCAATTCACAGTTTTCAATACTCAATACTCAACCTGCAACCTTCAGATCTCTATCCACAAACATCAATTCTCATCACTCAACCCCCAATGCTCAGTCCCCAAACCTCAATCTTCAATCCTCAATCCTCAATCATCAACCCCCAATCTTAATCTTCAATCCTCAATACTCAATCTTCAATCCTCAATCCTCAATCCTCAATACTCAATCCTCAGTCTTCAATCCTCAATACTCAATCTTCAAACCTCAATCCTCAATCCTCAACCCTCAATCCTCAATCCTCAATCCTCAATCGTCAGGCTTCCATCCTGAATACTCAATCTTCAATCCTCAATGCTCAATCCTCAATCCTCAATCCTCAATCCTCAATCTTAATCTTCAATCCTCAATACTCAATCTTCAATCCTCAATCCTCAATCCTCAATCCTCAACACTCAATCCCCAATCATGAATCCTCAATCCTCAGTCCACAATCTACAATCCTCAATACTCAATCTGCAATCCTCAATCCTCAGTCCTCTATCCTCAATCCTCATTCTTCAATCCTCAATACCGAATCTTCAATCTTCAATCCTCAATACTCAATACTCAATCTTCAATCCTCAATACTCAATTTTCAATCCTCAATGCTCAATCCTCAATCCTCAATCCTCAATCCTCAATCCTCAATCCTCAATCCTCAATCTTCAATACTCAATACCCAATCCTCAGTCTTCAATCCACAATCCTCAATCCTCAATCCTCACTCCTCAATCCTCAGTCCTCAAACCTCAATCCTGAATCTTTCAATCATGAATCCTCAATCTTCAGCCCTGAGTCCTACGCAATCAGTTGTCAATCCTCAATCCTCAATAGAATGTCCTCAATTCACAGCTTTCAATACTCAATACTCAATCTGCAAACTTCAGATCTCTATCCACAAACATCAATTCTCATCACTCAACCCTCAATACGCTGTCCCCAATCCTCAATCTTCAATCCCCAATCCTCAATCCTCAATCCTCAATCTTAATCTTCAATCCTCAATACTCAATCTTCAATCCTCAATCCTCAATCCTCAATCCTCAATCCTCAATCTTCAATCCTCAATCCTCAATCCTCAATCTACAATCCTCAATACTCAATCTGCAATCCTCAATCCTCAGTCCTGAATCCTCAATCCTCATTCTTCAATTATCAATACCGAATCCTCAATCTTCAATCCTCAATCCTCAATCCTCAATTCTCAATCCTCAATCCTCAATCCTCAATCTTCAATCATTAATATTCAATCTTCAATCCACAATCCTCAATCCTCAATCCTCAATCCTCAACCCTCAATCCTCAACGTCCAATCCTCAATACCCAATCCTCAGTCTTCAATCCTCAATCCTCAATCCTCAATCCTCAATCCTCAATCCTCAATCCTCAGTCCTCAAACCTCAATCCTGAATCCTCAATCCTGAATCCTCAATCTTCAGCCCTGAGTCCTCAACAATCATTTGTCAATCCTCAATCCTCAATAGAACGTCCTCAATTCACAGTTTTCAATACTCAATACTCAATCTGCAATCTTCAGATTTCTATACACAAACATCAATTCTCATCACTCAACCCTCAATACTCAGTCCACAATCCTCAACCTTCAATCGTCAATCCTCAATCCTCAATCCTCAATCTTAATCTTCAATCCTCAATACTCAATCTTCAATCCTCAATCCTCAATCCTCAATCTTAATCTTCAATCCTCAATACTCAATCTTCAACCCTCAATCCTCAATCCTCAATCCTGAACACTCAATCCTCAATCTTCAATCCTCAATACTCAATCTTCAATACTCAATCCTCAATCCTCAATCCTCAATCCTCAATCCTCAATCCTCAATCGTCAATCTTCCATCCTCAATACTCAATCTTCAATCCTCAACCCTCATTCCTCAATCCTCAATCCTCAATCTTCAATCCTCAATACTCAATCTTCAATCCTCAATCCTCTATCCTCAACCCTCAATCCTCAATCCTCAATCCTCAATCGTCAATCTTCCATCCTCAATATTCAATCTTCAATCCTCAATCCTCAATCCTCAACCCTCAACCCTCAATCCTCATTCTTCAATCCTCAATACCCAATCCTCAATCTTCAATCCTCAATCCTCAATCCTCAATCCTCAATCCTCAATAGTCAATCCTCAATCTTCAACTCTCAGTGCCAAATCCTCAATCTTGAATACTCAATCCTCAATCCTCAAACTTCAATCCTCAATACTCAATCTTCAATCCTCAATCCTCGATCCTCAATCCTCAATCCTCATTCTTCAATCATCAATACCCAATCCTCAATCATCAATCCTCAATCCTCAATCCTCAATCCTCAATCCTCATTCTTCAATCCTCAATACCCTATCCTCAATCTTCAATCCTCAATCCTCAATCCTCAATCCTCAATCCTCAATAGTCAATCCTCAATCTTCAACCCTCAGTGCCAAATACTCAATCTTGAATACTCAATCCTCAATCCTCAAACTTCAATCCTCAATACTCAATCTTCAATCCTCAATCCTCAGTCCTCAATCCTCAATCCTCATTCTTCAATCCTCAATACCCAATCCTCAATCTTCCATCCTCAATCCTCAATCCTCAATTCTCAATCCTCAATCCTCAATCCTCAGACCTCAAACATCAATACTCAACCCTCAGTCCTCGTCCTCAATCCACAACCCTCAATCCTCAATCCTCAATCTTCAATTCTCAATCCTCAATCCACAATCCTCAATCATCAATCCTCAATCCTCAAACCTCAATCCTGAATCCTCAATCCTGAATCCTCAATCTTCAGCCCTCAGTCCTCAACAATCAGCTGTCAATCCTCAATCCTCAATAGAATATCATCAACTCAAAGCTTTCAATACTCAATACTCAATCTGCAATCTTCAAATCTCTATCCACAATCATCAATTCTCATCACTCAACCCTCAACGCTCAGTCCCCAATCCTCAATCTTCAATCCTCAATCCTCAATCCTCAATCCTCAATCCACAATCTTCAATCCTCAATACTCAATCTTCAATCCTCAATCCTCAACACTCAGTCCTCAACCCTCAATCCTCAATCCTCAATCTTCAATCCTCAATACTCAATCTTCAATCCTCAATCCTCAATCCTCAATCCTCAATCCTCATTCTTCAATCCTCAACACCCAGTCCTCAATCTTCAATCCTCAGTCCTCAATCCCCAATTCTCAGTCCTCAATCCTCAATCCTCAGACCTCAAACATCAATACTCAACCCTCAGTCCACGTCCTCAATCCACAACACACAATCCTCAATCCTAAATCTTCAATCATCAATATTCAATCTTCTGTCCTCAATCCTCAATCCTCAATCCTCAATCCTCAATCCTCAATGTTCAATCCGCAATACCCAATCCTCAATCTTCAATACTCAATCCTCAATCCTTAATCCTCAATCCTCAATCCTCAATCATCAATCCTCAATCTCCAATACTCAATCGTCAATCCTCAATCCTCAATCCTCAATACCCAACCATCAATCCTCGATTCCCAATACTCAATAGAATAACCTGAATTCTCAGGATTCAATACTCAACCCTCAGTCCTCGTCCTCAATCCACAACCCTCAATCCTCAATCCTCAATCTTCAATTCTCAATCCTCAATCCACAATCCTCAATCATCAATCCTCAATCCTCAAACCTCAATCCTGAATCCTCAATCCTGAATCCTCAATCTTCAGCCCTCAGTCCTCAACAATCAGCTGTCAATCCTCAATCCTCAATAGAATATCATCAACTCAAAGCTTTCAATACTCAATACTCAATCTGCAATCTTCAAATCTCTATCCACAATCATCAATCCTCATCACTCAACCCTCAACGCTCAGTCCCCAATCCTCAATCTTCAATCCTCAATCCTCAATCCTCAATCCTCAATCCACAATCTTCAATCCTCAATCCTCAGTCCTCAAACCTCAATCACGAATCCTCAATCCTGAATCCTCAATCTTCAGCCCTCAGTCCTCAACAATCAATTGTCAATCCTCAATCCTCAATAGAATATCCTCAATTCACTGTTTTCAATACTCAATCCCCATTCTTCAATCTTCAAATCTCAATCCGCAAACATCAATTCTCATCACTCAGCCCTCAACGCTCAGTCCTCAATCGTCAATCCTCAATCCCCAATCCTCAATCTTCAATCCTCAATCCTCAATCCTTAATCCTCAATCCTCAATCCTCAATCTTCAATCCTCAATACTCAATATTCAATCCTCAATCCTCAATCCTCAATCCTCAATCCTCAATCCTCAATCCTCATTCTTCAATCCTCAATACCCAATCCTCAATCTTCAATCCTCAATCCTCAATCCTCAATTCTCAATCCTCATTCCTCAGTCCTCAGTTCTCAATCCTCAATCCTCAACCCTCAGCCCTAATCCTCAATCATCAATACTCAATCCTCAATCGTCAATAGAATATCATCAATTCACAGTTTTCAGTACTCAATACTCAATCTGCAATCTTCAAATCTCTATTCACAAACATCAATTCTCATCACTCAACCCTCGACACTCCGTCCCCAATCCTCAATCTTCATTCCTCAATCCTCAATACTCAACCCTCAATCCTCAATCCTCAATCTTCAATCCTCAATCCTCAATCCTCAATTCTCAATCCTCAATCCTCTGTCCTCAGTCCTCAAACCACAATCCTCAACCCTCAGCCCTAATCCTCAATCCTCAACCCTCAATCCTCAGTCCTCCGTCCTCAAACCTCAAACCTCAGCCCTTAGACCTCATCCTCAATCCTCAATCCTCAATCCTCAATCCTCAATCTTCAATCCTCAATACTCAATCTTCAATCCTCAATCCTCAGTCCTCAAACCTCAATTCTGTATCCTGAACACTCAATCTTCAATCCTCAATCCTCAGTCCTGAATACTCTACCATCAATCTTCAATCCTCAATCCCCAATGCTCAATCCTCAATCCTCATTCCTCAATCCTCAAGACCCAATCCTCAATCGTCAATCCTCAATCCTCAATGTTCAATTCTCAATCCTCAATCCTCAAACCTCAACCTTCAATCCTCAATACTCAATCTTCAATCCTCAATCCTCAATCCTCTGTCATCAATCCTCAAACTTCAATTCTCAATCGTGAATCCTCACTCCTCAATCCTCAACCCTCAATCCTCGTTCCTCAAACCTCAATCCTCAACCCTCAGTCCTCATCCTCAATTCTAAATTCTCAATTCTCAATCCTCAATCCTCAATCCTCGATCCTCAATCTTCAATCCTCAATAATCAATCTCCAATCCTGCATCCTCAATCCCCAATCCTCAATCCTTAATCCTCAATCTTGAATCTTCAATCCCCAGTCCTCAATCTTCAATCCTCAATGATCAATCCGCAATCCTCAATCCTCAGTCCTCAATCCTCAATCCTCAATCCTCAAACCTCAAACCTCAACCGTCAGTCCTCGTCCTCAAACCTCAACCCTCAATCCTCCATCCTCAATCTTCAATCATCAATACTCAATCTTCAATCCTCAATCCTCAATCCTCAATCCTCAATCCTCAATCCTCAACATTCAACGCACAACCCTCAACCATCAATCCTCAATCCTCATTCTTCAATCCTCAATACCCAATCCTCAATCTCCAATCCTCAATCCTCAGTCCTCAATTCTGTGTCCTCAATCCTCAATCCTCAGACCTCTAACATCAAAACTCAACCCTCAGTCCTCGTCCTCAATCCACAACCCTCAATCCTCAATCCTCAATCTTCAATTCTCAATCCTCAATCCTCAATACTCAATCCTCAATCCTCAATCCTCAATCCTCAGTCCTCAAACCTCAATCGCGAATCCTCAATCGTGAATCCTCAATCTTCAGCCCTCAGTCCTCAACAATCAGTTGTCAATCCTCAATCATCAATAGAATATCATCAACTCACAGTTTTTAACACTCAATACTCAATCTGCAATCTTCAAATCTCTATCCACAAACATCAATTCTCATCACTCAACCCTCAACACTCAGTCCCCAATCCTCAATCTTCAGTCCTCAGTCCTCAGTCCTCAGACCTCAACCCTCAACCCTCAGCCCTCATCCTCAATCCTCAATACTCAATCCTCAATACCCCATCCTCAATCCTCAATCCTCATTCTTCAATCCTCAATACCCAATCCTCAGTCTTCAATCCTCAATCCCCAATCCTCAATTCTCAATCCTCAATCGTCAGTCTTCAATCCTCAATACTCAATCTTCAATCCTGAATCCTCAATCCTCAATCCTCAATCCTCATTCCTCAATCCTCAATACCCAATCCTCAATCCTCAATCCTCAATCCTCAATCTTCAATCCTCAATACTCAATCTTCAATCCTCAATCCTCAGTCCTCAAACCTCAATTCTGAATCCTGAATACTCAATCTTCAATCCTCAATCCTCAGTCCTCAATACTCTACCATCAATCTTCAATCCTCAATCCTCAATGCTCAATACTCAATCCTCATTCTTCAATCCTCAATACCCAATCCTCAACCTTCAATCCTGAATCCTCAATGCTCAATTCTCAATCCTCAATCCTCAACCCTCAATATTCAATCCCCAATACTCAATCTTCAATCCTCAATCCTCAATCCTCAGTCATCAATTCTCAATCTTCAATTCTCAATCGTGAATCCTCACTCCTCAATCCTCAATCCTCAATCCTCGTTCCTCAAACCTCAATCCTCAACCCTCAGTCCTCATTCTCAATTCAGAATGCTCAATTCTCAATCCTCAATCCTCAATCCTCAATCCTCAATCTTCAATCCTCAATAATCAATCTCCAATCCTAGATCCTCAATCCCCAATCCTCAATCTTCAACACTCAATCCTCGATCCTCAATCCTCAAACCTCAATCTTCAATCCTCAATACTCAATCTTCAATCCTCAATCCTCAATCCTCAATCCTCAATCCTCAATCCTCAATCCTCAATCTTCAATCCTCAATACTCAATCTTCAATCCTCAATCCTCAATCTTCTATCCTCAGTCCTCTTTCTCCAGTCCTCAACACTCAATCCTCAATCTTCAATCCCAAATCCTCAATTATAAATTCTGAATCCTGAATCCACAATCCTCAGAACTCAAACATCAATACTCAACTCTCAGTAATCATCCTCAATCCTCAATCCTCAACCCTCAATTCTCAATCTTCAATCCTCAATCCTCAATCTTCAATCCCCAATCCTCAATCCTCAAACCTCAATAAACAATCTACAATCCTCAATCCTCAAACCTCAACACTCAATCCTCAATCATCTATCCTCAATCTCCAATCCTCATTCCTCAATCCTCAATCCTCAATCCTCGATCCTCAATCAGCAATCCTCAATCTTCAATACTCAATCCTCAGTCCTCAATCCTCAATCCTCAATTCTCAACCCTCAATCCTCAGTCCTCAGTCCTCAGTCCTCAGTCCTCAAACCTCAATCCTCAACCCTCAGCCCTCATTCTCAATCCTCAATCCTCAACCCTCAATCCTCAATATTCAATACTCAATACTTAATCTTCAATCCTGATTCTTCAATCCTCAATACCCAATCCTCAAATTTCAACCCTCAATCCTCAATCCTGAATTCTCAATCCTCAATCTTCAATCCTCAATCCTCAATCCTCAATCCTCAATCCTCAATCCTCAATCTTCAATCCTCAATACTCAATTCTCAATCTTCAATCCTCAAACCTCAATCCTCAGTTCTCAATCCTCAGTTCGCAATCCTCAATCCTCATTCCTCATTCCTCAGGCATCAATGCTCAACCCACAGTCCTCGTCCTCAATCCACAACCCTCAATCCTCAATCCTCAATCTTCATTCATCAATATTCAACCTTCGATCCTCAATCCTCAATCCTCAATACTCAATCCTCAATCCTCAATGTTCAATCCTCAATACCCAATCCTCAATCTTCAATCCTCAATCCTCAATCTTCAATCCTCAATCCTCTGTCCTCAAACCTCAATCCTGTATCCTCAATCCTGAATCCTCAATCTTCAGCCCACAGTCCTCAACAATCAGTTGTCAATCCTCAATCCTCAATAGAATATCATCAATTCACAGTGTTCAATACTCAGTTTTCAATCTGCAATGTTCAAATCTCTGTCCACAAACATCAATTCTCATCACTCAACCCTCAACACTCAGTCCCCAATCCTCAATATTCAATCCTCAATCCTCAGTCCTCAATCGACAATCCTCAACCTTCAATCCTCAATACTCAATCTTCACTCCTCAATCCTCAATCCTCAAGCCTCAATTCTCAATCCTCGATTGTCAATCTTCAATCCTCAATACTCAATCCTCATTCTTCAATCCTCAATACCCAATCCTCAATCTTCATTCCTCAGTCCTCAATCCTCAATTCTCAATCCTCAATCCTCAGTCCTCAGTCCTCAAACACCAATCCTTAACCGTCAGCCCTCATCCTCCAACCTCAATCCTCAACATTCAATCCTCGATACTCAATCATCAATCCTCAATCCTCAGTCCTCAAACCTTAATCCTGAATCCTCAATCCTGAGTCCTCAATCTTCAGCCCTCAGTCCTCAACAATCAGTTGTCAATCCTCAATCCTCAATAGAATATCATCAATTCACAGTTTTCAATACTCAATACTCAATCTGCAATCTTCAAATCTCAATCCACAAACATCAATTCTCATAACTCAACCCTCAACACTCCGTCCCCAATCCTCAATTTCCAATCCTCAATCGTCAATCCTCAATACTCAATCCCCAATTTTCAATCCTCAATCCTCAATACTCAATCTTCAATCCTCAATCCTCAATCCTCAATCCTCAATCCTCAATCCTCAATATTCAACACACAACCCTCAGCCATCCATCCTCAATACTCAACCATCAATCCTCAATTCTCAACACTCAATAGATTATACTGAATTCTCATGGTTGAATACTCAATCCAAAATATACAATAATCAAATCTCAATCCTCAAACATTAATTCTCAAAACTCAGTACCTCAACACTCAGTCCTCCCTCTTCAATCCTCCATCCTCAATCCTCAATCTTCAATCCTCAATACTCAATCTTCAATCCTCAATCCTCAATCCTCAATCCTCAATCCTCTATCCTCATTCTTCAATCCTCAACACCCAGTCCTCAATCTTCTATCCTCAATCCACAACCCTCGATCCTCAATCCTCAATCTTCAATCATCAATATTCAATCTTCGGTCCGCAATTCTCAATCCTCAATCCTCAATCCTCAATCCTCAATGTTCAATCCGCAATACCCAACCCTCAATCTTCAATACTCAATCCTCAATACCCAATCCTCAATCTTCAATCCCCAATCCTCTATCCACAATTCTCAATCCTCAATCATCAGTCCTCAGTCCTCAAACCTCAATCCTCCGCCCTCAGCCCTCATCGTCAATCCTCAATCCTCAATCCTCAATTTTCAATCCTCAATAATCAATCTTCAATCCTCAATCCTCAATCCTCAATTCTCAATCCTCAATCCTCATTCTTCAATCCTCAATACCCAATCCTCAATCTTCAATCCTCAATCCTCAATCCTCAATTCTCAATCCTCAATCCTCAGTCCTCAATCTTCAATCCTCAATAATCAATCTCCAATCCTAGATCCTCAATCCCCAATCATCAATCCTTAATCCTCAATCTTGAATCCTCGATACCCAGTCCTCAAACTTCAATGCTCAATGCTCAATCCTCAATCCTCAATCCTCAGTCCTCAATCCTCAATCCTCAATCCTCAAACCTCAAACCTCAACCATCAGTCCTCGTCCTCAAACCTCAACCCTCAATCCTCCATCCTCAATCTTCAATCATCAATACTCAATCTTCAATCCTCAATCCTCAATCCTCAATCCTCAATCCTCGAACCTCAATCCTCAATCTTCAACCCTCAATCCTCGATCCTCAATCCTCAAACCTCAATCTTCAATCCTCAATACTCAATCTTCAATCCTCAATCCTCAATCCTCAATCCTCAATCCTCAATCCTCAATCCTCAATCTTCAATCCTCAATACTCAATCTTCAATCCTCAATCCTCAATCTTCTATCCTCAATCCTCTTTCTCCAGTCCTCAACACACAATCCACAATCTTCAATCCCAAATCCTCAATCCTAAATTCTGAATCCTCAATCCTCAATCCTCAGAACTCAAACATCAATACTCAACTCTCAGTCCTCGTTCTCAATCCACAACCCTCAATCCTCAATCCTCGATCTTCAATCCTCAATACTCAATCATCAATCCTCAATCCTCAATCATCAATCCTCAATCTTCAATACTCAATCCTCAATCCTCAATCCTCAATCCTCAATTCTCAACCCTCAATCCTCAGTCCTCAGTCCTCAGTCATCAATCCTCAATCCTCAATCTTCAATCCTCAATACTCAATCTTCAATCCTCAATCGTCAATCCTCAATCCTCCATCCTGAATCCTCAATACTCAATCCTCAATCCTCAATCCTCAATATTCAATCCTCAATACTCAATCTTCAATCCTCAATCCTCAATCCTCAATCCTCCATCCTGAAACCTCAATACTCAATCCTCAATCTTCAATCCTCAATACTCAATCTTCAATCCTCAATCCTCGATCCTCAATCCTCAATCCTCACTCCTCAATCCTCAATAAGCAATCCTCAATCCTCAATCCTCAATCCTCAATCCTCAATTCTCAATCCTCAATCCTCAATCCTCAATCCTCAATCCTCAATCCTCAATCCTCAATCATCCACCTCAATCTTCAATACTCAATCCTCAATCCTCATTCCTCAATCCTCAATACTCAACCATCAATCCTCAATTCTCAATCCTCAATCCTCAATATTCAACACACAACCCTCAACCATCAATTCTCAATACCCAACCATCAATCCTCAATTATCAACACTCAATTGAATATCCTGAATTCTCATGGTTCAATACTCAATCCACATTATTCAATAATCAAATCTCAATCCTCAAACATCAATCCTCAACACTCAATCCACAACACTCAGTCCTCTCTCTTCAATCCTCCATCCTCAATCCTCATTCCTCAATCCTCAATGTTCAATCATCAATCCTCAATCCTCAGTCCTCAATCCTCAACCCTCAATCCTCAGTCATCAATCTTCAATCATCAATACTCAGTCTTCAATCCTCAATCTTCAATCCTTAATTCTCGATCCTCAATCCTCAGTATTCAACACACAACCCTCAACCATCGATCCTCAATACTCAACCATCAATCCTCAATTCTCAATACTCAATAGAATATCCTGAATTCTCATGATTCAATACTCAATCCACATTATTCAATAACCAAACCTCAATCCTCAAACATCAATCTTCAACACACAATCCTCAACACTTAGTCCTCTCTCTTCAATCCTCCATCCTCAGTCCTCAATCCTCAAGCGTCAACACTCAATCCTCAATCCTCAACCCTCAATCCTCAGTCCTCAAACCTCAATCCCGAATCCTCAATCCTGAATCCTCAACCTTCAGCCCTCAGTCCACAACAATCATTTGTCAAACCTCAATCCTCAATAGAATATCCTCAATTCACTGCTTTCAATACTCAATGCTCAATCTGCAGTCTTCAAATCTCTATCCACAAACATCAATTATCATCACTCAACCCTCAACACTCAGTCCTCAATGTTCAATCCTCAATTCGCAATTCTCAATCTTCAATCCTCAATCCTCAATCCTCAATCCTCAATCCTCAATCCTCAATCTTCAATCATCAATATTCAATCTTCAATCCTCAATCCACAATCCTCAATCCTCAATCCTCAATCCTCAATATTCAATCCTCAATCCTCGAACCTCAATCCTCAATTCTCAAACTTCAATCCTCAATACTCAATCCTCAATCCTCAATCTTCAATCCTCAATCCTCAATCCTCAATCCTCAATCCTCAATCTTCAATCCTCAATACTCAATTTTCAATCCTCAATCCTCAATCTTCAATCCTCAATCCTCATTCTCCAATCCTCAACACCCAATCCTCAATCTTCAATCCCAAATCATCAATCCTCAATTCTCAATCCTCAATCCCCAATCCTCAGACCTCAAACATCAATACTCAACCCTCAGTCCTCGTCCTCAATCCACAACCCTCAATCCTCAATCCTCGATCTTCAATCATCAATACTCAATCTTCAATACTATCCTCAATCCTCAATCCTCAATCCTCAATCCTTAACGTTCAACCTCAATACCCAATCATTAATCTTCAATCTTCAATCCTCAACCCACAATCCTCAATCCTCAATCCTCAGTCCTCAGTCCTCAAACCTCAATCCAAAATTCACAATCCTGAATCCTCAATCTTCAGCCCTGAGTCCTCAACAATCAGTTGTCAATCCTCAACCATCAATAGAATATCCTCAATTCACAGTCTTCAATACTCAATACTCAATCTGCAATCTTCAACTCTCTATCCACAAACATCAATTCTCATCACTCAACCCTCAACGCTCAGTCCCCAATCCTCAATCTTCATTCCTCAATCCTCAATCATTAATCCTCAATACTCAACCTTCAATCCTCAATACTCAATATTCAATACTCAATCCTCAATCCTGAATCCTCAATCCTCAGTCCTCAATCGTCAATCTTCAATCCTCAATACTCAATCTTCAATCCACAATCCTCAATCCTCAATCCTCAATCCTCAATCCTCAATCTTCAATCCTCAATACTCAATCTTCAACCCTCAATCCTCAATCCAGAACCCTCGATCCTCAATCCTCAATCTTCAATCATCAATATTCAATCTTCAGTCCGCAATCCTCAATCCTCAATCCTCAATCCTGAATCCTCAATGTTAAATCCGCAATACCCAACCCTCAATCTTCAATACTCAATCCTCAATACCCAATCCTCAATCTTCAATCCCCAATCCTCAATCCTCAATTCTCAATCCTCAATCCTCAGTCCTCAGTCCTCAAACCACAATCCTCCGCCCTCAGCCCTCATCGTCAATCCTCAATCCTCAATCCTCAATTTTCAATCCTCAATAATCAATCTTCAATCCTCAATCCTCAATCCTCAATTCTCAATCCTCATTCTTCAATCCTAAATACCCAATCCTCAATCTTCAATCCTCAATCCTCAATTCTCAATCCTCAACCCTCAGTCCTCAGTCCTCAAACCTCAATCCTCGACACTCAGCCCTCATCCTCAATCCTCAATCCTCAATCCTCAATCCTCAACCTTCAATCCTCAATACTCAATCATCAATCCTCAATCCTCAGTCCCCAACCCTCAGTCCTCATCCTCAAACCTCAATCCTCAACCCTCAATTCTCAATCATCAATCCTCAATCCTCAATCTTCAATCCTCAATCCTCATTCCTTAATCCTCAATACTCAATCCTCAAACCTCAATACACAATCTTCAATCCTCAATCCTCAATCCTCAATCTTCAATCCTCAATAATCAATCTCCACTCCTAGATCCTCAATCCCCAATCCTCAATCCTTAATCCTCAATCTTCAATCCTCAATCCCCAGTCCTCAATCTTCAATCCTCAATGCTCAATCCTCAATCCTCAGTCCCCTGTCCTCAATCCTCAAGCGTCAACACTCAATCCTCAATCCTCAACCCTCAATCCTCAGTCCTCAAACCTCAATCCCGAATCCTCAATCCTGAATCCTCAATCTTCAGCCCTCAGTCCTCAACAATCATTTGTCAAACCTCAATACTCAATAGAATATCCTCAATTCACTGCTTTCAATACTCAATGCTCAATCTGCAGTCTTCAAATCTCTATCCACAAACATCAATTATCATCACTCAACCCTCAACACTCAGTCCTCAATGTTCAATCCTCAATTCTCAATTCTCAATCTTCAATCCTCAATCCTCAATCCTCAATCCTCAATCCTCGATCCTCAATCTTCAATCATCAATATTCAATCTTCAATCCTCAATCCACAATCCTCAATCCTCAATCCTCAATCCTCAATATTCAATCCTCAATCCTCGAACCTCAATCCTCAATTCTCAATCATCAATCCTCAATACTCAATCCTCAATCCTCAATCTTCAATCCTCAATCCTCAATCCTCAATCCTCAATCCTCAATCTTCAATCCTCAATACTCAATTTTCAATCCTCAATCCTCAATCTTCAATCCTCAATCCTTATTCTCCAATCCTCAACACCCAATCCTCAGTCTTCAATCCCAAATCATCAATCCTCAATTCTCAATCCTCAATCCCCAATCCTCAGACCTCAAACATCAATACTCAACCCTCAGTCCTCGTCCTCAATCCACAACCCTCAATCCTCAATCCTCGATCTTCAATCATCAATACTCAATCTTCAATACTATCCTCAATCCTCAATCCTCAATCCTCAATCCTTAACGTTCAACCTCAATACCCAATCATTAATCTTCAATCCTCAATCCTCAACCCACAATCCTCAATCCTCAATCCTCAGTCCTCAGTCCTCAAACCTCAATCCAAAATTCACAATCCTGAATCCTCAATCTTCAGCCCTGAGTCCTCAACAATCAGTTGTCAATCCTCAACCATCAATAGAATATCCTCAATTCACAGTCTTCAATACTCAATACTCAATCTGCAATCTTCAACTCTCTATCCACAAACATCAATTCTCATCACTCAACCCTCAACGCTCAGTCCCCAATCCTCAATCTTCATTCCTCAATCCTCAATCATTAATCCTCAATACTCAACCTTCAATCCTCAATACTCAATATTCAATACTCAAACCTCAATCCTGAATCCTCAATCCTCAATCCTCAATCGTCAATCTTCATTCCTCAATACTCAATCTTCAATCCTCAATCCTCAATCCTCAATCCTCAATCCTCAATCCTCAATCTTCAATCCTCAATCTTCAATCCCCAATCCTCAATCCTCAATTCTCAATCCTCAATCCTCAGTCCTCAGTCCTCAAACCTCAATCCTCCGCCCTCAGCCCTCATCGTCAATCCTCAATCCTCAATCCTCAATTTTCAATCCTCAATAATCAATCTTCAATCCTCAATCCTCAATCCTCAATCCTCAATCCTCAATCCTCATTCTTCAATCCTCAATAATCAATCTCCACTCCTAGATCCTCAATCCCCAATCCTCAATCCTTAATCCTCAATCTTCAATCCTCAATCCCCAGTCCTCAATATTCAATCCTCAATGCTCAATCCTCAATCCTCAGTCCCCTGTCCTCAATCCTCAATCCTCAACCTTCAAACCTCAATCCTCAACCGTCAGTCCTCGTCCTCAATCCTCAACCCTCAATCCTCAATCCTCAACCTTCAATCATCGATACTCAATCTTCAATCCTCAATCCTCGATCCTCAATCCTCAATCCTCAGTCCTCAATCTTCAATCCTCAATACTCAATCTTCATTCCTCAATCGTCAATCCTCAGTCCTCCATCCTGAATCCTCAATCCTCAATCCTCAATCCTCTATCCTCATTCTTCAATCCTCAACACCCAGTGCTCAATCTTCAATCCTCAATCCACAAACCTCGATCCTCAATCCTCAATCTTCAATCATCAATATTCAATCTTCAGTCCGCAATCCTCAATCCTCAATCCTCAATCTTCAATCCTCAATGTTCAATCCGCAATACCCAATCCTCAATCTTCAATACTCAATCCTCAATACCCAATCCTCAATCTTCAATCCCCAATCCTCAATCCTCAATTCTCAATCCTCAATCCTCAGTCCTCAGTCCTCAAACCTCAATCCTCCGCCCTCAGCCCTCATCGTCAATCCTCAATCCTCAATCCTCAATTTTCAATCCTCAATAGTCAATCTTCAATCCTCAATCCTCAATCCTCAATCCTCAATCCTCAATCCTCATTCCTCAATCCTCAATGTTCAATCATCAATCCTCAATCCTCAGTCCTCGTCCTGAATCCTCAACCCTCAATCCTCAATCCTCAACCTTCAATCATCGATACTCAATCTACAATCCTCAATCCTCAATCCTCAATCCTCAATCCTCAATCCTCAGTCTTCAATCCTCAATACTCAATCTTCAATCCTCAATCGTCAATCCTCAATCCTCCATCCTGAATCCTCAATCCTCCATCCTGAATCCTCAATACTCAATCCTCAATCCTCAATCCTCAATCCTCAATCTTCAATCCTCAATACTCAATCTTCAATCCTCAATCCTCAATCCTCAATCCTCCATCCTGAATCCTCAATACTCACTCCTCAATCTTCAATCCTCAATACTCAATCTTCAATCCTCAATCCTCGATCCTCAATCCTCAATCCTCATTCCTCAATCCTCAATACCCAATCCTCAATCCTCAATCCTCAATCCTCAATCCTCAATTCTCAATTCTCAATCCTCAATCCTCAATCCTCAATCCTCAATCCTCAATCCTCAATCCTCAATCATACACCTCAATCTTCAATACTCAATCCTCAATCCTCAATCCTCAATCCTCAATACTCAACCATCAATCCTCAATTCTCAATCCTCAATCCTCAATATTCAACACACAACCCTCAACCATCAATTGACAATACCCAACCATCAATCCTCAATTATCAACACTCAATAGAATATCCTGAATTCTCATGGTTCAATACTCAATCCACATTATTCAATAATCAAATCTCAATCCTCAAACATCAATCCTCAACACTCAATCCTCAACACTCAGTCCTCTCTCTTCAATCCTCCATCCTGAATGCTCAATCCTGAGGCGTCAATCCTCAATCCTCAATACTCAACCCTCAATCCTCAGTCCTCAAAACTCAATCCCGAATACTCAATCCTGAATCCTCATTCTTCAGCCCTCAGTCCTCAACAATCAATTGTCAATCCTCAATCCTCAATAGAATATCCTGAATTCACAGTTTTCAATACTCAATCCCCATTCTTCAATCTTCAAATCTCAATACACAAACATCAATCCTCATCACTCAACCCTCAACAATCAGTCCTCAATCTTCAATCCTCAATCCACAATCCTCAATATTCAATCCTCAATACTTAACCTTCAATCCTCAATCCTCAATTCTCAATCCTAAATGATCAATCCTCAATCCTCTATCTCCAATCCTCAATACTCAATCTTCAATCCTCAATCCTCAATCCTCAATCCTCAATCCTCAATCCTCAATCCTGAATCCTCAATCCTCAATCTTCAATCATCAATATTCAATCTTCAATCCTCAATCCACAATCCTCAATCCTCAATCCTCAATCCTCAATATTCAATCCTCAATCCTCGATACTCAATCCCCAATCCTCAATCTTCAATCCTCAATACTCAATCCTCAATCCTCAATCTTCAATCCTCAATCCTCAATCCTCAATCCTCAGTCCTCAATCTTCAATCCTCAATACTCAATTTTCAATCGTCAGTCCTGAATCTTCAATCCTCAATCCTCATTCTCCAATCCTCAACACCCAATCCTCAATCTTCAATCCCAAATCATCAATCCTCAATTCTCGATCCTCAATCCTCAATCCTCAGACCTCAAACATCAATACTCAACTCTCGGTACTCGTCCTCAATCCACAACCCTCAATCCTCAATCCTCGATCTTCAATCGTCAATATTGAATCTTCAATACTATCCTCAATCCTCAATCCTGAATCCTCAATCCTTAATGTTCAATCCTCAATACTCAATCATCAATCTTCAATCCTCAATCCTCAACCCACAATCCTCAATCCTCAATCCTCAATCCTCAGTCCTCAAACCTCAATCCAAAATTCACAATCCTGAATCCTCAATCTTCAGCCCTGAGTCCTCAACAATCAGTTGTCAATCCTCAACCATCAATAGAATATCCTCAATTCACAGTCTTCAATACTCAATACTCAATCTGCAATCTTCAACTCTCTATCCACAAACATCAATTCTCATCTCTCAACCCTCAACACTCAGTCCCCAATCCTCAATCTTCAATCCTCAATCCTCAATCCTCAACGATCAATCCTCAATCGTCAGTATTCAATCCTCAATACTCAATCTTCAATCCTGAATCCTCAATCCTCAATCCTCAATCCTCAATCCTCATGCTTCAATCCTCAATACCCAATCCTCAATCTTCAATCCACAATCCTCAATCCTCAATTTTCAATCCTCAATCCTCAGTCCTCAGTCCTCAAACCTCAATCCTCAACCCTCAGCCCTCATCCTCAATCCTCAATCCTCAATCCTCAATCCTCAGCATTCAGTCCTCAAACCTCAATGTTCAATCCTCAATCCCCAATCCTCAATCCTCAATCCTCAATCATCAATCCTCAATCTTCAATACTCATTCCTCAATCCTCAATCCCCAATCCTCCATCTTCAATCATCAATCCTCAATCTTCAACACTCAATCCTCAATCCTCTAACCTCAATATTAACCATCAATCCTCAATTCTCGATACTCAATAGAATATCCTGAATTCCCAGGATTCAATACTGAAACCTCAATCCTCAACCCTCAGCCCTCATCCTCCATCGTCAATCCTCAATCCTCAATCCTGAATCTTCAATCCTCAATATTCAATCTTCAATTCTCAATCCTCAATCCTCAATTCTCAATCCTCAATCCTCAGTGGTCAATACTCAATCTTCAATACTCAATCCTCAATCCTCAACCCTCAATCCTCAATCCTCATTTCTCAAACCTCAATCCTCAACACTCAGTCCTCATCCTCAATTATCAATTCTCAAACCTCAATCCTCAATTCTCAATCTTCATCCTCAATAACCAATCTCCAATCCTAGATCCTCAATCCTCAATCCTCAACCCCAATCTTCAACCCTCAATAATCAATCTCCAATCCTAGATCCTCAATCCACAATCCTCAATCCTCAATCCTCAATCCTCAATCCTCATTCTTCATACCTCAATACCTAATCCTCAATCTTCAATCCTCAATCATCAATCCTCAACTCTCAATCCTCAATCCTCAGTCCTCAGTCGTCAAACCTCAATCCCCGACCCTCAGCCCTCATCCTCAATCCTCAGTCCTCAATCCTCAATCCTCATACCTCAATCCTCTACCGTCAGTCCTCGTCCTCAATCCTCAAACCTCAATCCTCAATCCTCAATCCTCAATATTCAATCATCAATACTCAATCTTCAATCCTCAATCCTCAATGCTCAATCTTCAATCCTCAATCCTCAATCCTCAATCCTCAATCCTCAATCCTCAGGCATCAATACTCAATCTTCAATATTCAATCCTCAATCCTCAATCCTCAATCCTCAATCCACAATCCTCAACCTTCAATGCTCAATACTCAATCTTCAATCCTCAATCCTAAATCCTCAATCCTCAATCCTCAATCCTCAATCCTCAATCCTCAATATTCAAACCTCAATACTCTCTATTCAATCATCAATCCTCAATCCTCAATCTTCAGTCGTCAATCCTCAGTCATCAATACTCACTCTTCAATACTCAATCGTCAATTCTTAGTCCTCAATCCTCAATCCTCAATCCTCGTTCCTCAAACCTCAATCCTCAACCCTCAGCCTTCATCCTCAGTTCTCAATCCTCAATCCTCAATCCTCAATCCTCAATCCTCAATATTCAAACATCAATAATCAATCTCCAATCCTACATCCTCAATCCCCAATCCTCAATCCTTAATCCTCAATCTTCAATCCTCAATCGCCAGTCCTCAATCTTCAATCCTCAATGCTCAATACTCAATCCTCAATCCTCAATCCTCAATCCTCAATATTCAAACCTCAATACTCTCTATTCAATCATCAATCCTCAATCCTCAATCTTCAGTCGTCAATCCTCAGTCATCAATACTCACTCTTCAATACTCAATCGTCAATTCTTAGTCCTCAATCCTCAATCCTCAATCCTCGTTCCTCAAACCTCAATCCTCAACCCTCAGCCTTCATCCTCAGTTCTCAATCCTCAATCCTCAATCCTCAATCCTCAATCCTCAATATTCAAACATCAATAATCAATCTCCAATCCTACATCCTCAATCCCCAATCCTCAATCCTTAATCCTCAATCTTCAATCCTCAATCGCCAGTCCTCAATCTTCAATCCTCAATGCTCAATACTCAATCCTCAAGCCTCAGTACTCAATCCTCAATCCTCAATCCCCAATCCTCAATCTTCAATGCTCAATCCACAATCCTCAATCCTCAATCCTCAATCCTCAGTCTTCAATTCTCAATACTCAGTCTTCAATCCTCAATCCTCAATCCTCAATCCTCAATCCTCAATCCGCAATCCTGAATCCTCAATCTTCAATCCTCAATACTCAATCTGCAATCCTCAATCCTCAATCCTCAATCCTCAATCCTCAATCCTCATTCTTCAATCCTCAATACCCAATCCTCAATCTTCAACCCTCAGTCCTCAATCATCAATTCTCAATCCTCAACCCTCAATCCTCAGGCCTCAAACATCAATATTCAACCCTCAGTCCTCGTCCTCAATCCACAACCCTCAATCCTCAATAATCAATCTTCAATCATCAATATTCAATCGTTAATCCTCAGTCCTCAATCCTCAATCCTCAATCCTCAATCCGCAATCCTCAGTCTTCAACCCTCAATCCTCAATCCTCAATCCTCAATCCTCAATCCTCAATCTTCAATCCTCAATACTCAATCTTCAATCCCCAATCCTCAATTCTCAACACTCGGTCCTCAATCTTCAATCCTCAATCCTCAATCCTCAATCCTCAATCCTCAATCCACAATCCTCAACCTTCAATCCTCAATACTCAATCTTCAATCCTCAATCCTCAATCCTCAATCCTCAATCCTCTACGCTCAATCCTCAATCCTCAATATTCAATCCTCAATCATCAATCTTCAATCCTCAATCCTCAATCCTCAATATTCAACACTTAACCCTCAATCATCAATCCACAATACTCAACCATCAATCCTCAATTCTCAATACTCAATAGAACATCCTGAATTCTCATGGTTCAATACGCAATACACAATATTCAATAATCAAATCTCAAACCTCAAGCATCCATTCTCAACACTGAATCCTCATCACTCAGTCCTCTCTCTTCAATCCTACATCCTCAAACCTCAATCCTCAAGCGTCAATCCTCAATACTCAATCCTCAATCCTCAATCCTCAATCCTCAATCTTCAATCTTCAATACTCAATACTCAATCTTCAATCCTCAATCCTCAATCCTCAATCCTCAATACTCAATCCTCAATCATTAATCCTCAATCCTCAATACTCAATCCTCAAACCTCAAACCTCAATTCTCAATACTCAACCATCAATCCTCAATTCTCAATCCCCAATCCTCAATCCTCAATCCTCAATCCTGAATCCTCAATCTTCAATCCTCAATACTCAATCTGCAATCCTCAATCTGCAATCCTCAATCCTCAATCTTCAATCCTCAATCCTCATTCTTCCATCCTCAATTCCCAATCCTGAATCTTCAATCCTCAATCCTCAATCATCAATTCTCAATCCTCAATCCTCAATCCTCAGGCCTCAAACATCAATATTCAACCCTCAGTCCTCGTCCTCAATCCACAACCCTCAATCCTCAATAATCAATCTTCAATCATCAATATTCAATCGTTAATCCTCAGTCATCAATCCTCAATCCTCAATCCTCAATCCGCAATCCTCAGTCTTCAACCCTCAATCCTCAATCCTCAATCCTCAATCCTCAATCTTCAATCCTCAATACTCAATCTTCAATCCCCAATCCTCAATTCTCAACACTCAGTCCTCAATCTTCAATCCTCAATCCTCAATCCTCAATCCACAATCCTCAACCTTCAATCCTCAATAATCAATCTTCAATCCTCAATCCTCAATCCTCAATCCTCAATACTCAATCCTCAATCATTAATCCTCAATCTTCAATACTCAATCCTCAACCCTCAAACCTCAATTCTCAATACTCAACCATCAATCCTCAATTCTCAATGCTCCATATAATATCCTGAATTCTCAGGATTCTATACTCAAGCCTCAATCCTCAACCCTCAGCCCTCATCCTCAATCCACAATACTCAATCCTCAATCCTCAATATTCAATCCTCTATACTCAATCGTCAATCCTCAGTCCTCAATCCTCAATCCTCAATCCTCAGTCATAAATCCTCAATCTTCAATACTCAATCGTCAATCCTCAGACCTCAATCCTCAACCCTCAATCCTCATTCCTCAAACCTCAATCCTCAACCGTCAGTCCTCATACTCAATTCTCAATTCTCAATCCTCAATTCTCAATCCTCAATCTTCAATCCTCAATAATCAATCTCCAATCCTAGATCCTCAATCCCCAATCTTCAATCCTTAATCCTCAATCTTCAATCCTTAATTCTCAATCGTCAATCTTCAATCCTCAATACTCAATCTTCTATCCACAATCCTCAATCCTGAATCCTCAATCCTCATTCCTCAATCCTCAATACCCAATCCTCAATCTTCAATCTTCAATCCTCAATCCTCAATACTCAGTCCTCAAACATCAATCCTGAAACCTCAATCCTGAATCCTCAATCGTCAGTCTTCAATCCTCAATACTCAATCTTCAATCCTCAATCCTCAACGGAATATCATCAATTCACAGATTTCAATACTCAATACTCAATCTGCAGTCTTCAAGTCTCTATCCTCAAACATCAATTCACATCACTCAACCCTCAACACTCAGTCCCCAATCCTCAATCCTCCAACCTCAATCCACAATCCTCAACCTTCAATCCTCAATACTGAATCTTCAATCCTCAATCCTCAATCCTCAATCCTTAATCCTCAATCGTCACTCTTCAATCCTCAATAATCAATCTTCAATCCTCAATCCTCAATCCTCAATCCTCAATCCTCATTCTTCAATCCTCAATACCCAATCCTCAATCTTCAATCCTCAATCCTCAATCCTCAATTCTCAATCCTCAATCCTCAGTCCTCTGTCCTCAAACCTCAATCCTCAACCCTCAGCCCTCATCCTCCATCCTCAATCCTCAATCATCAATCCTCAATCTTATATCCTCAATATTCAATCTTCAATCCTCAATCCTCGATCCTCAATCCTCAATCCTCAATCCTCAGTGATCAATACTCAATCTTCAATACTCAATCCTCAATCCTCAATCCTCAATCCTCAATCCTCAATCCTCAATCCTCAGGCATCAATACTCAATCTTCAACATTCAATCCTCAATCCTCAATCCTCAATCCACAATCCTCAACCTTCAATACTCAATCCTCAATGCTCAATCCTCAATCTTCAATCCTCAATACTCAATCTTCAATCCCCAATCCTCAATTCTCAACACTCAGTCCTCAATCTTCAATCCTCCATCCTCAATCCTCAGTCCTCAATCCTCAGTCATCAATCCTCAATCTTCAATACTCAATCGTCAATTCTCAATCTTCAATCCTCAATAATCAATCTCCAATCCTACATCCTCAATCCCCAATCCTCAATCCTTAATACTCAATCTTCAATCCTCAATCGCCAGTCCTCAATCTTCAATCCTCAATGCTCAATCCTCAATCCTCAAGCCTCAGTCCTCAATCCTCAATCCTCAAACCTCAAACCTCAATCCTCAACCGTCAGTCCTCTTCCTCAATCCTCAACCCTCAATCCTCAATCCTCAATCTTCAAACATCAATAATCAATCTTCAATCATCAATCATCAATCTTCAATCCTCAATCCTGAATCCTCAATATTCAACACTCAACCCTCAACCATCAATCCTCAATACTCAACCATCAATCGTCAATTCTCAATACTCAATAGAACATCCTGAATTCGCATGGTTCAATACGCAATACACAATATTCAATAATCAAATCTCAAACCTCAAGCATCCATTCTCAACACTGAATCCTCATCACTCAGTCCTCTCTCTTCAATCCTACATCCTCAAACCTCAATCCTCAAGCGTCAATCCTCAATACTCAATCCTCAATCCTCAATCCTCAATCTTCAATCTTCAATACTCAATACTCAATCTTCAATCCTCAATCCTCAATCCTCAATCCTCAATACTCAATCCTCAATCATTAATCCTCAATCTTCAATACTCAATCCTCAAACCTCAAACCTCAATTCTCAATACTCAACCATCAATCCTCAATTCTCAATTCTCAATAGAATATCCTGAATTCTCAGGATTGTATACTCAAACCTCAATCCTCAACCCTCAGCCCTCATCCTCAATCCTCAATACTCAATCCTCAATCCTCAATATTCAATCCTCTATACGCAACCTTCAATCCTCAATCCTCAATCCTCAGTCCTCAATCCTCAATCCTCTGTCATAGATGCTCAATCTTCAATACTCAATCGTCAATCCTCAGTCCTCAATCCTCAATCCTCAATCCTCGTTCCTCAAACCTCAATCCTCAAGCCTCAGTCCTCATCCTCAATTCTCAATTCTCAATCCTCAATCCTCAATCCTCAATCTTCAATCCCCAATAATCAATCTCCAATCCTAGATCCTCAATCCCCAATCCTCAATCCTTAATCCTCAATCATCAATCCTCAATACTCAATCTTCAATCCTCAATTCTCAATCCTCAGTCCTCAATCCTCAATCCTGAATCCTCAATCTTCAATCCTCAATACTCAATCTGCAATCCTCAATCCTCAATCTTCAATCCTCAATCCTCATTCTTCCATCCTCAATACCCAATCCTCAATCTTCAATCCTCAATCTTCAATCCTCAATCCTCAATCATCAATTCTCAATCCTCAATCCTCAATCCTCAGACCTCAACCATCAATTCTCAACCCTCAGTCCTCGTCCTCAATCCACAACCCTCAATACTCAATCCTCAATCTTCAATCATCAATATTCAATCTTCAATCCTCAATCCTCAATCCTCAATCCTCAATCCTCAATCCTCAAACCTCAATCCTCAATCCTCAATCCTCAATCCTCAATCCTCAATCTTCAATCCTCAATACTCAATCCTCAATCCCCTATCCTCAATTCTCAATCCTCAATACTCAATCATCAATACTCTATGTTCAATCCTCAATAATCAATCTCCAATCCTACATCCTGAATCCCCAATCCTCAATCCTTAATCCTCAATCTTCAATCCTCAATCGCCAGTCCTCAATCTTCAATCCTCAATGCTCAATCCTCAATCCTCAAGCCTCAGTCCTCAATCCTCAATCCTCAATCCTCAAACCTCAATCCTCAACCGTCAGTCCTCTTCCTCAATCCTCAACCCTCAATCCTCAATCCTCAATCTTCAATCATCAATAATCAATCTTCAATCCCCAATCATCAATCCTCAATCCTCAAACCTCAATCCTCAATATTCAACACTCAACCCTCAACCATCAATCCTCAATACTCAACCATCAATGCTCAATTCTCAATACTCAATAGAACATCCTGAATTCTCATGGTTCAATACAAAATTCACAATATTCAATAATCAAATCTCAAACCTCAAGCATCAATTCTCAACACTCAATCCTCAACACTCAGTCCTCTCTCTTCAATCCTACATCCTCAACCCTCAATCCTCAAGCGTCAATCCTCAATACTCAATCCTCAATCCTCAATCCTCAATCTTCAATCTTCAATCTTCAATGCTCAATACTCAATCTTCAATCGTCAATCCTCAATCCTCATTCTTCAATCCTCAATACCCAATCCTCAATCTTCAACCCTCAGTCCTCAATCATGAATTCTCAATCCTCAATCCTCAATCCTCAGGCCTCAAACATCAATATTCAACCCTCAGTCCTCGTCCTCAATGCACAACCCTCAATCCTCAATAATCAATCTTCAATCATCAATATTCAATCGTTAATCCTCAGTCCTCAATCCTCAATCCTCAATCCTCAATCCGCAATCCTCAGTCTTCAACCCTCAATCCTCAATCCTCAATCCTCAATCCTCAATCTTCAATCCTCAATACTCAATCTTCAATCCCCAATCCTCAATTCTCAACACTCAGTCCTCAATCTTCAATCCTCAATCCTCAATCCTCAATCCACAATCCTCAACCTTCAATCCTCAATACTCAATCTTCAATCCTCAATCCTCAATCCTCAATCCTCAATACTCAATCCTCAATCATTAATCCTCAATCTTCAATCCTCAGTCCTCAATCCTCAATCCTCAATCCTCAGTCATAAATCCTCAATCTTCAATACTCAATCGTCAATCCTCAGTCCTCAAATCTCAATTCCGAATCCTCAATCCTGAATGCTCAATCTTCAGCCATCAGTCCGCAACAATCAATTGTCAAATCTCAATCCTCAATAGAATATCCTCAATTCACAGTTTTCAATACTCAATCCCCAACCTTCAATTTTCAAATCTCAATCCACAGACATCAATTCTCATCACTCAACTCTCAACACTCAGTCCTCAATCTTCAATCCTCAATCCTCAATCATCAATATTCAATCCTCCATACTCAATCGTCAATCCTCAATCCTCAATCATCAATCCTCAATCCTCAATCCTCAGTCATTAATCCTCAATCTTCAATACTCAATCCTCAATCCTCAATCCTCAATCCTCAATTCTCAATCCTCAAACATCATTCCTCAAACCTCAATCCTCAACCCTCAGTCCTCATCCTCCATCCTCAATCCTCAATCCTCAATCCTCAATCTTCAATCCTCAATACTCAACATTCGATCCTCAATCCTCAGTCCTCAATCGTCAATACTCAACCATCAATCCTCTATTCTCAATACTCACTAGAATATCCTGAATTCTCAGTATCCAATACTCAAACCTCAATCCTCAATCCTCAACCCTCAGCCCTCATCCTCAATCCTCAATCTTCAATCCTCAACCCTCAATATTCAATCCTCAATGCTCAATGCTCAATCCTCAATCCCCAATCCTCAACCCTCAATCCTCAATCCTCAATCCTCAAACCTCAATCCTCAACCGTCAGTCCTCGTCCTCAATCCTCAATCCTCAATCCCCAATATTCAACACAAAACCCTCTACCATCAATCCTCAATACTCAGCCATCAATCCTCAATCATCAGTCCTCAATACAATACCCTGAATTCACAGTTTTCAATTATCAATCTCCATTCTTCAATCTTCAAATCTCAATCCACAAACATCAATCCTCATCACTCAACCCTCAACAGTCAGTCCCCAATTTGCAATCCTCAATCCTCAATCCTCAATCTTCAATCCTCAATACTCAACCTTCTATCCTCAATCCTCAATCCTCAATCCTAAATGATCAATCCTCAATACTCTATAACCTATCCTCGATAGTCAATCTTCAATCCTCAATGCTCAATCCTCAATCCTCATTCTTCAATCCTCAATACCCAATCCTCAATCTTCAATCCTCAATCCTCAATCCTCAATCATCAATTCGCAACCCTCAATCCTCAGTCCTCAGTCCTCAAACCTCAATCCTCAACCCTCAGCCCTCATTCTCAATCCTCAATACTCAACCCTCAATCCTCAATATTCAATCCTCAATACTCAATCTTCAATCCTGATTCTACAATCCTCAATACCCAATCCTCAATCTTCAACCCTCAATCCTCAATCCTCAATTCTCAATCCTCAATCATCAATCCTCAGACCTCAAACACAAATACTCAGCCCTCAGTCCTCGTCCTCAATCCACAACCCTCAATCCTCAATCCTCAATCTTCAATCATCAATATTCAGTCTTCAATCCTCAATGCTCAATCCTCAATCCTCAATCCTCATTCCTCAATTTTCAATGTTCAATCATCAATCCTCAATCTTCAGTCCTCAATACTCAACCCTCAATCCTCAATCCTCAATCTTCAATCATCAATACTCAATCTTCAATCCTCAATCTTCAATCCTCAATGCTCAATCCTCAATCCTCACTATTCAACACACAGCCCTCAACCATCAATCCTCAATACTCAACCATCAATCTTCAATTCTCAATACTCAATAGCATATCCTGAATTCTCATGGCTCAATACTCAATCCACATTCAATAATCAAATCTCAATCCTCAAACATCAATCCTCAACACTCAATCCTCAACACTCAGTACTCTCTCTTTAATCCTCCATCCTCAATCCTCAATCCTCAAGCGTCAATCCTCAATCCTCAATCCTCAACCCTCAATCCCCATTCCTCAAACCTCAATCCCGACTCCTCAAACCTGAATCATCAATCTTCAGCCCTCAGTCCTCTACAATCATTTGTCAATCCTCAATCCTCAATAGAATATCCTCAATTCACTGTTTTCAATAATCAATGCTCAATCTGCAATCTTCAAATCTCTATCCACAAACATCAATTCTAATCACTCAACCCTCAACACTCAGTCCTCAATGTTCAATCCTCAATTCTCAATTCTCAATCTTCAATCCTCAATCCTCAACCCTCAATCCTCAATCCTCAATCCTCAATCCTCAATCTTCAATCATCAATATTCAATATTCAATCCTCAATACACAATCCTCAATCCTCAATGCTCAATCCTCAATCTTCAATCCTCAATCCTCGATCCTCAATCCTCAATCCTGAATCTTCAATCCTCAATGCTCAATATTCAATCCTCAATCCTCAATCCTCAATCCTCAATCCTCAATCCTCAATCCTCAATCTTCAATCCTCAATACTCAATCTTCAATCCTCAATCCTCAATCTTAAGTCCTCAATCCTCATTCTCCAATCTTCAACAACCAATCCTCAATCTTCAATCCCAAATCCTCAATCCTCAATTCTCAATCCTCAATCCTCAATCCTCAGACCTCAAACATCAATACTCAGCCCTCAAACCTCATTCCCGAATCCTCAAACCTGAATCATCAATCTTCAGCCCTCAGTCCTCAACAATCATTTGTCAATCCTCAATCCTCAACAGAATATCCTCAATTCACTGTTTTCAATACTCAATGCTCAATCTGCAATCTTCAAATCTCTATCCACAAACATCAATTCTAATCACTCAACCCTCAACACTCAGTCCTCAATGTTCAATCCTCAATTCTCAATTCTCAATCTTCAATCCTCAATACTCAACCCTCAATCCTCAATCCTCAATCCTCAATCTTCTATCTTCAATCCTCAATCCTCAATCTTCAACCCCAAATCATCAATCCTCCATCTTCAATCCTCAATCCTCAATCCTCAATCTCCAATCCTCAATACTCAACCTTCAATCCTCAATTCTCAATCCTCAATCCTAAATGATCAATCCTCAATCCTCTGTCTCCAATCCTCAACACTCAATCTTCAATCCTCAATCCTCAATCCACAATCCCCAATATTCAACACAAAACCCTCAACCATCAATCCTCAATACTCAACCATCAATCCTCAATTCTCAGTCCTCTATACAATATCCTGAATTCACAGTTTTCAATACTCAATCTCCATTCTTCAATCTTCAAATCTCAATCCACAAACATCAGTTCTCATCACTCAACCCTCAACAATCAGTCCCCAATCTTCAATCCTCAATCCTCAATCCTCAATCTTCAATCCTCAATACTCAACCTTCAATCCTCAATCCTCAATCCTCAATCCTAAATGATCAATCCTCAATCCTCTGTCACCAATCCTCGATAGTCAATCTTCAATCCTCAATCCTCAATCCTCAATCCTCATTCTTCAATCCTCAATACCCAATCCTCAATCTTCAATCCTCAATCCTCAATCATCAATTCCCAACCCTCAATCCTCTGTCCTCAGTCCTCAAACCTCAGTCCTCGACCCTCAGCCCTCATTCTCAATCCTCAATACTCAACCCTCAAACCTCAATATTCAATCCTCAATACTCAATCTTCAATCCTGATTCTACAATCCTCAATACCCAATCTTCAATCTTCAACCCTCAATCCTCAATCCTCAATTCTCAATCCTCAATCATCAATCCTCAGACCTCAAACATAAATACTCAGCCCTCAGTCCTCGTCCTCAATCCACAACACTCAATCCTCAATCCTCAATCTTCAATCATCAATATTCAGTCTTCAATCCTCAATCCTCAATCCCCAATCCTCAATCCTCATTCCTAAATCCTCAATGTTCAATCATCAATCCTCAATACCCAATCCTCAATCTTCAACCCTCAATCCTCAATCCTCAATCCTCAATCCTCAATCCTCAATCCTCAATCGTCAATCATCAATCCTCAACCGTCAGTCCTCGTCCTTAATCCTCAACCCTCAATCATCAATCCTCAATCTTCAATCATCAATACTCAATCTTCAATCCTCAATCCTCAATACTCAATCCTCAATCCTCATTCTTCAGTCCTCAATACCCAATCCTCAATCTTCAATCCTCAATCCTTAATCCTCAATCCTCAATCCTCAAACCTCAATACACAATCTTCAATCCTCAATACTCAACCTTCAATCCTCAAGCCTCAATCCTCAATCCTCAATCCTCAATCATCAATCCTCAATCTTCATTACTCAATCCTCAATCCTCAATCCTCAATCCTCAATACTCAACCATCAATCCTCTATTCTCAATACTCAATAGAATATCCTGAATTCTCAGTATCCAATACTCAAACCTCAATCCTCAACCCTCAGCCCTCATCCTCAATCCTCAATCCTCAATCCTCAACCCTCAATATTCAATCCTCAATGCTCAATCCTCAATCCTCAATCCCCAATCCTCAATCCTCAATCCTCAATCCTCAATCCTCAAACCTCAATCCTCAACCGTCAGTCTTCGTCCTCAATCCTCAATCCTCAATCCCCAATATTCAACACAAAACCCTCTACCATCAATCCTCAATACTCAACCATCAATACTCAATCCTCAGTCCTCAATACAATACCCTGAATTCACAGTTTTCAATTATCAATCTCCATTCTTCAATCTTCAAATCTCAATCCACAAACATCAATTCTCATCACTCAACCCTCAGCACTCAGTCCCCAATCTGCAATCCTCAATCCTCAATCCTCAATCTTCAATCCTCAATACTCAACCTTCTATCCTCAATCCTCAATCCTCAATCCTAAATGATCAATCCTCAATCCTCTATCACCAATCCTCGATAGTCAATCTTCAATCCTCAATCCTCAATCCTCAATCCTCATTCTTCAATCCTCAATAACCAATCCTCAATCTTCAATCCTCAATCCTCAATCCGCAATCATCAATCCTCAATCCTCAATCATACACCTCAATCTTCAATACTCAATCCTCAATCCTCAATCCTCAATCCTCAATACTCAATCCTCAATTCTCAATCCTCAATCCTCAGTCCTCAGTCCTCAAACCTCAATCCTCGACACTCAGCCCTCATCCTCAATCCTCAATCCTCAATCCTCAATCCTCAATCCCCAGTCCTCAATCTTCAATCCTCAATGCTCAATCCTCAATCCTCAGTCCCCTGTCCTCAATCCTCAATCCTCAACCTTCAAACCTCAATCCTCAACCGTCAGTCCTCGTCCTCAATCCTCAACCCTCAATCCTCAATCCTCAACCTTCAATCATCGATACTCAATCTACAATCCTCAATCCTCAATCCTCAATCCTCAATCCTCAATCCTCAATCTTCAATCCTCAATACTCATACCTCAATCCTCTACCGTCAGTCCTCGTCCTCAATCCTCAAACCTCAATCCTCAATCCTCAATATTCAATCATCAATACTCAATCTTCAATCCTCAATCCTCAATGCTCAATCCTCAATCCTCAATCCTCAATCCTCAATATTCAATCATCAATAATCAATCTTCAATCCTCAATCTTCAATCCTCAATACTCAATCTTCAATCCTCAATCCTCAATCCTCAATCCTCAATCCTCAATCCTCAGGCATCAATACTCAATCTTCAATATTCAATCCTCAATCTTCAATCCTCAATCCTCAATCCACAATCCTCAACCTTCAATGCTCAATACTCAATCTTCAATCCTCAATCCTAAATCCTCAATCCTCAATCCTCAATCCTCAATCCTCAATCCTCAATATTCAAACCTCAATACTCTCTATTCAATCATCAATCCTCAATCCTCAATCTTCAGTCGTCAATCCTCAGTCATCAATACTCACTCTTCAATACTCAATCGTCAATTCTTAGTCCTCAATCCTCAATCCTCAATCCTCGTTCCTCAAACCTCAATCCTCAACCCTCAGCCTTCATCCGCAGTTCTCAATCCTCAATCCTCAATCCTCAATCCTCAATCCTCAATATTCAAACATCAATAATCAATCTCCAATCCTACATCCTCAATCCTCAATCCTCAATCCTTAATCCTCAATCTTCAATCCTCAATCGCCAGTCCTCAATCTTCAATCCTCAATGCTCAATACTCAATCCTCAAGCCTCAGTCCTCAATCCTCAATCCTCAATCCCCAATCCTCAATCTTCAATGCTCAATCCACAATCCTCAATCCTCAATCCTCAATCCTCAGTCTTCAATCCTCAATACTCAGTCTTCAATCCTCAATCCTCAATCCTCAATCCTCAATCCTCAATCCGCAATCCTGAATCCTCAATCTTCAATCCTCAATACTCAATCTGCAATCCTCAATCCTCAATCCTCAATCCTCAATCCTCAATCCTCATTCTTCAATCCTCAATACCCAATCCTCAATCTTCAACCCTCAGTCCTCAATCATCAATTCTCAATCCTCAACCCTCAATCCTCAGGCCTCAAACATCAATATTCAACCCTCAGTCCTCGTCCTCAATCCACAACCCTCAATCCTCAATAATCAATCTTCAATCATCAATATTCAATCGTTAATCCTCAGTCCTCAATCCTCAATCCTCAATCCTCAATCCGCAATCCTCAGTCTTCAACCCTCAATCCTCAATCCTCAATCCTCAATCCTCAATCCTCAACCTTCAATCCTCAATACTGAATCTTCAATCCCCAATCCTCAATTCTCAACACTCGGTCCTCAATCTTCAATCCTCAATCATCAATCCTCAATCCACAATCCTCAACCTTCAATCCTCAATACTCAATCTTCAATCCTCAATCCTCAATCCTCAATCCTCAATCCTCTACGCTCAATCCTCAATCCTCAATATTCAATCCTCAATCATCAATCTTCAATCCTCAATCCTCAATCCTCAATATTCAACACTTAACCCTCAATCATCAATCCTCAATACTCAACCATCAATCCTCAATTCTCAATACTCAATAGAACATCCTGAATTCTCATGGTTCAATACGCAATACACAATATTCAATAATCAAATCTCAAACCTCAAGCATCCATTCTCAACACTGAATCCTCATCACTCAGTCCTCTCTCTTCAATCCTACATCCTCAAACCTCAATCCTCAAGCGTCAATCCTCAATACTCAATCCTCAATCCTCAATCCTCAATCTTTAATCTTCAATACTCAATACTCAATCTTCAATCCTCAATCCTCAATCCTCAATCCTCAATACTCAATCCTCAATCATTAATCCTCAATCCTCAATACTCAATCCTCAAACCTCAAACCTCAATTCTCAATACTCAACCATCAATCCACAATTCTCAATTCTCAATAGAATATCCTGAATTCTCAGGAGTGTATACTCAAACCTCAATCCTGAACCCTCAGCCCTCATCCTCAATCCTCAATACTCAATCCTCAATCCTCAATATTCAATCCTCTATACGCAATCTTCAATCCTCAATCCTGAATCCTCAGTCCTCAATCCTCAATACTCTGTCATAAATGCTCAATCTTCAATACTCAATCGTCAATCCTCAGTCCTCAATCCTCAATCCTCAATCCTCGTTCCTCAAACCTCAATCCTCAAGCCTCAGTCCTCATCCTCAATTCTCAATTCTCAATCCCCAATCCTCAATCCTCAATCTTCAATCCCCAATAATCAATCTCCAATCCTAGATCCTCAATCCCCAATCCTCAATCCTTAATCCTCAATCCTCAATCCTCAATATTCAATCATCAATAATCAATCTTCAATCCTCAATCTTCAATCCTCAATAATCAATCTCCAATCCTACATCCTTAATCCCCAATCCTCAATCCTTAATCCTCAATCTTCAATCCTCAATCGCCAGTCCTCAATCTTCAATCCTCAATGCTCAATACTCAATCCTCAAGCCTCAGTCCTCAATCCTCAATCCTCAATCCTCAATCCGCAATCCTGAATCCTCAATCTTCAATCCTCATTACTCAATCTGCAATCCTCAATCCTCAATCCTCAATCCTCAATCTTCAATCCCCAATAATCAATCTCCAATCCTAGATCCTCAATCCCCAATCCTCAATCCTTAATCCTCAATCCTCAATCCTCAATATTCAATCATCAATAATCAATCTTCAATCCTCAATATTCAATTCTCAATAATCAATCTCCAATCCTACATCCTTAATCCCCAATCCTCAATCCTTAATCCTCAATCTTCAATCCTCAATCGCCAGTCCTCAATCTTCAATCCTCAATGCTCAATACTCAATCCTCAAGCCTCAGTCCTCAATCCTCAATCCTCAATCCTCAATCCGCAATCCTGAATCCTCAATCTTCAATCCTCATTACTCAATCTGCAATCCTCAATCCTCAATCCTCAATCCTCAATCCTCAATCCTCATTCTTCAATCCTCAATACCCAATCCTCAATCTTCAACCCTCAGTCCTCAATCATGAATTCTCAATCCTCAATCCTCAATCCTCAGGCCTCAAACATCAATATTCAACCCTCAGTCCTCGTCCTCAATCCACAACCCTCAATCCTCAATAATCAATCTTCAATCATCAATATTCAATCCTCAATACTCAATCTTCAATCCCCAATCCTCAATTCTCAACACTCAGTCCTCAATCTTCAATCCTCAATCCTCAATCCTCAATCCACAATCCTCAACCTTCAATCCTCAATACTCAATCTTCAATCCTCAATCCTCAATCCTCAATCCTCAATACTCAATCCTCAATCATTAATCCTCAATCTTCAATACTCAATCCTCAACCCTCAAACCTCAATTCTCAATACTCAACCATCAATCCTCAATTCTCAATGCTCCATATAATATCCTGAATTCTCAGGATTCTATACTCAAACCTCAATCCTCAACCCTCAGCCCTCATCCTCAATCCTCAATACTCAATCCTCAATCCTCAATATTCAATCCTCTATACTCAATCTTCAATCCTCAGTCCTCAATCCTCAATCCTCAATCCTCAGTCATAAATCCTCAATCTTCAATACTCAATCGTCAATCCTCAGACCTCAATCCTCAACCCTCAATCCTCATTCCTCAAACCTCAATCCTCAACCGTCAGTCCTCATACTCAATTCTCGATTCTCAATCCTCAATTCTCAATCCTCAATCTTCAATCCTCAATAATCAATCTCCAATCCTAGATCCTCAATCCCCAATCTTCAATCCTTAATCCTCAATCTTCAATCCTTAATTCTCAATCGTCAATCTTCAATCCTCAATACTCAATCTTCTATCCACAATCCTCAATCCTGAATCCTCAATCCTCATTCCTCAATCCTCAATACCCAATCCTCAATCTTCAATCTTCAATCCTCAATCCTCAATACTCAGTCCTCAAACATCAATCCTGGAACCTCAATCCTGAATCCTCAATCGTCAGTCTTCAATCCTCAATACTCAATCTTCAATCCTCAATCCTCAGTGATCAATACTCAATCTTCAATACTCAATCCTCAATCCTCAATCCTCAATCCTCAATCCTCAATCCTCAATCCTCAGGCATCAATACTCAATCTTCAATATTCAATCCTCAATCCTCAATCCTCAATCCACAATCCTCAACCTTCAATACTCAATCCTCAATCCTCAATCCTCAACCTTCAATCCTCAATACTCAATCTTCAATCCCCAATCCTCAATTCTCAACACTCAGTCCTCAATCTTCAATCCTCCATCCTCAATCCTCAGTCCTCAATCCTCAGTCATCAATCCTCAATCTTCAATACTCAATCGTCAATTCTCAATCTTCAATCCTCAATAATCAATCTCCAATCCTACATCCTCAATCCCCAATCCTCAATCCTTAATACTCAATCTTCAATCCTCAATCGCCAGTCCTCAATCTTCAATCCTCAATGCTCAATCCTCAATCCTCAAGCCTCAGTCCTCAATCCTCAATCCTCAAACCTCAAACCTCAATCCTCAACCGTCAGTCCTCTTCCTCAATCCTCAACCCTCAATCCTCAATCCTCAATCTTCAATCATCAATAATCAATCTTCAATCCTCAATCATCAATCTTCAATCCTCAATCCTGAATCCTCAATATTCAACACTCAACCCTCAACCATCAATCCTCAATACTCAACCATCAATCGTCAATTCTCAATACTCAATAGAACATCCTGAATTCGCATGGTTCAATACGCCATACACAATATTCAATAATCAAATCTCAAACCTCAAGCATCCATTCTCAACACTGAATCCTCATCACTCAGTCCTCTCTCTTCAATCCTACATCCTCAAACCTCAATCCTCAAGCGTCAATCCTCAATACTCAATCCTCAATCCTCAATCCTCAATCTTCAATCTTCAATACTCAATACTCAATCTTCAATCCTCAATCCTCAATCCTCAATCCTCAATACTCAATCCACAATCATTAATCCTCAATCTTCAATACTCAGTCCTCAAACCTCAAACCTCAATTCTCAATACTCAACCATCAATCCTCAATTCTCAATTCTCAATAGAATATCCTGAATTCTCAGGATTGTATACTCAAACCTCAATCCTCAACCCTCAGCCCTCATCCTCAATCCTCAATACTCAATCCTCAATCCTCAATATTCAATCCTCTATACGCAACCTTCAATCCTCAATCCTCAATCCTCAGTCCTCAATCCTCAATCCTCTGTCATAGATGCTCAATCTTCAATACTCAATCGTCAATCCTCAGTCCTCAATCCTCAATCCTCAATCCTGGTTCCTCAAACCTCAATCCTCAAGCCTCAGTCCTCATCCTCAATTCTCAATTCTCAATCCTCAATCCTCAATCCTCAAACTTCAATCCCCAATAATCAATCTCCAATCCTAGATCCTCAATCCCCAATCCTCAATCCTTAATCCTCAATCATCAATCCTCAATACTCAATCTTCAATCCTCAATTCTCAATCCTCAGTCCTCAATCCTCAGTCCTGAATCCTCAACCTTCAATCCTCAATACTCAATCTGCAATACTCAATCCTCAATCTTCAATCCTCAATCCTCATTCTTCCATCCTCAATACCCAATCCTCAATCTTCAATCCTCAATCTTCAATCCTCAATCCTCAATCATCAATTCTCAATCCTCAATCCTCAATCCTCAGACTTCAAACATCAATTCTCAACCCTCAGTCCTCGTCCTCAATCCACAACCCTCAATACTCAATCCTCAATCTTCAATCATCAATATTCAATCTTCAATCCTCAACCCTCAATCCTCAATCCTCAATCCTCAATCCTCAAACCTCAATCCTCAATCCTCAATCCTCAATCCTCAATCCTCAATCTTCAATCCTCAATACTCAATCCTCAATCCTCTATCCTCAATTCTCAATCCTCAATACTCAATCATCAATACTCTATCTTCAATCCTCAATAATCAATCTCCAATCCTACATCCTGAATCCCCAATCCTCAATCCTTAATCCTCAATCTTCAATCCTCAATCGCCAGTCCTCAATCTTCAATCCTCAATGCTCAATCCTCAATCCTCAAGCCTCAGTCCTCAATCCTCAATCCTCAATCCTCAAACCTCAATCCTCAACCGTCAGTCCTCTTCCTCAATCCTCAACCCTCAATCCTCAATCCTCAATCTTCAATCATCAATAATCAATCTTCAATCCCCAATCATCAATCCTCAATCCTCAAACCTCAATCCTCAATATTCAACACTCAACCCTCAACCATCAATCCTCAATGCTCAACCATCAATGCTCAATTCTCAATACTCAATAGAACATCCTGAATTCTCATGGTTCAATACAAAATTCACAATATTCAATAATCAAATCTCAAACCTCAAGCATCAATTCTCAACACTCAATCCTCAACACTCAGTCCTCTCTCTTCAATCCTACATCCTCAACCCTCAATCCTCAAGCGTCAATCCTCAATACTCAATCCTCAATCCTCAATCCTCAATCTTCAATCTTCAATCTTCAATGCTCAATACTCAATCTTCAATCGTCAATCCTCAATCCTCAATCCTCAATACTCAATCCTCAATCATTAATCCTCAATCTTCAATACTCAATCCTCAACCCTCAAACCTCAATTCTCAATACTCAACCATCAATCCTCAATTCTCAATGCTCCATATAATATCCTGAATTCTCAGGATTCTATACTCAAACCTCAATCCTCAACCCTCAGCCCTCATCCTCAATCCTCAATACTCAATCCTCAATCCTCAATATTCAATCCTCTATACTCAATCTTCAATCCTCAGTCCTCAATCCTCAATCCTCAATCCTCAATCCTCAGTCATAAATCCTCAATCTTCAATACTCAATCGTCAATCCTCAGACCTCAATCCTCAACCCTCAATCCTCATTCCTCAAACCTCAATCGTCAACCGTCAGTCCTCATCCTCAATTCTCAATTCTCAATCCTCAATCCTCAATCCTCAATCTTCAATCCTCAATAATCAGTCTCCAATCCTAGATCCTCAATCCCCAATCTTCAATCCTTAATCCTCAATCTTCAATCCTTAATTCTCAATCGTCAATCTTCAATCCTCAATACTCAATCTTCTATCCACAATCCTCAATCCTGAATCCTCAATCCTCATTCCTCAATCCTCAATACCCAATCCTCAATCTTCAATCTTCAATCCTCAATCCTCAATACTCAGTCCTCAAACATCAATCCTGAAACCTCAATCCTGAATCCTCAATCGTCAATCTTCAATCCTCAATACTCAATCTTCAATCCTCAATCCTCAACGGAATATCATCAATTCACAGATTTCAATACTCAATACTCAATCTGCAGTCTTCAAGTCTCTATCCTCAAACATCAATTCACACCACTCAACCCTCAACACTCAGTCCCCAATCCTCAATCCTCCATCCTCAGTCCACAATCCTCAACCTTCAATCCTCAATACTGAATCTTCAATCCTCAATCCTCAATCCTCAATCCTTAATCCTCAATCGTCAATCTTCAATCCTCAATAATCAATCTTCAATCCTCAATCCTCAATCCTCAATCCTCAATCCTCATTCTTCAATCCTCAATACCCAATCCTCAATCTTCAATCCTCAATCCTCAATCCTCAATTCTCAATCCTCAATCCTCAGTCCTCTGTCCTCAAACCTCAATCCTCAACCCTCAGCCCTCATCCTCCATCCTCAATCCTCAATCATCAATCCTCAATCTTATATCCTCAATATTCAATCTTCAATCCTCAATCCTCGATCCTCAATCCTCAATCCTCAATCCTCAATGATCAATACTCAATCTTCAATACTCAATCCTCAATCCTCAATCCTCAATCCTCAATCCTCAATCCTCAATCCTCAATCCTCAGGCATCAATTCTCAATCTTCAATATTCAATCCTCAATCCTCAATCCTCAATCCACAATCCTCAACCTTCAATACTCAATCCTCAATCCTCAATCCTCAATCCTCAGTCATCAATCCTCAATCTTCAATACTCAATCGTCAATTCTCAAACTTCAATCCTCAATAATCAATCTCCAATCCTACATCCCCAATCCCCAATCCTCAATCCTTAATACTCAATCTTCAATCCTCAATCGCCAGTCCTCAATCTTCAATCCTCAATGCTCAATCCTCAATCCTCAAGCCTCAGTCCTCAATCCTCAATCCTCAAACCTCAAACCTCAATCCTCAACCGTCAGTCCTCTTCCTCAATCCTCAACCCTCAATCCTCAATCCTCAATCTTCAATCATCAATAATCAATCTTCAATCCTCAATCATCAATCTTCAACCCTCAATCCTGCATCTTCAATATTCAACACTCAACCCTCAACCATCAATCCTCAATACTCAACCATCAATCGTCAATTCTCAATACTCAATAGAACATCCTGAATTCTCATGGTTCAATACGCAATACACAATATTCAATAATCAAATCTCAAACCTCAAGCATCCATTCTCAACACTGAATCCTCATCACTCAGTCCTCTCTCTTCAATCCTACATCCTCAAACCTCAATCCTCAAGCGTCAATCCTCAATACTCAATCCTCAATCCTCAATCCTCAATCCTCAATCTTCAATCTTCTATACTCAATACTCAATCTTCAATCCTCAATCCTCAATCCTCAATCCTCAATACTCAATCCTCAATCGTTAATCCTCAATCTTCAATACTCAATACTCAAACCTCAAACCTCAATTCTCATTACTCGACCATCAATCCTCAATTCTCAATTCTCAATAGAATATCCTGAATTCTCAGGATTGTATACTCAAACCTCAATCCTCAACCCTCAGCCCTCATCCTCAATCCTCAATACTCAATCCTCAATCCTCAATATTCAATCCTCTATACGCAATCTTCAATCCTCAATCCTCAATCCTCAGTCCTCAATCCTCAATCCTCTGTCATAAATGCTCAATCTTCAATACTCAATCGTCAATCCTCAGTCCTCAATCCTCAATCCTCAATCCTCGTTCCTCAAACCTCAATCCTCAAGCCTCAGTCCTCATCCTCAATTCTCAATTCTCAACCCTCAATCCTCAATCCTCAATCTTCAATCCCCAATAATCAATCTCCAATCCTAGATCCTCAATCCCCAATCCTCAATCCTTAATCCTCAATCATCAATCCTCAATACTCAATCTTCAATCCTCAATTCTCAATCCTCAGTCCTCAATCCTCAATCCTCAATCCTGAATCCTCAATCTTCAATCCTCAATACTCAATCTGCAATCCTCAATCCTCAATCTTCAATCCTCAATCCTCATTCTTCCATCCTCAATACCCAATCCTCAATCTTCAATCCTCAATCCTCAATCATCAATTCTCAATCCTCAATCCTCAATCCTCAGACCTCAAACATCAATTCTCAACCCTCAGTCCTCGTCCTCAATCCACAACCCTCAATACTCAATCCTCAATCTTCAATCATCAATATTCAATCTTCAATCCTCAATCCTCAATCCTCAATCCTCAATCCTCAATCCTCAAACCTCAATCCTCAATCCGCAATCCTCAATCCTCAATACTCAATCCTCAATCATTAATCCTCAATCTTCAATACTCAATACTCAAACCTCAAACCTCAATTCTCATTACTCGACCATCAATCCTCAATTCTCAATTCTCAATAGAATATCCTGAATTCTCAGGATTGTATACTCAAACCTCAATCCTCAACCCTCAGCCCTCATCCTCAATCCTCAATACTCAATCCTCAATCCTCAATATTCAATCCTCTATACGCAATCTTCAATCCTCAATCCTCAATCCTCAGTCCTCAATCCTCAATCCTCTGTCATAAATGCTGAATCTTCAATACTCAATCGTCAATCCTCAGTCCTCAATCCTCAATCCTCAATCCTCGTTCCTCAAACCTCAATCCTCAAGCCTCAGTCCTCATCCTCAATTCTCAATTCTCAACCCTCAATCCTCAATCCTCAATCTTCAATCCCCAATAATCAATCTCCAATCCTAGATCCTCAATCCCCAATCCTCAATCCTCAATCCTCAATCATCAATCCTCAATACTCAATCTTCAATCCTCAATTCTCAATCGTCAGTCTTCAATCCTCAATCCTCAATCCTGAATCCTCAATCTTCAATCCTCAATACTCAATCTGCAATCCTCAATCCTCAATCTTCAATCCTCAATCCTCATTCTTCCATCCTCAATACCCAATCCTCAATCTTCAATCCTCAATCCTCAATCATCAATTCTCAATCCTCAATCCTCAATCCTCAGACCTCAAACATCAATTCTCAACCCTCAGTCCTCGTCCTCAATCCACAACCCTCAATACTCAATCCTCAATCTTCAATCATCAATATTCAATCTTCAATCCTCAATCCTCAATCCTCAATCCTCAATCCTCAAACCTCAATCCTCAATCCTCAATCCTCAATCCTCAGTCCTCAATCTTCAATCCTCAATACTCAATCCTCAATCCTCTATCCTCAATTCTCAATCCTCAATACTCAATCATCAATACTCTATCTTCAATCCTCAATAATCAATCTCCAATCCTACATCCTGAATCCCCAATCCTCAATCCTTAATCCTCAATCTTCAATCCTCAATCGCCAGTCCTCAATCTTCAATCCTCAATGCTCAATCCTCAATCCTCAAGCCTCAGTCCTCAATCCTCAATCCTCAATCCTCAAACCTCAATCCTCAACCGTCAGTCCTCTTCCTCAATCCTCAACCCTCAATCCTCAATCCTCAATCTTCAATCATCAATAATCAATCTTCAATCCCCAATCATCAATCCTCAATCCTCAAACCTCAATCCTCAATATTCAACACTCAACCCTCAACCATCAATCCTCAATACTCAACCATCAATGCTCAATTCTCAATACTCAATAGAACATCCTGAATTCTCATGGTTCAATACCAAATTCACAATATTCAATAATCAAATCTCAAACCTCAAGCATCAACTCTCAACACTCAATCCTCAACACTCAGTCCTCTCTCTTCAATCCTACATCCTCAACCCTCAATCCTCAAGCGTCAATCCTCAATACTCAATCCTCAATCCTCAATCCTCAATCTTCAATCTTCAATCTTCAATGCTCAATACTCAATCTTCAATCCTCAATCCTCAATCCTCAATCCCCAATCCTCAATACTCAATCCTCAATCATTAATCCTCAATCATTAATACTCAATCCTCAACCCTCAAACCTCAATTCTCAATACTCAACCATCAATCCTCAATTCTCAATGCTCCATATAATATCCTGAATTCTCAGGATTCTATACTCAAACCTCAATCCTCAACCCTCAGCCCTCATCCTCAATCCTCAATACTCAATCCTCAATCCTCAATATTCAATCCTCTATACTCAACCTTCAATCCTCAATTCTCAATACTCAATCCTCAATCCTCAGTCATAAATCCTCAATCTTCAATACTCAATCGTCAATCCTCAGACCTCAATCCTCAACCATCAATCCTCAATCCTCATTCATAAATCCTCAATCTTCAATACTCAATCGTCAATCCTCAATACTCAATCTTCAGTCCTCAATCCTCAATCCTCAATCCTCAATCCTCAATCCTCAATCCTGAATCCGCAATCTTCAATCCTCAATACTCAACCTTCAATCCTCAATTCTCAATACTCAATCCTCAATCCTCAGTCATAAATCCTCAATCTTCAATACTCAATCGTCAATCCTCAGACCTCAATCCTCAACCATCAATCCTCATTCCTCAAACCTCAATCCTCAACCCTCAGTCCTCATCCTCAATTCTCAATTCTCAATCCTCAATCCTCAATCCTCAATCTTCAATCCTTAATTCTCAATCGTCAATCTTCAATCCTCAATACTCAATCTTCTATCCACAATCCTCAATCCTGAATCCTCAATCCTCATTCTTCAACCCTCAATACCCAATCCTCAATGTACAATCCTCAATACCCTATCCTCAATCTTCAATCCTCAATCCTCAAGCGTCAATCCTCAATCCTGAATCCTCAACCCTCAATCCTCAGTCATCAAACCTCAATCCCCAATCCTCAATCCTGAATCCTCAATCTTCAGCCTACAGTCCGTATAAATCAATTGTCAATCCTCAATCCTCAATAGAATATCCTCAACTCACAGTTTTCAATACTCAATCCCCATTCTTCACTCTTCAAATCTCAATCCACAAATATCAGTTCTCATCACTCAACCATCAACACTTAGTCCTCAATTTTCAATCCTCAATCCTCAATCCTCAACCTTCAATCCTCAATAATGAATCTTCAATCCTCAATCCTCAATCCTCAATCGTCAATCCTGAATATTCAATCCTCATTCCCCAATCCTCAATCTTCAATCCTCAGTCCTCTATCCTCAATCCTCAATCCTCAATACTCAGTCATCAGTCCTCAAACCTCAATGCTCAGTCCTCAATCCTCTATCATCAATCCTCAATCTTCAATACTCAATACTCAATCCTCAATCCTCAATCCTCAATCCTCAATCCTCAATCCTCAATCCTCATTCATAAATCCTCAATCTTCAATACTCAATCGTCAATCCTCAATACTCAATCTTCAATCCTCAATCCTCAATCCTCAATCCTCAATCCTCAATCCTCAATCCTGAATCCGCAATCTTCAATCCTCAATACTCAATCTGCAATGCTCAATCCTCAATCTTCAATCCTCAATCCTCATTCTTCCATCCTCAATACTCAATCCTCAGTCCTCAATCCTCATTCTTCAATCCTCAATCCTCAATTCTCAATCCTCAATCCTCAATCCTCAATCTTCAATCCTCAATAATCAATCTCCAATCCTCAATCCTCAATCCTCACTCCTCAAACCTCAATCCTCAATCCTCAATCCTCAAACCTCAATCCTCAAACCTCAATCCTCAACCGTCAGTCCTCTTCCTCAATCCTCAACCCTCAATCCTCAATCCTCAATATTCAATCCTCTATACGCAACCTTCAATCCTCAATCCTCAATCCTCAATCCTCAATCCTCAATCCTCAGTCATAAATCCTCAATCTTCAATACTCAATCGTCAATCCTCTGTCCTCAATCCTCAATCCTCAATCCTCGTTCCTCAAACCTCAATCCTCAACCCTCAGTCCTCATCCTCAATACTCAATTCTAAATCCTCAATCCTCATTCTTCAATCCTCAATACCCAATCCTCAATCTTCAATCCTCAATCCTCAATTCGCAATCCTCAACCCTCAATCCTCAGACCTCAAGTATCAATACTCAACCCTCAGTCCTCGTCCTCAATACACAACCCTCAATCATCAATCCTGAATCTTCATTCATCAATATTCACCCTTCAATCCTCAATCCTCAATCCTCAATGTACAATCCTCAATACCCTATCCTCAATCTTCAATCCTCAATCCTCAAGCGTCAATCCTCAATCCTGAATCCTCAACCCTCAATCCTCAGTCATCAAACCTCAATCCCCAATCCTCAATCCTGAATCCTCAATCTTCAGCCCACAGTCCGTATAAATCAATTGTCAATCCTCAATCCTCAATAGAATATCCTCAACTCACAGTTTTCAATACTCAATCCCCATTCTTCACTCTTCAAATCTCAATCCACAAATATCAGTTCTCAACACTCAACCATCAACACTCAGTCCTCAATCTTCAATCCTCAATCCTCAATCCTCAATCTTCAATCCTCAATAATGAATCTTCAATCCTCAATCCTCAATCCTCAATCGTCAATCCTGAATATTCAATGCTCAGTCCCCAATCCTCAATCTTCAATCCTCAGTCCTCTATCCTCAATCCTCAATCCTCAATACTCAGTCCTCAGTCCTCAAACCTCAATGCTCAGTCCTCAATCCTCTATCATCAATCCTCAATCTTCAATACTCAATACTCAATCCTCAATCCTCAATCCTGAATCCTCAATCCTCAATCATCAATCCTCTATCTTCAATACTCAATCTTCAATCCCCAATGCTCAATACTCAACCATCAACCCTCAAATCTCAATACTCAATAGAATATCCTGAATTCTCAGGATTCAATACTCAAACCTCAAACCTCAACCCACAGCCCTCATACTCCATCTTCAATCCTCTATCCTCAATCCTCAATCTTCAATGCTCAATACTCAATCTTCAATCCTCAATACTCAATCCTCAATCCTCATTCTTCAATCCTCAATACTCAATCCTCAATCCTCATTCTTCAATCCTCAATACCCAATCCTCAATCTTCAATCCTCAATCCTCAATCCTCAATTCTCAATCCTCAATCCTCAATCCTCAGACCTTAAACATCAATACACAACCCTCAGTCCTCGTCCTCAATCCACAACACTCAATCCTCAATCCTCAATCTAAAATCATCAATATTCAATCTCCAGTCCTCAATCCTCAATCCTCAATCCTCAATCCTCAATCCTCAATGTTCAATCCGCAATACCCAATCCTCAATCTTCAATCCTCAACCCTCAATCCTCAATCCTCAATTCTCAAAACTCAGTCCTCAATTCTCAGTCCTCAAACCTCAATCCTGAATCCACAATCATGAATCCTCAATCTTCAGACCTGAGTATTCAACAATCAGTCGTCAATCCTCAATCCTCAATAGAATCTCATCAGTTCACACCTTTCAATACTCAATACTAAATCTGCAATGTTCAAATCTCTATCCAGAAACATCAATTCTCATCACTCAACCCTCAACACTCAGTCCCCAATCCTCAATCTTCAATCCACAATCCTCAATCCTCAATTCTCAATCCTCAATCCTCAGTCCTCAGACCTCAAACTTCAATCCTCAACTCTCAGCCCTCATCCTGAATCCTCAGTCCTCAATCTTCAATCCCCTATCCTCAATCCTCAAGCCTCAATTCTCAATCCTCAGCCCACAGTCCTCAAACCTCAATCCTCAACCCTCAATTCTCAATCCTCAATCTGCAATCCTCAATCCTCAATCCTCAATCCTCAATCCTCAATCCTCAATCCTCAATCCTCAATCCTCAGGCATCAATACTCAATCTTCAATACTCAATCCTCAATCCTCAATCCTCAATCCTCAATCCTCAACCCTCAATCCTCATTCCTCAAACCTCAATCCTCAACCCTCAGTCCTCATCCTCAATTCTCAATTCTCAATCCTCAATCCTCAATCCTCAATATTCCATCCTCAATAATCAATCTCCAATCCTAGATCCACAATCCCCAATCTTCAGTCCTTAATCCTCAATCTTCAATCCTTAATTCTCAATCGTCAATCTTCAATTATCAATACTCAATCTTCAATCCACAATCCTCAATCCTCAATCCTCAATCCTCATTCTTCAATCCTCAATACCCAATCCTCAATCTTCAATCTTCAATCCTCAATCCTCAATACTCAGTCCTCAAACATCAATCCTGAAACCTCAATCCTGAATCCTCAATCTTCAGCCCTCAGTCCTCAACAATCTGTTGTCAATCCTCAATCCTCAATGGAATATCATCAATTCACAGATTTCAATACTCAATACTCAATCTGCAGTCTTCAAGTCTCTATCCTCAAACATCAATTCACATCACTCAACCCTCAACACTCAGTCCCCAATCCTCAATCCTCCATCCTCAATCCACAATCCTCAACCTTCAATCCTCAATACTGAATCTTCAATCCTCAATCCTCAATCCTCAATCCTTAATCCTCAATCGTCAATCTTCAATCCTCAATACTCAATCTTCAATCCTCAATCGTCAATCCTCAATCCTCAATCCTCATTCTTCAATCCTCAATACCCAATCTTCAATCTTCAATCCTCAATCCTCAATCCTCAATTCTCAATCCTCAATCCTCAGTCCTCTGTCCTCAAACCTCAATCCTCAATCCTCAATCCTCAATCCTCAGTCGTCAATCCTCATTCTTCCATCCTCAATACTCAATCCTCAATCCTCAATCCTCATTCTTCAATCCTCAATACCAAATCCTCAATCTTCAATCCTCAATCCTCAATTCGCAATCCTCAACCCTCAATCCTCAGACCTCAAGTATCAATACTCAACCCTCAGTCCTCGTCCTCAATACACAACCCTCAATCATCAATCCTGAATCTTCATTCATCAATATTCACCCTTCAATCCTCAATCCTCAATCCTCAATGTTCAATCCTCAATACCCAATCCTCAATCTTCAATCCTCAATCCTCAATTCTCAATCCTCAATCCTCAATCCTCAGACCTCAAACATCAATACTCAACCCTCTGTCCTCGTCCTCAATCCACAACACTCAATCCTCAATCCTCAATCTCCAATCATCAATATTCAATCTTCAGTCCTCAATTGTCAATCCTCAATCCTCAGTCCTCAGTCCTCAAACCACAATCCTCAACCCTCAGCCCTCACCCTCAATCCTCAATCCTCAATCCTCAGTCCTCCGTCCTCAAACCTCAATCCTCAGCCCTCAGCCCTCATCCTCCATCCTCAATCCTCAACCCTCAATCCTCAATCCTCAACCTTCAGCCCTCAATTCTGAATCTTTAATCCTCAATCCTCAATCCTCAATCCTTAATCCTGAATCCTCAATCCTCAATCCTCAATCCTCATTCTTCTATCCTCAAAACCCAATCCTCAATCATCAATCCTCAATCCTCAATCCTCAATCGTCAATCCTCAACTGTCAATCCTCAATCCTCAGTCCTCAGTCCTCAAACCACAATCCTCAACCCACAGCCCTCATCCTCAATCCTCAATCCTCAATCCTCAGTCCTCCGTCCTCAAACCTCAATCCTCAGCCGTCAGAACTCATCCTCAATCCTCAATCCTCAATCCTCAATCCTCAACCTTCAATCCTCAATACTCAATCTTCAATCCTCAATCCTCAGTCCTCAAACCTCAATTCTGAATCCTGAATACTCAATCTTCAATCCTCAATCCTCAATCCTCAGTGCTCAGCCCTGAATCTTCAATCCTCAATACTCAATCTTCACTCCTCAATCCTCAATACTCAATCCTCGATCTTCAATCCTCAATCCTCAATCCTCAATCCTCAATCCTCATTCTTCAATCCTCAGTACCCAATCCTCAATCTTCAATCCTCAATCCTCATTCCTCAATTCTCAAGCCTCAATCCTCAGTCCTCAGTCCTCAAACCTCAATCCTCATTCTTCAATCCTCAATACCCAATCCTCAATCTTCAATCCTCAATCCTCAATGCTCAGTTCTCAATCCTCAATCCTCAAACCTCAATCTTCAATCCTCAGTCCTCAATCTTCAATCCTCTATCCTCAATTCTCAATCCTCAATCCTCAATCATCAATATTCAACACTCAACCGTCAACCATCAATACTCAATTCTCAATACTCAATAGAATATCCTGAATTCTCATGGTTCAATACTCAATCGACAATATTCTATAATCAAATCTCAATCCTCAAACATCAATTCTCAACACTCAATCCTCAACACTCAGTCCTCTCTCTTCAATCCTCCGTCCTCAACTCTCAATCCTCAGGCGTCAATATTCAATCGTCAATCCTCAGCCCTCAATCCTCAGTCCTCAAACCTCAATCCCGAATCCTCAATCCTGAATCCTCAACCTTCAGCCCTCAGTTCTCAACAATCAATTGTTAATCCTCAATCCTCAATAGAATATCCTCAATTCACTGCTTTCAATACTCAATCCCCATTCTTCAATCTTCAAATCTCAATCCACAAACATCAATTCCCATCACTCAACCCTCAGCACTCAGTCGTCAATCATCAATCCTCAATCCTCAATCCTCAACCTTCAATCCTTAATACTCAATCTTCAATCATCAATCCTCAATCCTCAATCCTCAATCTTCAATCCCCAATCCTCAATCCTCATTCTTCAATCCTCAACACCCAATACTCAATCTTCAATCCACAATCCTCAATACTCAATTCTCAATCCTCAATCCTCAATCTTCATACCTCAAACATCAATACTCAACCCTCAGTCCTCGTCCTCAATCCACAACCCTCAATCCTCGATCCTCAATCTTCAATCATCAATATTCAATCTTCAATTCTCAACCCTCAACCCTCAATACTCAATCCTCAATCCTCAATGTACGATCCTCAATACCCAATCCTCAATCTTCAATCCTCAATCCTCAATCCTCAATCCTCAATCCTCAATCCTCAATCCTCAGGCCTCAAACCTCAATCCTGAATCCTCAATCCTGAATCCTCAATCTTCAGCCATCAGTCCTCAAAAATCAACTATCAATCCTCTATCCTGAATAGAATATCCTCAATTTACAGTTTTCCATACTCAATCCCCATTCTTCAATCTTCAAATCTCAATCCACAAACATCAATTCTAATCACGCAACCATCAACACTCAGTCCTCAATCTTCAATCCTCAATCCTCAATCCTCAATCTTCAATCCTCAATACTCAAGCTTCAGTCCTCAATCCTCAATCCTCAATCCTCAATCTTCAATCTTCAATCCTCGATCCTCAATTTCAATCCTCAATACTCAATCTTCAATCCTCAATCCTCAACCCTCAATACTCAATCGTCAATCTTATATCCTCAATACTCAATCTTCAATACACAATCCTCAATCCTCAATCCTCAATCCTCATCCTTCAATCCACAATACCCAATCCTCAATCTTCGATCCTCAATCCTCAATCCTCAATTCTCAACCCTCAATCCTCAGTCCTCAGTTCTCAAACCTCAATTCTCAACCCGCAGACCGCATCCTCAATCCTCAATTCCCAATCCTCAATCTTCAATCCCCAATACTCAATCATCAATCCTCAATCCTCAATCCTCAATCCTCAATCCTCAATCCTCAATCCTCAATCCTCAATCCTCAATCCTCAATCCTCAATCCTCAATCCTTAGTCATCAGTACTCAATCTTCAATACTCAAACCTCAATACTCAATCCTCAATCCTCAATCCTCAATCCTCATTCTTCAATCCTCAATACCCAATCCTCAATCTTCAATCCTCAATCCTCAATCCTCAATTCTCAATCCTCAATCCTCAGTCCTCAGTTCTCAACCTCAATCCTCAACCCTCAGACTGCATCCTCAATCTTCAATCCTCAATCCTCAATCCTCAAACATCTATTCTCAACTCTCAATCCTCAACACTCAGTCCTCTCTCTTAAATCCTCCATCCTCAATCCTCAATCCTCAAGCGTCAATCCTCAATCCTCAATCCTCAACCCTCAATCCACAGTCCTCAAACCTCAATCCTGAATCCTCAATCCTGAATCCTCAATCTTCAGCCATCAGTCCTCAAAAATCAACTATCAATCCTCTATCCTGAATAGAATATCCTCAATTTACAGTTTTCCATACTCAATCCCCATTCTTCAATCTTCAAATCTCAATCCACAAACATCAATTCTAATCACGCAACCATCAACACTCAGTCCTCAATCTTCAATCCTCAATCCTCAATCCTCAATCTTCAATCCTCAATACTCAAGCTTCAGTCCTCAATCCTCAATCCTCAATCCTCAATCTTCAATCTTCAATCCTCGATCCTCAATTTCAATCCTCAATACTCAATCTTCAATCCTCAATCCTCAACCCTCAATACTCAATCGTCAATCTTATATCCTCAATACTCAATCTTCAATACACAATCCTCAATCCTCAATCCTCAATCCTCATCCTTCAATCCACAATACCCAATCCTCAATCTTCGATCCTCAATCCTCAATCCTCAATTCTCAATCCTCAATCCTCAGTCCTCAGTTCTCAAACCTCAATTCTCAACCCGCAGACCGCATCCTCAATCCTCAATCCCCAATCCTCAATCTTCAATCCCCAATACTCAATCATCAATCCTCAATCCTCAATCCTCAATCCTCAATCCTCAATCCTCAATCCTCAATCCTCAATCCTCAATCCTTAGTCATCAGTACTCAATCTTCAATACTCAAACCTCAATACTCAATCCTCAATCCTCAATCCTCAATCCTCATTCTTCAATCCTCAATACCCAATCCTCAATCTTCAATCCTCAATCCTCAATCCTCAATTCTCAATCCTCAATCCTCAGTCCTCAGTTCTCAACCTCAATCCTCAACCCTCAGACTGCATCCTCAATCTTCAATCCTCAATCCTCAATCCTCAAACATCTATTCTCAACTCTCAATCCTCAACACTCAGTCCTCTCTCTTAAATCCTCCATCCTCAATCCTCAATCCTCAAGCGTCAATCCTCAATCCTCAATCCTCAACCCTCAATCCACAGTCCTCAAACCTCAATCCCGAATCCTCAATCCTGAATCCTCAATCTTCAGCCCTCAGTTCTCAACAATCAATTGTTAATCCTCAATGATTAATAGAATATCCTCAATTCACTGCTTTCAATACTCAATCCCCATTCTTCAATCTTCAAATCTCAATCAACAAACATCAATTCCCATCACTCAACCCTCAGCACTCAGTCGTCAATCATCAATCCTCAATCCTCTATCCTTAACCTTCATTCCTCAATACTCAATCTTCAATCCTCAATCCTCAATCCTCAATCCTCAATACTCAACCCTCAATCCTCAGTCCTCAATCCTCAATCCTCAGTTATCAATACTGAATCTTCAATACTCAATCCTCAATCCTCAATCCTCAATCCCCTATCCTCAATCCTCAATCCTCAATCCTCATTCCTCAAACCTCAATCCTCAACCCTCACTCCTCATCCTCAATTCTCAATTCTCAATTCTCAATCCTCAGTCCTCAATCCTCAATCTTCAATCCTCAATAATCACTTTTCAATCCTAGGTCCTCAATCCCCAATCATCAATCCTTAATCCTCAATCTTCAGTCCTCAGTCCCCAGCCCTCAATCTTCAATCCTCAATCCTCAATCCTCAATCCTCAATACACAATCCTCAATCCTGAGTCATCAATACTGAATCTTCAATACTCAATCCTCAATCCTCAATCCCCAATACTCAATCCTCAACCCTCAATCCTCATTCCTCAAACCTCAATCCTCAACCCTCAGTCCTCATCCTCAATTCTCAATCCTCAATTCTCAATCCTCAGTCCTCAATCCTCAATCTTCAATCCTCAAGCCTGAGGCCTCATCCTCAATCCTCAATCCTCAATACTCAATCTTCAATCCTCTGTCCCAGATCCTCAATCTTCAATTCTCAATCCTCAATCCTCAATCTTCAATCCTCAAGTCTCAATCTTCAATGCTCAATCCTCAACACTCAATACTCAATCGTCAATCTTATATCCTCGATACTCAATCTTCAATACTCATTCTTCAATCCTCAATACCCAATCCTCAATCCTCATCCTTCAATCCACAATACCCAATCCTCAATCTTCGATCCTCAATCCTCAATCCTCAATTCTCAACCCTCAATCCTCAGTCCTCAGTTCTCAAACCTCAATTCTCAACCCGCAGACCGCATCCTCAATCCTCAATTCCCAATCCTCAATCTTCAATCCCCAATACTCAATCATCAATCCTCAATCCTCAATCCTCAATCCTCAATCCTCAATCCTCAATCCTCAATCCTCAATCCTCAATCCTCAATCCTCAATCCTCAATCCTTAGTCATCAGTACTCAATCTTCAATACTCAAACCTCAATACTCAATCCTCAATCCTCAATCCTCAATCCTCATTCTTCAATCCTCAATACCCAATCCTCAATCTTCAATCCTCAATCCTCAATCCTCAATTCTCAATCCTCAATCCTCAGTCCTCAGTTCTCAACCTCAATCCTCAACCCTCAGACTGCATCCTCAATCTTCAATCCTCAATCCTCAATCCTCAAACATCTATTCTCAACTCTCAATCCTCAACACTCAGTCCTCTCTCTTAAATCCTCCATCCTCAATCCTCAATCCTCAAGCGTCAATCCTCAATCCTCAATCCTCAACCCTCAATCCACAGTCCTCAAACCTCAATCCTGAATCCTCAATCCTGAATCCTCAATCTTCAGCCATCAGTCCTCAAAAATCAACTATCAATCCTCTATCCTGAATAGAATATCCTCAATTTACAGTTTTCCATACTCAATCCCCATTCTTCAATCTTCAAATCTCAATCCACAAACATCAATTCTAATCACGCAACCATCAACACTCAGTCCTCAATCTTCAATCCTCAATCCTCAATCCTCAATCTTCAATCCTCAATACTCAAGCTTCAGTCCTCAATCCTCAATCCTCAATCCTCAATCTTCAATCTTCAATCCTCGATCCTCAATTTCAATCCTCAATACTCAATCTTCAATCCTCAATCCTCAACCCTCAATACTCAATCGTCAATCTTATATCCTCAATACTCAATCTTCAATACACAATCCTCAATCCTCAATCCTCAATCCTCATCCTTCAATCCACAATACCCAATCCTCAATCTTCGATCCTCAATCCTCAATCCTCAATTCTCAATCCTCAATCCTCAGTCCTCAGTTCTCAAACCTCAATTCTCAACCCGCAGACCGCATCCTCAATCCTCAATCCCCAATCCTCAATCTTCAATCCCCAATACTCAATCATCAATCCTCAATCCTCAATCCTCAATCCTCAATCCTCAATCCTCAATCCTCAATCCTCAATCCTCAATCCTTAGTCATCAGTACTCAATCTTCAATACTCAAACCTCAATACTCAATCCTCAATCCTCAATCCTCAATCCTCATTCTTCAATCCTCAATACCCAATCCTCAATCTTCAATCCTCAATCCTCAATCCTCAATTCTCAATCCTCAATCCTCAGTCCTCAGTTCTCAACCTCAATCCTCAACCCTCAGACTGCATCCTCAATCTTCAATCCTCAATCCTCAATCCTCAAACATCTATTCTCAACTCTCAATCCTCAACACTCAGTCCTCTCTCTTAAATCCTCCATCCTCAATCCTCAATCCTCAAGCGTCAATCCTCAATCCTCAATCCTCAACCCTCAATCCACAGTCCTCAAACCTCAATCCCGAATCCTCAATCCTGAATCCTCAATCTTCAGCCCTCAGTTCTCAACAATCAATTGTTAATCCTCAATGATTAATAGAATATCCTCAATTCACTGCTTTCAATACTCAATCCCCATTCTTCAATCTTCAAATCTCAATCAACAAACATCAATTCCCATCACTCAACCCTCAGCACTCAGTCGTCAATCATCAATCCTCAATCCTCTATCCTTAACCTTCATTCCTCAATACTCAATCTTCAATCCTCAATCCTCAATCCTCAATCCTCAATACTCAACCCTCAATCCTCAGTCCTCAATCCTCAATCCTCAGTTATCAATACTGAATCTTCAATACTCAATCCTCAATCCTCAATCCTCAATCCCCTATCCTCAATCCTCAATCCTCAATCCTCATTCCTCAAACCTCAATCCTCAACCCTCACTCCTCATCCTCAATTCTCAATTCTCAATTCTCAATCCTCAGTCCTCAATCCTCAATCTTCAATCCTCAATAATCACTTTTCAATCCTAGGTCCTCAATCCCCAATCATCAATCCTTAATCCTCAATCTTCAGTCCTCAGTCCCCAGCCCTCAATCTTCAATCCTCAATCCTCAATCCTCAATCCTCAATACACAATCCTCAATCCTGAGTCATCAATACTGAATCTTCAATACTCAATCCTCAATCCTCAATCCCCAATACTCAATCCTCAACCCTCAATCCTCATTCCTCAAACCTCAATCCTCAACCCTCAGTCCTCATCCTCAATTCTCAATCCTCAATTCTCAATCCTCAGTCCTCAATCCTCAATCTTCAATCCTCAAGCCTGAGGCCTCATCCTCAATCCTCAATCCTCAATACTCAATCTTCAATCCTCTGTCCCAGATCCTCAATCTTCAATTCTCAATCCTCAATCCTCAATCTTCAATCCTCAAGTCTCAATCTTCAATGCTCAATCCTCAACACTCAATACTCAATCGTCAATCTTATATCCTCGATACTCAATCTTCAATACTCAACCCTCAATCCTCAATCCTCAATGCTCATTCTTCAATCCTCAATACCTAATCCTCAATCTTCAATCCTCAATCCTCAATCCACAATTCTCAACCCTCAATCCTCAATCCTCAATCCTCAATCCTCAATCCTCAATCTTCAATCCCCAATACTCAATCATCAATCCTCAATCCTCAATCCTCAATCCTCAATCCTCAATCCTCAATCCTTAATCCTCAGCCATCAGTACTCAATCTTCAATACTCAAACCTCAATCCTCAATCCTCAATCCTCAATCCTCAATCCTCAATCCTCCTTCCTCAAACCTCAATCGTCAACCCTCAGTCCTCATCTTCAATTCTCAATTCTCAATCCTCAATCCTCAATCCTCAATCTTCAAACATCAATACTCAATATTCAATCCTCAATCCTCAATCCTCATTCCTCAATCCTCAATGCTCAATATTCAACACACAATACTCAATCATCAATCCTCAATTCTCAATACTCAGCAGAATATTCTGAATTCTCATGGTTCAATACTCAATCCACAATATTCAATAATCAAATCTCAATCCTCAAACATCAATTCTCAACACTCAATCCTCAACACTCAGTCCTCTCTCTTCAATCCTCCGTCCTCAACTCTCAATCCTCAAGCGTCAATATTCAATCGTCAATCCTCAGCCCTCTATCCTCAGCCCTCAAACCTCAATCCCGAATCCTCAATCCTAAATCCTCAATCTTCAGCCCTCAGTCCTCAAAAATCAACTATCAATCCTCTATCCTGAATAGAATATCCTCAATTTACAGTTTTCCATACTCAATCCCCATTCTTCAATCTTCAAATCTGAATCCACAAACATCAATACTAATCACTCAAGCATCAACACTCAGTCCTCAATCTTCAATACTCAATCCTCAATCCTCAACCTTCAATCCTTAATACTCAATCTTCAATCATCAATCCTCGATCCTCAATCCTCAATCTTCAATCCCCAATCCTCAATCCTCATTCTTCAATCCTCAACACCCAATACTCAATCTTCAATCCACAATCCTCAATACTCAATTCTCAATCCTCAATCCTCAATCTTCATACCTCAAACATCAATACTCAACCCTCAGTCCTCGTCCTCAATCCACAACCCTCAATCCTCGATCCTCAATCTTCAATCATCAATATTCAATCTTCAATTCTCAACCCTCAACCCTCAATACTCAATCCTCAATCCTCAATGTACGATCCTCAATACCCAATCCTCAATCTTCAATCCTCAATCCTCAATCCTCAATCCTCAATCCTCAATCCTCAATCCTCAGGCCTCAAACCTCAATCCTGAATCCTCAATCCTCAATCCTCAATCTTCAATCCTCAATCCTCAGTCCTCAAACGTCAATTCTGAATCCTCAATCCTGAATCCTCAATCTTCAGCCCTCAGTCCTCAACAATCTGTTGTCGATCCACAATCCTCAATAGAATATCCTCAATTCACAGTTTTCTATACTCAATACTCGATCTGCAGTCTTCAAACCTATATCCACAAACATCAATTCTCATCCCTCAACCCTCAACACTCAGTCCTCAATGTTCAATCCTCAATGCTCAATCCACAATCCTCAATCGTCAATCTTCAATCCTCAATACTCAATCTTCAATCCTCAATCCTCAATCCTCAATCCTCAATCCTAATTCTTCAATCCTCAATACCCAATACTCAGTCCTCAACCCTCAGTCCTCATCCTCAACTCTCAATTCTCAATTCTCAATTCTCAATCCTCAATCCTCAGCCCTCAGCCCTCATCCTCAATCCACAATCCTCAATCCTCAATGCTCAATCTTCAATCCTCAGTCCTCAGTCCTTAAACCTCAATCCTCAACCCCCAGCCCTCATCCTCAATCCTCAATCCTCAATCCTCAATCCTCAATCTTCAATCCTCAATAATCAATCTCCAATCCTAGATCCTCAATCCCCAATCCTCAATCCTTAATCCTCAATCTTCAATCCTCAGTCCCCAGTCCTCAATCTTCAATCCCCAATGCTCCATCCTCAATCCTCAATCCTCAGTTCTGAATCCTCAATCCTCAATCCTCAAACCTCAACACTCAACCGTCAGTCCTCGTCCTCAATACTCAACCCTCAATCCTCGATCCTCAATCTTCAATCATCAGTACTCAATCTCCAATCCTCAATCCTCAATCCTCCATACTCAATATTCAACACACAACCCTCAGCCGTCAATGCTCAATTCTCATTACTCAATAGAATATCCTGAACTCTCATGGTTCAATACTCAATCCACAATATTCTATAATCAAATCTCAATCCTCAAACATCAATTCTCAACACTCAATCCTCAACACTCAGTCGCCTCTCTTCAATCCTCCATCCTCAACTCTCAATCCTCAAGCGTCAATACTCAATCCTCAATCCTCAACCCTCAATCCTCAGCCCTCAAACCTCAATCCCGAATCCTCAATCCTAAATCCTCAGCCATCAGCACTCAGTCCTCAATCTTCAATCCTCAATCCTCAATCCTCAATTTTCAATCATCAATACTCAATCTTCAATCATCAATCCTCAATCCTAAATCCTCAATCTTCAATCCTCAATCCTCAATCCTCATTCTTCAATCCTCAACACCCAATCCTCAATCTTCAATCCTCAATCCTCAATCCTCAATTCTCAATCCTCAATACTCAATCTTCAGACCTCAAACGTCAATACTCAACCCTCAGTCCTCGTCCTCAATCCACAACCCTCAATCCTCGATCCTCAATCTTCAAACATCAATATTCAATCTTCAACTCTCAACCCTCAACCCTCAATACTCAATCCTCAATCCTCAATGTACGATCCTCAATACCCAATCCTCAATCTTCAATCCTCAATCCTCAATCCTCAATACTCAATCCTCAATGCTCAATCCTCAGTCCTCAAACCGCAATCCTGAATCCCCAATCCTGAATCCTCAATATTCAGCCCTCATTCCTCAACTATCCTTTGTCAATCCTCAATCCTCAATAGAATATCCTCAATTCACAGGTTTCAATACTCAATACTCAACCTGCAATCTTCAAATCTCTATCCACAAACATCAATTCTCATCACTCAACCCTCAACACTCAGTCCCCAATCCTGAATCTTCAGTCCTCAATCCTCAGTCCTCAATCCTCAATCCTCATTCTTCAATCCTCAATACCCAATCCTCAATCTTCAATCCTCGTTCCTCAATTTTCAATTCTCAATCCTCAATCCTCAGTGCTCAGTCCTTAAACCTCAATCCTCAACCCTCAGCCCTCATCCTCAATCCTCAATCCTCAATCCTCAATCCTCAGTCATCAATACTCAATCTTCAATACTCAATCCTCAATCCTCAGTCCTCAATCCTCAATCCTCAATCCTCAATCCTCATTCCTCAAACCTCAATCCTCAACCCTCATTCCTCATCCTCACTTCTCAATTCTCAATCCTGAATCCTCAATCCTCAATCTTCAATCCTCAATCCTCAACCCTCAATCCTCAATCCTCAATCCTCAATCCTCAATCCTCAGTCATCAGTACTCAATCTTCAATACTCAAACCTCAATCCTCAATGCTCAATCCTCAATCCTCAATCCTCAGTCCTCAAACCACAATCCTGAATCCTCAATCCTGAATCCTCAATCTTCAGCCCTCAGTCCTCAACAATCACTTGTCAATCCACAACCCTCAATAGAACATCCTCAGTTCAGAGTTTTCCATACGCACTACTCAATCAGCAATCTTCAAATCTCTATCCGCAAACATCAATCCTCATCACTCAACCCTCAACACTCAGTCCCCAATCCTCAATCTTCAATTCTCAATCCTCAATCCTCAATCCTCAATCCTCAATCTTCAATCATCAATACTAAATCTTCAATCCTCAATCCTCAATACCCAATCCTCAATCTTCAATCCTCAACCCTCAATCCTCAATCCTCAATCCTCATTCTTCAATCCTCAGTACACAATCCTCAATCTTCAATCCTCAATCCTCAATCCTCAACTCTCAATCCTCAATCCTCAATCCTCGGACCCCAAACATCAATACTGAATCCTCAGTCCTCGTCCTCAATCCACAACCCTCAATCCTCAATCCTCAATCTTCAATCATCAATATTCAATCTTCAGTCCTCAATCCTCAATCCTCAATCCTCAATCCTCAGTCCTCAATCTTCAGTCCTCAATACTCAATATTCAATCCTCAATCCTCAATCCTCAATTCTCAATCCTCAATCCTCAGTCCTCAGTCCTCAAACCTCAATCCTCAAACCACAGACCTCATCCTCAATCCACAATCCTCAATCCTCAATCCTCAATCTTCGATCCTCAATACTCAGTCTTCAATCCTCAATTCTCTGTCCTCAAACCTCAATTCTGAATCCTCAATCCTGAATCCTCAATCTTCAGCCCTCAGTCCACAACAATCAGTTGTCAGTCCTCAATCCTCAATTCACAGTTTTCAATACTCAATACTCAATCTGCAATCTTCAAATCTCTGTCCACAAGCATCAATTCTCGTCACTCAACCCCTTAACACTCAGTACTCAATGTTCAATCCTCAATCCTCAATTCTCAATCTTCAATCCTCAATACTGAATCCTCGATCCTCAATCCTCAATCCTCAATCCTCAATCCTCAATGTCCAATCCGCAACACCCAATCCTCAATCTTCAATCCTCAATCCTCAATCCTCAATCCTCAATCCTCAATCCTCAATCCTCAGTCCTCCAACCTCAATCCTGAATCCTCAACCCTGAATCCTCAACCTTCAGCCCTCAGTCCTCAACAATCAGTTGTCAACCCTCAATCCTCAATAGAATATCATCAATTCACAGTTTTCAATACTCAATACTCAATCTGCAATCTTCAAATCTCTATTCACAATCATCAATTCTCATCACTCAACCCTCAACACTCCGTCCCCAATCCTCAATCTTCAATCCTCAATCCTCACTCCTCAACGCTCAATCCTCAATCCTCAACTTTCAATCCTCAATACTCAATCTTCAATCCTCTATCCTCAATCCTCAATCCTCAATCCTCAATCGTCAGTCTTCGGTCCTCAATACTCAATCTTCAATCCTGAATCCTCAATCCTCAATCCTCAATCCTCATTCTTCAATCCTCAATACCCAATTCTCAATCATCAATCCTCAATCCTCAATCCTCAATTGTCAATCCTCAATCCTCAGTCCTCAGTCCTCATACCAGAATCCTCAACCCTCAGCCCTCATCCTCAATCCTCAATCATCAATCCTCAGTCCTCCGTCTTCAAACCTAAATCCTCAGCCCTCAGACCTCATCCTCAATCCTCAATCCTCAATCCTCAATCGTCAATCTTCAATCCTCAAAACTCAATCTTCAATCTTCAATACCAAATCCTCAATCTTCAATCCTCAATCCTCAATGCTCAATTCTCAATCCTCAATCCTGAAACCTCAATCTTCAATCCTCAACACTCAATCTTCAATCCTCAATCCTCAATCCTCAGTCATCAATCCTCAATCTTCAACTCTCAATCGTCAATCCCCACTCCTCAATCCTCAACCCTCAGTCCTCGTTCCTCAAACCTCAATCCTCAACCCTCAGTCCTCATCCTCAATTCTCAATTCTCAATTCTCAATCCTCAATCCTCAATCCTCAACCCTCAGCTCTCATCCTCAATCCACAATCCTCAATCATCAATCCTCTATCTGCAATCCTCAATCCTCAGTCCTCAAACCTCAATTCTGAATCCTCAATCCTGAATCCTCAATCTTCAGCCCTCAGTCCTCAACAATCTGTTGTCAATCCTCAATCCTCAATAGAATATCCTCAATTCACAGTTTTCAATACTCAATACTCGATATGCAGTCTTCAAACCTATATCCACAAACATCAATTCTCATCCCTCAACCCTCAACACTCAGTCCTCAATGTTCAATCCTCAATGCTCAATCCACAATCCTCAATCGTCAATCTTCAATCCTCAATACTCAATCTTCAATCCTCAATCCTCAATCCTCAATCCTCAATCCTAATTCTTCAATCCTCAATACCCAATACTCAGTCCTCAACCCTCAGTCCTCATCCTCAACTCTCAATTCTCAATTCTCAATTCTCAATCCTCAATCCTCAGCCCTCAGCCCTCATCCTCAATCCACAATCCTCAATCCTCAATCCTCAATCTTCAATCCTCAGTCCTCAGTCCTTAAACCTCAATCCTCAACCCTCAGCCCTCATCCTCAATCCTCAATCCTCAATCCTCAATCCTCAATCTTCAATCCTCAATAATCAATCTCCAATCCTAGATCCTCAATCCCCAATCCTCAATCCTTAATCCTCAATCTTCAATCCTCAGTCCTCAGTCCTCAATCTTCAATCCCCAATGCTCCATCCTCAATCCTCAATCCTCAGTTCTGAATCCTCAATCCTCAATCCTCAAACCTCAACACTCAACCGTCAGTCCTCGTCCTCAATACTCAACCCTCAATCCTCGATCCTCAATCTTCAATCATCAGTACTCAATCTCCAATCCTCAATCCTCAATCCTCCATACTCAATATTCAACACACAACCCTCAGCCGTCAATGCTCAATTCTCATTACTCGATAGAATATCCTGAACCCTCATGGTTCAATACTCAATCCACAATATTCTATAATCAAATCTCAATCCTCAAGCATCAATTCTCAACACTCAATCCTCAACACTCAGTCGCCTCTCTTCAATCCTCCATCCTCAACTCTCAATCCTCAAGCGTCAATACTCAATCCTCAATCCTCAACCCTCAATCCTCAGCCCTCAAACCTCAATCCCGAATCCTCAATCCTAAATCCTCAACCATCAGCACTCAGTCCTCAATCTTCAATCCTCAATCCTCAATCCTCAATTTTCAATCATCAATACTCAATCTTCAATCATCAATCCTCAATCCTAAATCCTCAATCTTCAATCCTCAATCCTCAATCCTCATTCTTCAATCCTCAACACCCAATCCTCAATCTTCAATCCTCAATCCTCAATCCTCAATTCTCAATCCTCAATACTCAATCTTCAGACCTCAAACGTCAATACTCAACCCTCAGTCCTCGTCCTCAATCCACAACCCTCAATCCTCGATCCTCAATCTTCAAACATCAATATTCAATCTTCAACTCTCAACCCTCAACCCTCAATACTCAATCCTCAATCCTCAATGTACGATCCTCAATACCCAATCCTCAATCTTCAATCCTCAATCCTCAATCCTCAATCCTCAATCCTCAATGCTCAATCCTCAGTCCTCAAACCGCAATCCTGAATCCCCAATCCTGAATCCTCAATATTCAGCCCTCATTCCTCAACTATCCTTTGTCAATCCTCAATCCTCAATAGAATATCCTCAATTCACAGGTTTCAATACTCAATATTCAACCTGCAATCTTCAAATCTCTATCCACAAACATCAATTCTCATCACTCAACCCTCAACACTCAGTCCCCAATCCTGAATCTTCAGTCCTCAATCCTCAGTCCTCAATCCTCAATCCTCATTCTTCAATCCTCAATACCCAATCCTCAATCTTCAATCCTCGTTCCTCAATTTTCAATTCTCAATCCTCAATCCTCAGTGCTCAGTCCTTAAACCTCAATCCTCAACCCTCAGCCCTCATCCTCAATCCTCAATCCTCAATCCTCAATCCTCAGTCATCAATACTCAATCTTCAATACTCAATCCTCAATCCTCAGTCCTCAATCCTCAATCCTCAATCCTCAATCCTCATTCCTCAAACCTCAATCCTCAATTCTCATTCCTCATCCTCACTTCTCAATTCTCAATCCTGAATCCTCAATCCTCAATCTTCAATCCTCAATCCTCAACCCTCAATCCTCAATCCTCAATCCTCAATCCTCAATCCTCAGTCATCAGTACTCAATCTTCAATACTCAAACCTCAATCCTCAATCCTCAATCCTCAATCCTCAATCCTCAATCCTCATTCCTCAAACCTCAAACGTCAACCCTCAGTCCTCATCTTCAATACTCAATTCTTAATCCTCAATCCTCAATCCTCAATCTTCAATCATCAATACTCAACCTTCAATCCTCAATCCTCAATCCTCATTCCTCAATCCTCAATCCTCAGTATTCAACACACAATCCACAACCATCAATCCTCAATTCTCAATACTCAACAGAATATCCTAAATTCTCGTGGTTCAGTACTCAATCCACAATACTCAATAATCAAATCTCAATCCTAAAACATCAATTCTCAACTCTCAATCCTCAACACTCACTCCTCTCTCTTCAATCCTCCATCCTCAATCCTCAATACTCAAGCGTCAATCCTCAATCCTCAATCCTCAACCCTCAATCCTCAGTCCTCAAACCTCAATCCCGAATCCTCAATCCTGAATCCTCAATCTTCAGCCCTCAGTCCTCAACAATCACTTGTCAATCCACAACCCTCAATAGAACATCCTCAGTTCAGAGTTTTCCATACGCACTACTCAATCAGCAATCTTCAAATCTCTATCCGCAAACATCAATCCTCATCACTCAACCCTCAGCACTCAGTCCCCAATCCTCAACCTTCAATTCTCAATCCTCAATCCTCAATCCTCAATCCTCAATCTTCAATCCTCAATACTAAATCTTCAATCCTCAATCCTCAATACTCAAACCTCAATCTTCAATCCTCAATCGTCAATCTTCAATCCTCAAAACTCAATCTTCAATCTTCAATACCAAATCCTCAATCTTCAATCCTCAATCCTCAATGCTCAATTCTCAATCCTCAATCCTCAAACCTCAATCTTCAATCCTCAACACTCAATCTACAATCCTCAATCCTCAATCCTCAGTCATCAATCCTCAATCTTCAACTCTCAATCGTCAATCCCCACTCCTCAATCCTCAACCCTCAGTCCTCGTTCCTCAAACCTCAATCCTCAACCCTCAGTCCTCACCCTCAACTCTCAATTCTCAATTCTCAATCCTCAATCCTCAATCCTCAACCCTCAGCTCTCATCCTCAATCCACAATCCTCAATCATCAATCCTCAATCTTCAATCCTCAATCCTCAGTCCTCAAACCTCAATTCTGAATCCTCAATCCTGAATCCTCAATCTTCAGCCCTCAGTCCTCAACAATCTGTTGTCAATCCTCAATCCTCAACAGAATATCCTCAATTCACAGTTTTCAATACTCAATACTCGATCTGCAGTCTTCAACCCTATATCCACAAACATCAACTCTCATCCCTCAACCCTCAACACTCAGTCCTCAATGTTCAATCCTCAATGCTCAATCCACAATACTCAATCGTCAATCTTCAATCCTCAATACTCAATCTTCAATCCTCAATCCTCAATCCTCAATCCTCAATCCTAATTCTTCAATCCTCAATACCCAATCCTCAATCCTCAACCCTCAGTCCTTATCCTCAACTCTCAATTCTCAATTCTCAATTCTCAATCCTCAATCCTCAATCCTCAACCCTCAGCCCTCATCCTCAATCCACAATCCTCAATCCTCAATCCTCAATCTTCAATCCTCAGTCCTCAGTCCTTAAACCTCAATCCTCAACCCTCAGCCCTCATCCTCAATCCTCAATCCTCAATCCTCAATCCTCAATCTTCAATCCTCAATAATCAATCTCCAATCCTAGATCCTCAATCCCCAATCCTCAATCCTTAATCCTCAATCTTCAATCCTCAGTCCCCAGTCCTCAATCTTCAATCCCCAATGCTCCATCCTCAATCCTCAATCCTCAGTTCTGAATCCTCAATCCTCAATCCTCAAACCTCAACGCTCAACCGTCAGTCCTCGTCCTCAATACTCAACCCTCAATCCTCAATCCTCAATCTTCAATCATCAGTACTCAATCTTCAATCCTCAATCCTCAATCCTCCATACTCAATATTCAACACACAACCCTCAGCCGTCAATCCTCAATTCTCATTACTCAATAGAATATCCTGAACTCTCATGGTTCAATACTCAATCCACAATATTCAATAATCAAAGCTCAATCTTCAAACATCAATTCTCAACACTCAATCCTCAACACTCAGTCCTCTCCCTTCAATCCTCCATCCTCAATGCTCAATCCTCAAGCGTCAATCCTCAATCCTCAATCCTCAACCCTCAATCCTCAACCCTCAATCCTCAGTCCTCACATCTCAATCTCCAATCCTAGATCCTCAATCCCCAATCCTCAATCCTTAATCCTCAATCCTCAAAACTCAGACCTCAAACATCAGTACTCAACCCTCAGTCCTCGTCCTCAATCCACATCCCTCAATCCTCAATCCTCAGTCTTCAATAATCAGTATACAGTCTTCAGTCCTCAATCCTCAATCCTCAATCCTCAATCCTCAATCTTCAACCATCAATATTCAATCTTCAGTCCTCAATCCTCAATCCTCAATCCTCAATCTTCAATCCTCAATACTCAATCTTCAATCCTCAATCCTCAGTCCTCAAACCTCAATTCTGAAACCTGAATACTCAATCTTCAATCCTCAATCCTCAGTCCTCAATACTCTACCATCAATGTTCAATCCTCAATCCTCAATCCTCATTCTTCAATCCTCAATACCCAGTCCTGAAGCTTCAATCCTCTATCCTCAATCCTCAATTCTCAATCCTCAATCCTCAACTCTCAGACCTCAAACATCAATACTCAGCCCTCAGTCCTCGTCCTCAATCCTCGACCCTCAATCCCCAATCCTCAATCTTCAATCATCAATACTCAATCTTCAATCCTCTATCCTCAATCCTCAATCCTCAATCCCCAATCATCAATATTCAACACTCAACCCTCAACCATCAATCCTCAATACTCAACCATCAATCCTCAATTCTCAATACTCAATAGAATATCCTGAATTCTCATGGTTCAATACTCAATCCACAATATTCTATAATCAAATCTCAATCCTCAAACATCAATTCTCAACACTCAATCCTCAACACTCAGTCCTCTCTCTTCAATCCTCCATCCTCAACTCTCAATCCTCAAGTGTCAATAATCAATCCTCAATCCTCAACTCTCAATTCTCAGCCCTCAAACCGCAATCCCGAATCCTCAATCCTAAATCCACAATCTTCAGCCCACAGTCCTCAAAAATCAACTGTCAATCCTCTATCCTCAATAGAATATCCTCAATTTGCAGTTTTCAATACTCAGTCCCCATTCTTCAATCTTCAAATCTCAATCCACAAACATCAATTCTAATCACGCAACCATCAACACTCAGTCCTCAATCTTCAATCCTCAATCCTCAATCTTCAATCCTCAATACTCAATCTTCAGTCCTCAATACTCAATCCTCAATCATCAATCTTCAATCCTCAATCCTCAATCCTCATTCTTCGATCCCTAACACCCAAGCCTCAATCTTCAATCCTCAATACTCAATCCTCTATTCTCAATCCTCAATCCTCAATCCTCAGACCTCAAACATCAATACTGAGCCCTCAGTCCTCGGCCTCAATCCACAACCCTCAATCCTCGATCCTCAATCTTCAATCATAAATATTCAATCTTCAATCCTCAACCCTCAATCCACAATACTCAATCCTCAATCCTCAATGTTCAATCCTCAATACCCAATCCTCAATCTTCAATCCTCAATCCTCAATCATCAATCCTCAATCCTCAATCCTCAATCCTCAGTCCTCAAACCTCAATCCTGAATCCTCAATCCTGAATCCTCAATGTTCAGCCCTCAGTCCTCAACAATCAGCTGTCAATCCTCAATCCTCAATAGAATATCCTCAATTCACAGGTTTCAATGCTCAATACTCGACCTGCAATTTTCAAATCTCTATCTACAAGCTTCAACTCTCATCACTCAACCCTCAACACTCAGTCCCCAATGCTGAATCTTCAATCCTCAATCCTCAATCCTCAATCCTAAATCCTCAATCTTCAACCCTCAATACTCAATATTCAGTCCTCAATCCTAAATCCTCGACCCTCAATCCTCAATCGTCAATCTCCAATCCTGAATACTCAATCTTCAATACTCAACCCTCAATCCTCAATCCTCAATCCTCAATCCTCATTCTTAAACCCTCAATATCCAATCCTCAATCTTCAATCCTCAATCCTCAATCCTCAATTCTCAATCCTCAATCCTCAGTCCTCAGTCCTCAAACCTCAATCCTCAAGCCTGAGGCCTCATACTCAATCCTCAATCCTCAATACTCAATCTTCAATCCTCTGTCCCAGATCCTCAATCTTCAATTCTCAATCCTCAATCCTCAATCTTCAATCCTCAAGGCTCAATCTTCAATCCTCAATCCTCAATCCTCAATCCTCAATCCTCCTTCTTCAATCCTCAATACCCAATCCTCAATCTTCAATCGTCAATCCTCAATCCTCAATTCTCAATCCTCAATCCTCAATCCTCAGGCCTCAAACATCAATACTCAAACCTCAGTCCTCGTCCTCAATCCACAACCCTCAATCCTCGATCCTCGATCCTCAATCTTCGATCCTCAATACTCAATCTTCAATCCTCAATCCTCAACCCTCAATACTCAATCGTCAATCTTATATCCTCAATACTCAATCTTCAATACTCAATCCTCAATCCCCAATCCTCAATCCTCATCCTTTAATCCTCAATACCCAATCCTCAATCTTCAATCCTCAATCCTCAATCCTCAACTCTCAATCCTCAATCCTCAGTCCGCAGTTCTCGAACCTCAATCCTCAACCCTCAGACCGCATCCTCAATCCTCAATCCTCAATCCTCAATCTTCAATCCCCAATACTCAATCATCAATCCTCAATCCTCAATCCTCAATCCTCAATCCTCAATCCTCAATCCTCAACCCTCAGTCATCAGTACTCAATCTTCAATAATCAAACCTCAATACTCAATCCTCAATCCTCACTCCACAATCCTCATTCTTCAATCCTCAATACCCAATCCTCAATTCTCAATCCTCAATCATCAATCCTCAGACCTCAAACATCAATACTCAACCCTCAGTCCTCGTCCTCGGTACGCAACCCTCAATCCTCGATCCTCAATCTTCAATCCTCAATACTCAATCTTCAATCCTCTATCCTCAATCCTCAATCCACAATCCTCAATCGTCAATCCTCTATCCTCAATCCTCAATCCTCAATCCTCAATCATCAATATTCAACACTCAACCCTCAATCCTCAATCCTCAGGCATCAATACTCAATCTTCAATACTCAATCCTCAATCCTCAATCCTCAATCCTCAATCCTCAACCCTCAATCCTCATTCCTCAAACCTCAATCCTCAACCCTCAGTCCTCATCCTCAATTCTCAATTCTCAATCCTCAATCCTCAATCCTCAATATTCCATCCTCAATAATCAATCTCCAATCCTAGATCCACAATCCCCAATCTTCAGTCCTTAATCCTCAATCTTCAATCCTTAATTCTCAATCGTCAATCTTCAATTATCAATACTCAATCTTCAATCCACAATCCTCAATCCTCAATCCTCAATCCTCATTCTTCAATCCTCAATACCCAATCCTCAATCTTCAATCTTCAATCCTCAATCCTCAATACTCAGTCCTCAAACATCAATCCTGAAACCTCAATCCTGAATCCTCAATCTTCAGCCCTCAGTCCTCAACAATCTGTTGTCAATCCTCAATCCTCAATGGAATATCATCAATTCACAGATTTCAATACTCAATACTCAATCTGCAGTCTTCAAGTCTCTATCCTCAAACATCAATTCACATCACTCAACCCTCAACACTCAGTCCCCAATCCTCAATCCTCCATCCTCAATCCACAATCCTCAACCTTCAATCCTCAATACTGAATCTTCAATCCTCAATCCTCAATCCTCAATCCTTAATCCTCAATCGTCAATCTTCAATCCTCAATACTCAATCTTCAATCCTCAATCGTCAATCCTCAATCCTCAATCCTCATTCTTCAATCCTCAATACCCAATCTTCAATCTTCAATCCTCAATCCTCAATCCTCAATTCTCAATCCTCAATCCTCAGTCCTCTGTCCTCAAACCTCAATCCTCAATCCTCAATCCTCAATCCTCAGTCGTCAATCCTCATTCTTCCATCCTCAATACTCAATCCTCAATCCTCAATCCTCATTCTTCAATCCTCAATACCAAATCCTCAATCTTCAATCCTCAATCCTCAATTCGCAATCCTCAACCCTCAATCCTCAGACCTCAAGTATCAATACTCAACCCTCAGTCCTCGTCCTCAATACACAACCCTCAATCATCAATCCTGAATCTTCATTCATCAATATTCACCCTTCAATCCTCAATCCTCAATCCTCAATGTTCAATCCTCAATACCCAATCCTCAATCTTCAATCCTCAATCCTCAATTCTCAATCCTCAATCCTCAATCCTCAGACCTCAAACATCAATACTCAACCCTCTGTCCTCGTCCTCAATCCACAACACTCAATCCTCAATCCTCAATCTCCTATCATCAATATTCAATCTTCAGTCCTCAATTGTCAATCCTCAATCCTCAGTCCTCAGTCCTCAAACCACAATCCTCAACCCTTAGCCCTCACCCTCAATCCTCAATCCTCAATCCTCAGTCCTCCGTCCTCAAACCTCAATCCTCAGCCCTCAGCCCTCATCCTCCATCCTCAATCCTCAACCCTCAATCCTCAATCCTCAACCTTCAGCCCTCAATTCTGAATCTTTAATCCTCAATCCTCAATCCTCAATCCTTAATCCTGAATCCTCAATCCTCAATCCTCAATCCTCATTCTTCTATCCTCAATACCCAATCCTCAATCATCAATCCTCAATCCTCAATCCTCAATCGTCAATCCTCAACTGTCAATCCTCAATCCTCAGTCCTCAGTCCTCAAACCACAATCCTCAACCCACAGCCCTCATCCTCAATCCTCAATCCTCAATCCTCAGTCCTCCGTCCTCAAACCTCAATCCTCAGCCGTCAGAACTCATCCTCAATCCTCAATCCTCAATCCTCAATCCTCAACCTTCAATCCTCAATACTCAATCTTCAATCCTCAATCCTCAGTCCTCAAACCTCAATTCTGAATCCTGAATACTCAATCTTCAATCCTCAATCCTCAATCCTCAGTGCTCAGCCCTGAATCTTCAATCCTCAATACTCAATCTTCACTCCTCAATCCTCAATACTCAATCCTCGATCTTCAATCCTCAATCCTCAATCCTCAATCCTCAATCCTCATTCTTCAATCCTCAGTACCCAATCCTCAATCTTCAATCCTCAATCCTCATTCCTCAATTCTCAAGCCTCAATCCTCAGTCCTCAGTCCTCAAACCTCAATCCTCATTCTTCAATCCTCAATACCCAATCCTCAATCTTCAATCCTCAATCCTCAATGCTCAGTTCTCAATCCTCAATCCTCAAACCTCAATCTTCAATCCTCAGTCCTCAATCTTCAATCCTCTATCCTCAATTCTCAATCCTCAATCCTCAATCATCAATATTCAACACTCAACCGTCAACCATCAATACTCAATTCTCAATACTCAATAGAATATCCTGAATTCTCATGGTTCAATACTCAATCGACAATATTCTATAATCAAATCTCAATCCTCAAACATCAATTCTCAACACTCAATCCTCAACACTCAGTCCTCTCTCTTCAATCCTCCGTCCTCAACTCTCAATCCTCAGGCGTCAATATTCAATCGTCAATCCTCAGCCCTCAATCCTCAGTCCTCAAACCTCAATCCCGAATCCTCAATCCTGAATCCTCAACCTTCAGCCCTCAGTTCTCAACAATCAATTGTTAATCCTCAATCCTCAATAGAATATCCTCAATTCACTGCTTTCAATACTCAATCCCCATTCTTCAATCTTCAAATCTCAATCCACAAACATCAATTCCCATCACTCAACCCTCAGCACTCAGTCGTCAATCATCAATCCTCAATCCTCAATCCTCAACCTTCAATCCTTAATACTCAATCTTCAATCATCAATCCTCAATCCTCAATCCTCAATCTTCAATCCCCAATCCTCAATCCTCATTCTTCAATCCTCAACACCCAATACTCAATCTTCAATCCACAATCCTCAATACTCAATTCTCAATCCTCAATCCTCAATCCTCAATCCTCAATACTCAACCCTCAATCCTCAGTCCTCAATCCTCAATCCTCAGTTATCAATACTGAATCTTCAATACTCAATCCTCAATCCTCAATCCTCAATCCCCTATCCTCAATCCTCAATCCTCAATCCTCATTCCTCAAACCTCAATCCTCAACCCTCACTCCTCATCCTCAATTCTCAATTCTCAATTCTCAATCCTCAGTCCTCAATCCTCAATCTTCAATCCTCAATAATCACTTTTCAATCCTAGGTCCTCAATCCCCAATCATCAATCCTTAATCCTCAATCTTCAGTCCTCAGTCCCCAGCCCTCAATCTTCAATCCTCAATCCTCAATCCTCAATCCTCAATACACAATCCTCAATCCTGAGTCATCAATACTGAATCTTCAATACTCAATCCTCAATCCTCAATCCCCAATACTCAATCCTCAACCCTCAATCCTCATTCCTCAAACCTCAATCCTCAACCCTCAGTCCTCATCCTCAATTCTCAATCCTCAATTCTCAATCCTCAGTCCTCAATCCTCAATCTTCAATCCTCAAGCCTGAGGCCTCATCCTCAATCCTCAATCCTCAATACTCAATCTTCAATCCTCTGTCCCAGATCCTCAATCTTCAATTCTCAATCCTCAATCCTCAATCTTCAATCCTCAAGTCTCAATCTTCAATACTCAATCCTCAACACTCAATACTCAATCGTCAATCTTATATCCTCGATACTCAATCTTCAATACTCAACCCTCAATCCTCAATCCTCAATGCTCATTCTTCAATCCTCAATACCTAATCCTCAATCTTCAATCCTCAATCCTCAATCCACAATTCTCAACACTCAATCCTCAATCCTCAATCCTCAATCCTCAATCCTCAATCCTCAATCTTCAATCCCCAATACTCAATCATCAATCCTCAATCCTCAATCCTCAATCCTCAATCCTCAATCCTCAATCCTTAATCCTCAGCCATCAGTACTCAATCTTCAATACTCAAACCTCAATCCTCAATCCTCAATCCTCAATCCTCAATCCTCAATCCTCCTTCCTCAAACCTCAATCGTCAACCCTCAGTCCTCATCTTCAATTCTCAATTCTCAATCCTCAATCCTCAATCCTCAATCTTCAAACATCAATACTCAATATTCAATCCTCAATCCTCAATCCTCATTCCTCAATCCTCAATGCTCAATATTCAACACACAATACTCAATCATCAATCCTCAATTCTCAATACTCAGCAGAATATTCTGAATTCTCATGGTTCAATACTCAATCCACAATATTCAATAATCAAATCTCAATCCTCAAACATCAATTCTCAACACTCAATCCTCAACACTCAGTCCTCTCTCTTCAATCCTCCGTCCTCAACTCTCAATCCTCAAGCGTCAATATTCAATCGTCAATCCTCAGCCCTCTATCCTCAGCCCTCAAACCTCAATCCCGAATCCTCAATCCTAAATCCTCAATCTTCAGCCCTCAGTCCTCAAAAATCAACTATCAATCCTCTATCCTGAATAGAATATCCTCAATTTACAGTTTTCCATACTCAATCCCCATTCTTCAATCTTCAAATCTGAATCCACAAACATCAATACTAATCACTCAAGCATCAACACTCAGTCCTCAATCTTCAATCCTCAATCCTCAATCCTCAACCTTCAATCCTTAATACTCAATCTTCAATCATCAATCCTCGATCCTCAATCCTCAATCTTCAATCCCCAATCCTCAATCCTCATTCTTCAATCCTCAACACCCAATACTCAATCTTCAATCCACAATCCTCAATACTCAATTCTCAATCCTCAATCCTCAATCTTCATACCTCAAACATCAATACTCAACCCTCAGTCCTCGTCCTCAATCCACAACCCTCAATCCTCGATCCTCAATCTTCAATCATCAATATTCAATCTTCAATTCTCAACCCTCAACCCTCAATACTCAATCCTCAATCCTCAATGTACGATCCTCAATACCCAATCCTCAATCTTCAATCCTCAATCCTCAATCCTCAATCCTCAATCCTCAATCCTCAATCCTCAGGCCTCAAACCTCAATCCTGAATCCTCAATCCTCAATCCTCAATCTTCAATCCTCAATCCTCAGTCCTCAAACGTCAATTCTGAATCCTCAATCCTGAATCCTCAATCTTCAGCCCTCAGTCCTCAACAATCTGTTGTCGATCCACAATCCTCAATAGAATATCCTCAATTCACAGTTTTCTATACTCAATACTCGATCTGCAGTCTTCAAACCTATATCCACAAACATCAATTCTCATCACTCAACCCTCAACACTCAGTCCTCAATGTTCAATCCTCAATGCTCAATCCACAATCCTCAATCGTCAATCTTCAATCCTCAATACTCAATCTTCAATCCTCAATCCTCAATCCTCAATCCTCAATCCTAATTCTTCAATCCTCAATACCCAATCCTCAATCCTCAACCCTCAGTCCTCATCCTCAATTCTCAATTCTCAATTCTCAATCCTCAATCCTCAATCCTCAACCCTCAGCCCTCATCCTCAATCCACAATCCTCAATCCTCAATCCTCAATCCTCGATCTTCAATCCTCAATAATCAATCTCCAATCCTAGATCCTCAATCCCCAATCCTCAATCCTTAATCCTCAATCTTCAATCCTCAGTCCCCAGTCCTCAATCTTCAATCCTCAATGCTCCATCCTCAATCCTCAATCCTCAGTTCTGAATCCTCAATCCTCAATCCTCAAACCTCAACACTCAACCGTCAGTCCTCGTCCTCAATACTCAACCCTCAATCCTCAATCCTCAATCTTCAATCATCAGTACTCAATCTTCAATCCTCAATCCTCAATCCTCCATACTCAGTATTCAACACACAACCCTCACCCGTCAATCCTCAATTCTCATTACTCAATAGAATATCCTGAACTCTCATGGTTCAATACTCAATCCACAATATTCAATAATCAAATCTCAATCTTCAAACATCAATTCTCAACACTCAATCCTCAACACTCAGTCCTCTCCCTTCAATCCTCCATCCTCAATCCTCAATCCTCAAGCGTCATTTCTCAATCCTCAATCGTCAACCCTCAATCCTCAACCCTCAATCCTCAGTCCTCACATCTCAATCCCCAATCCTAGATCCTCAATCCCCAATCCTCAATCCTTAATCCTCAATCTTCAATCCTCAGTCCACAGTCCTCAATCTTCAATCCTCAATGCTCCATCCTCAATCCTCAATCCTCAGTTCTGAATCCTCAATCCTCAATCCTCAATCCTCAATCCTCAATTGTCAATCCTCAATCCTCAGTCCTCAGTCCTCATACCAGAATCCTCAACCCTCAGCCCTCATCCTCAATCCTCAATCATCAATCCTCAGTCCTCCGTCTTCAAACCTCAATCCTCAGCCCTCAGACCTCATCCTCAATCCTCAATCCTCAATCCTCAATCGTCAATCTTCAATCCTCAAAACTCAATCTTCAATCTTCAATACCAAATCCTCAATCTTCAATCCTCAATCCTCAATGCTCAATTCTCAATCCTCAATCCTCAAGCCTCAATCTTCAATCCTCAACACTCAATCTTCAATCCTCAATCCTCAATCCTCAGTCATCAATCCTCAATCTTCAACTCTCAATCGTCAATCCCCACTCCTCAATCCTCAACCCTCAGTCCTCGTTCCTCAAACCTCAATCCTCAACCCTCAGTCCTCATCCTCAATTCTCAATTCTCAATTGTCAATTCTCAATCCTCAATCCTCAATCCTCAACCCTCAGCTCTCATCCTCAATCCACAATCCTCAATCATCAATCCTCTATCTGCAATCCTCAATCCTCAGTCCTCAAACCTCAACACTCAACCGTCAGTCCTCGTCCTCAATACTCAACCCTCAATCCTCGATCCTCAATCTTCAATCATCAGTACTCAATCTCCAATCCTCAATCCTCAATCCTCCATACTCAATATTCAACACACAACCCTCAGCCGTCAATGCTCAATTCTCATTACTCAATAGAATATCCTGAACTCTCATGGTTCAATACTCAATCCACAATATTCTATAATCAAATCTCAATCCTCAAACATCAATTCTCAACACTCAATCCTCAACACTCAGTCGCCTCTCTTCAATCCTCCATCCTCAACTCTCAATCCTCAAGCGTCAATACTCAATCCTCAATCCTCAACCCTCAATCCTCAGCCCTCAAACCTCAATCCCGAATCCTCAATCCTAAATCCTCAACCATCAGCACTCAGTCCTCAATCTTCAATCCTCAATCCTCAATCCTCAATTTTCAATCATCAATACTCAATCTTCAATCATCAATCCTCAATCCTAAATCCTCAATCTTCAATCCTCAATCCTCAATCCTCATTCTTCAATCCTCAACACCCAATCCTCAATCTTCAATCCTCAATCCTCAATCCTCAATTCTCAATCCTCAATACTCAATCTTCAGACCTCAAACGTCAATACTCAACCCTCAGTCCTCGTCCTCAATCCACAACCCTCAATCCTCGATCCTCAATCTTCAAACATCAATATTCAATCTTCAACTCTCAACCCTCAACCCTCAATACTCAATCCTCAATCCTCAATGTACGATCCTCAATACCCAATCCTCAATCTTCAATCCTCAATCCTCAATCCTCAATACTCAATCCTCAATGCTCAATCCTCAGTCCTCAAACCGCAATCCTGAATCCCCAATCCTGAATCCTCAATATTCAGCCCTCATTCCTCAACTCTCCATTGTCAATCCTCAATCCTCAATAGAATATCCTCAATTCACAGGTTTCAATACTCAATACTCAACCTGCAATCTTCAAATCTCTATCCACAAACATCAATTCTCATCACTCAACCCTCAACACTCAGTCCCCAATCCTGAATCTTCAGTCCTCAATCCTCAGTCCTCAATCCTCAATCCTCATTCTTCAATCCTCAATACCCAATCCTCAATCTTCAATCCTCGTTCCTCAATTTTCAATTCTCAATCCTCAATCCTCAGTGCTCAGTCCTTAAACCTCAATCCTCAACCCTCAGCCCTCATCCTCAATCCTCAATCCTCAATCCTCAATCCTCAGTCATCAATACTCAATCTTCAATACTCAATCCTCAATCCTCAGTCCTCAATCCTCAATCCTCAATCCTCAATCCTCATTCCTCAAACCTCAATCCTCAACCCTCATTCCTCATCCTCACTTCTCAATTCTCAATCCTGAATCCTCAATCCTCAATCTTCAATCCTCAATCCTCAACCCTCAATCCTCAATCCTCAATCCTCAATCCTCAATCCTCAGTCATCAGTACTCAATCTTCAATACTCAAACCTCAATCCTCAATGCTCAATCCTCAATCCTCAATCCTCAGTCCTCAAACCACAATCCTGAATCCTCAATCCTGAATCCTCAATCTTCAGCCCTCAGTCCTCAACAATCACTTGTCAATCCACAACCCTCAATAGAACATCCTCAGTTCAGAGTTTTCCATACGCACTACTCAATCAGCAATCTTCAAATCTCTATCCGCAAACATCAATCCTCATCACTCAACCCTCAACACTCAGTCCCCAATCCTCAATCTTCAATTCTCAATCCTCAATCCTCAATCCTCAATCCTCAATCTTCAATCATCAATACTAAATCTTCAATCCTCAATCCTCAATACCCAATCCTCAATCTTCAATCCTCAACCCTCAATCCTCAATCCTCAATCCTCATTCTTCAATCCTCAGTACACAATCCTCAATCTTCAATCCTCAGTCCTCAATCCTCAACTCTCAATCCTCAATCCTCAATCCTCGGACCCCAAACATCAATACTGAATCCTCAGTCCTCGTCCTCAATCCACAACCCTCAATCCTCAATCCTCAATCTTCAATCATCAATATTCAATCTTCAGTCCTCAATCCTCAATCCTCAATCCTCAATCCTCAGTCCTCAATCTTCAGTCCTCAATACTCAATATTCAATCCTCAATCCTCAATCCTCAATTCTCAATCCTCAATCCTCAGTCCTCAGTCCTCAAACCTCAATCCTCAAACCACAGACCTCATCCTCAATCCACAATCCTCAATCCTCAATCCTCAATCTTCAATCCTCAATACTCAGTCTTCAATCCTCAATTCTCTGTCCCCAAACCTCAATTCTGAATCCTCAATCCTGAATCCTCAATCTTCAGCCCTCAGTCCACAACAATCGGTTGTCAGTCCTCAATCCTCAATTCACAGTTTTCAATACTCAATACTCAATCTGCAATCTTCAAATCTCTGTCCACAAGCATCAATTCTCGTCACTCAACCCCTTAACACTCAGTACTCAATGTTCAATCCTCAATCCTCAATTCTCAATCTTCAATCCTCAATACTGAATCCTCGATCCTCAATCCTCAATCCTCAATCCTCAATCCTCAATGTCCAATCCGCAACACCCAATCCTCAATCTTCAATCCTCAATCCTCAATCCTCAATCCTCAATCCTCAATCCTCAATCCTCAATCCTCAGTCCTCCAACCTCAATCCTGAATCCTCAACCCTGAATCCTCAACCTTCAGCCCTCAGTCCTCAACAATCAGTTGTCAACCCTCAATCCTCAATAGAATATCATCAATTCACAGTTTTCAATACTCAATACTCAATCTGCAATCTTCAAATCTCTATTCACAATCATCAATTCTCATCACTCAACCCTCAACACTCCGTCCCCAATCCTCAATCTTCAATCCTCAATCCTCACTCCTCAACGCTCAATCCTCAATCCTCAACTTTCAATCCTCAATACTCAATCTTCAATCCTCAATCCTCAATCCTCAATCCTCAATCCTCAATCGTCAGTCTTCGGTCCTCAATACTCAATCTTCAATCCTGAATCCTCAATCCTCAATCCTCAATCCTCATTCTTCAATCCTCAATACCCAATTCTCAATCATCAATCCTCAATCCTCAATCCTCAATTGTCAATCCTCAATCCTCAGTCCTCAGTCCTCATACCAGAATCCTCAACCCTCAGCCCTCATCCTCAATCCTCAATCATCAATCCTCAGTCCTCCGTCTTCAAACCTAAATCCTCAGCCCTCAGACCTCATCCTCAATCCTCAATCCTCAATCCTCAATCGTCAATCTTCAATCCTCAAAACTCAATCTTCAATCTTCAATACCAAATCCTCAATCTTCAATCCTCAATCCTCAATGCTCAATTCTCAATCCTCAATCCTGAAACCTCAATCTTCAATCCTCAACACTCAATCTTCAATCCTCAATCCTCAATCCTCAGTCATCAATCCTCAATCTTCAACTCTCAATCGTCAATCCCCACTCCTCAATCCTCAACCCTCAGTCCTCGTTCCTCAAACCTCAATCCTCAACCCTCAGTCCTCATCCTCAATTCTCAATTCTCAATTCTCAATCCTCAATCCTCAATCCTCAACCCTCAGCTCTCATCCGCAATCCACAATCCTCAATCATCAATCCTCTATCTGCAATCCTCAATCCTCAGTCCTCAAACCTCAATTCTGAATCCTCAATCCTGAATCCTCAATCTTCAGCCCTCAGTCCTCAACAATCTGTTGTCAATCCTCAATCCTCAATAGAATATCCTCAATTCACAGTTTTCAATACTCAATACTCGATATGCAGTCTTCAAACCTATATCCACAAACATCAATTCTCATCCCTCAACCCTCAACACTCAGTCCTCAATGTTCAATCCTCAATGCTCAATCCACAATCCTCAATCGTCAATCTTCAATCCTCAATACTCAATCTTCAATCCTCAATCCTCAATCCTCAATCCTCAATCCTAATTCTTCAATCCTCAATACCCAATACTCAGTCCTCAACCCTCAGTCCTCATCCTCAACTCTCAATTCTCAATTCTCAATTCTCAATCCTCAATCCTCAGCCCTCAGCCCTCATCCTCAATCCACAATCCTCAATCCTCAATCCTCAATCTTCAATCCTCAGTCCTCAGTCCTTAAACCTCAATCCTCAACCCTCAGCCCTCATCCTCAATCCTCAATCCTCAATCCTCAATCCTCAATCTTCAATCCTCAATAATCAATCTCCAATCCTAGATCCTCAATCCCCAATCCTCAATCCTTAATCCTCAATCTTCAATCCTCAGTCCTCAGTCCTCAATCTTCAATCCCCAATGCTCCATCCTCAATCCTCAATCCTCAGTTCTGAATCCTCAATCCTCAATCCTCAAACCTCAACACTCAACCGTCAGTCCTCGTCCTCAATACTCAACCCTCAATCCTCGATCCTCAATCTTCAATCATCAGTACTCAATCTCCAATCCTCAATCCTCAATCCTCCATACTCAATATTCAACACACAACCCTCAGCCGTCAATGCTCAATTCTCATTACTCGATAGAATATCCTGAACCCTCATGGTTCAATACTCAATCCACAATATTCTATAATCAAATCTCAATCCTCAAGCATCAATTCTCAACACTCAATCCTCAACACTCAGTCGCCTCTCTTCAATCCTCCATCCTCAACTCTCAATCCTCAAGCGTCAATACTCAATCCTCAATCCTCAACCCTCAATCCTCAGCCCTCAAACCTCAATCCCGAATCCTCAATCCTAAATCCTCAACCATCAGCACTCAGTCCTCAATCTTCAATCCTCAATCCTCAATCCTCAATTTTCAATCATCAATACTCAATCTTCAATCATCAATCCTCAATCCTAAATCCTCAATCTTCAATCCTCAATCCTCAATCCTCATTCTTCAATCCTCAACACCCAATCCTCAATCTTCAATCCTCAATCCTCAATCCTCAATTCTCAATCCTCAATACTCAATCTTCAGACCTCAAACGTCAATACTCAACCCTCAGTCCTCGTCCTCAATCCACAACCCTCAATCCTCGATCCTCAATCTTCAAACAACAATATTCAATCTTCAACTCTCAACCCTCAACCCTCAATACTCAATCCTCAATCCTCAATGTACGATCCTCAATACCCAATCCTCAATCTTCAATCCTCAATCCTCAATCCTCAATCCTCAATCCTCAATGCTCAATCCTCAGTCCTCAAACCGCAATCCTGAATCCCCAATCCTGAATCCTCAATATTCAGCCCTCATTCCTCAACTATCCTTTGTCAATCCTCAATCCTCAATAGAATATCCTCAATTCACAGGTTTCAATACTCAATACTCAACCTGCAATCTTCAAATCTCTATCCACAAACATCAATTCTCATCACTCAACCCTCAACACTCAGTCCCCAATCCTGAATCTTCAGTCCTCAATCCTCAGTCCTCAATCCTCAATCCTCATTCTTCAATCCTCAATAACCAATCCTCAATCTTCAATCCTCGTTCCTCAATTTTCAATTCTCAATCCTCAATCCTCAGTGCTCAGTCCTTAAACCTCAATCCTCAACCCTCAGCCCTCATCCTCAATCCTCAATCCTCAATCCTCAATCCTCAGTCATCAATACTCAATCTTCAATACTCAATCCTCAATCCTCAGTCCTCAATCCTCAATCCTCAATCCTCAATCCTCATTCCTCAAACCTCAATCCTCAACCCTCATTCCTCATCCTCACTTCTCAATTCTCAATCCTGAATCCTCAATCCTCAATCTTCAATCCTCAATCCTCAACCCTCAATCCTCAATCCTCAATCCTCAATCCTCAATCCTCAGTCATCAGTACTCAATCTTCAATACTCAAACCTCAATCCTCAATCCTCAATCCTCAATCCTCAATCCTCAATCCTCATTCCTCAAACCTCAAACGTCAACCCTCAGTCCTCATCTTCAATACTCAATTCTTAATCCTCAATTCTCAATCCTCAATCTTCAATCATCAATACTCAACCTTCAATCCTCAATCCTCAATCCTCATTCCTCAATCCTCAATCCTCAGTATTCAACACACAATCCACAACCATCAATCCTCAATTCTCAATACTCAACAGAATATCCTAAATTCTCGTGGTTCAGTACTCAATCCACAATACTCAATAATCAAATCTCAATCCTAAAACATCAATTCTCAACTCTCAATCCTCAACACTCACTCCTCTCTCTTCAATCCTCCATCCTCAATCCTCAATACTCAAGCGTCAATCCTCAATCCTCAATCCTCAACCCTCAATCCTCAGTCCTCAAACCTCAATCCCGAATCCTCAATCCTGAATCCTCAATCTTCAGCCCTCAGTCCTCAACAATCACTTGTCAATCCACAACCCTCAATAGAACATCCTCAGTTCAGAGTTTTCCATACGCACTACTCAATCAGCAATCTTCAAATCTCTATCCGCAAACATCAATCCTCATCACTCAACCCTCAGCACTCAGTCCCCAATCCTCAACCTTCAATTCTCAATCCTCAATCCTCAATCCTCAATTCTCAATCTTCAATCCTCAATACTGAATCCTCGATCCTCAATCCTCAATCCTCAATCCTCAATCCTCAATGTCCAATCCGCAACACCCAATCCTCAATCTTCAATCCTCAATCCTCAATCCTCAATCCTCAATCCTCAATCCTCAATCCTCAGTCCTCCAACCTCAATCCTGAATCCTCAACCCTGAATCCTCAACCTTCAGCCCTCAGTCCTCAACAATCAGTTGTCAACCCTCAATCCTCAATAGAATATCATCAATTCACAGTTTTCAATACTCAATACTCAATCTGCAATCTTCAAATCTCTATTCACAATCATCAATTCTCATCACTCAACCCTCAACACTCCGTCCCCAATCCTCAATCTTCAATCCTCAATCCTCACTCCTCAACGCTCAATCCTCAATCCTCAACTTTCAATCCTCAATACTCAATCTTCAATCCTCAATCCTCAATCCTCAATCCTCAATCCTCAATCGTCAGTCTTCGGTCCTCAATACTCAATCTTCAATCCTGAATCCTCAATCCTCAATCCTCAATCCTCATTCTTCAATCCTCAATACCCAATTCTCAATCATCAATCCTCAATCCTCAATCCTCAATTGTCAATCCTCAATCCTCAGTCCTCAGTCCTCATACCAGAATCCTCAACCCTCAGCCCTCATCCTCAATCCTCAATCATCAATCCTCAGTCCTCCGTCTTCAAACCTAAATCCTCAGCCCTCAGACCTCATCCTCAATCCTCAATCCTCAATCCTCAATCGTCAATCTTCAATCCTCAAAACTCAATCTTCAATCTTCAATACCAAATCCTCAATCTTCAATCCTCAATCCTCAATGCTCAATTCTCAATCCTCAATCCTGAAACCTCAATCTTCAATCCTCAACACTCAATCTTCAATCCTCAATCCTCAATCCTCAGTCATCAATCCTCAATCTTCAACTCTCAATCGTCAATCCCCACTCCTCAATCCTCAACCCTCAGTCCTCGTTCCTCAAACCTCAATCCTCAACCCTCAGTCCTCATCCTCAATTCTCAATTCTCAATTCTCAATCCTCAATCCTCAATCCTCAACCCTCAGCTCTCATCCTCAATCCACAATCCTCAATCATCAATCCTCTATCTGCAATCCTCAATCCTCAGTCCTCAAACCTCAATTCTGAATCCTCAATCCTGAATCCTCAATCTTCAGCCCTCAGTCCTCAACAATCTGTTGTCAATCCTCAATCCTCAATAGAATATCCTCAATTTACAGTTTTCAATACTCAATACTCGATATGCAGTCTTCAAACCTATATCCACAAACATCAATTCTCATCCCTCAACCCTCAACACTCAGTCCTCAATGTTCAATCCTCAATGCTCAATCCACAATCCTCAATCGTCAATCTTCAATCCTCAATACTCAATCTTCAATCCTCAATCCTCAATCCTCAATCCTCAATCCTAATTCTTCAATCCTCAATACCCAATACTCAGTCCTCAACCCTCAGTCCTCATCCTCAACTCTCAATTCTCAATTCTCAATTCTCAATCCTCAATCCTCAGCCCTCAGCCCTCATCCTCAATCCACAATCCTCAATCCTCAATCCTCAATCTTCAATCCTCAGTCCTCAGTCCTTAAACCTCAATCCTCAACCCTCAGCCCTCATCCTCAATCCTCAATCCTCAATCCTCAATCCTCAATCTTCAATCCTCAATAATCAATCTCCAATCCTAGATACTCAATCCCCAATCCTCAATCCTTAATCCTCAATCTTCAATCCTCAGTCCTCAGTCCTCAATCTTCAATCCCCAATGCTCCATCCTCAATCCTCAATCCTCAGTTCTGAATCCTCAATCCTCAATCCTCAAACCTCAACACTCAACCGTCAGTCCTCGTCCTCAATACTCAACCCTCAATCCTCGATCCTCAATCTTCAATCATCAGTACTCAATCTCCAATCCTCAATCCTCAATCCTCCATACTCAATATTCAACACACAACCCTCAGCCGTCAATGCTCAATTCTCATTACTCGATAGAATATCCTGAACCCTCATGGTTCAATACTCAATCCACAATATTCTATAATCAAATCTCAATCCTCAAGCATCAATTCTCAACACTCAATCCTCAACACTCAGTCGCCTCTCTTCAATCCTCCATCCTCAACTCTCAATCCTCAAGCGTCAATACTCAATCCTCAATCCTCAACCCTCAATCCTCAGCCCTCAAACCTCAATCCCGAATCCTCAATCCTAAATCCTCAACCATCAGCACTCAGTCCTCAATCTTCAATCCTCAATCCTCAATCCTCAATTTTCAATCATCAATACTCAATCTTCAATCATCAATCCTCAATCCTAAATCCTCAATCTTCAATCCTCAATCCTCAATCCTCATTCTTCAATCCTCAACACCCAATCCTCAATCTTCAATCCTCAATCCTCAATCCTCAATTCTCAATCCTCAATACTCAATCTTCAGACCTCAAACGTCAATACTCAACCCTCAGTCCTCGTCCTCAATCCACAACCCTCAATCCTCGATCCTCAATCTTCAAACATCAATATTCAATCTTCAACTCTCAACCCTCAACCCTCAATACTCAATCCTCAATCCTCAATGTACGATCCTCAATACCCAATCCTCAATCTTGAATCCTCAATCCTCAATCCTCAATCCTCAATCCTCAATGCTCAATCCTCAGTCCTCAAACCGCAATCCTGAATCCCCAATCCTGAATCCTCAATATTCAGCCCTCATTCCTCAACTATCCTTTGTCAATCCTCAATCCTCAATAGAATATCCTCAATTCACAGGTTTCAATACTCAATACTCAACCTGCAATCTTCAAATCTCTATCCACAAACATCAATTCTCATCACTCAACCCTCAACACTCAGTCCCCAATCCTGAATCTTCAGTCCTCAATCCTCAGTCCTCAATCCTCAATCCTCATTCTTCAATCCTCAATACCCAATCCTCAATCTTCAATCCTCGTTCCTCAATTTTCAATTCTCAATCCTCAATCCTCAGTGCTCAGTCCTTAAACCTCAATCCTCAACCCTCAGCCCTCATCCTCAATCCTCAATCCTCAATCCTCAATCCTCAGTCATCAATACTCAATCTTCAATACTCAATCCTCAATCCTCAGTCCTCAATCCTCAATCCTCAATCCTCAATCCTCATTCCTCAAACCTCAATCCTCAACCCTCATTCCTCATCCTCACTTCTCAATTCTCAATCCTGAATCCTCAATCCTCAATCTTCAATCCTCAATCCTCAACCCTCAATCCTCAATCCTCAATCCTCAATCCTCAATCCTCAGTCATCAGTACTCAATCTTCAATACTCAAACCTCAATCCTCAATCCTCAATCCTCAATCCTCAATCCTCAATCCTCATTCCTCAAACCTCAAACGTCAACCCTCAGTCCTCATCTTCAATACTCAATTCTTAATCCTCAATCCTCAATCCTCAATCTTCAATCATCAATACTCAACCTTCAATCCTCAATCCTCAATCCTCATTCCTCAATCCTCAATCCTCAGTATTCAACACACAATCCACAACCATCAATCCTCAATTCTCAATACTCAACAGAATATCCTAAATTCTCGTGGTTCAGTACTCAATCCACAATACTCAATAATCAAATCTCAATCCTAAAACATCAATTCTCAACTCTCAATCCTCAACACTCACTCCTCTCTCTTCAATCCTCCATCCTCAATCCTCAATACTCAAGCGTCAATCCTCAATCCTCAATCCTCAACCCTCAATCCTCAGTCCTCAAACCTCAATCCCGAATCCTCAATCCTGAATCCTCAATCTTCAGCCCTCAGTCCTCAACAATCACTTGTCAATCCACAACCCTCAATAGAACATCCTCAGTTCAGAGTTTTCCATACGCACTACTCAATCAGCAATCTTCAAATCTCTATCCGCAAACATCAATCCTCATCACTCAACCCTCAGCACTCAGTCCCCAATCCTCAACCTTCAATTCTCAATCCTCAATCCTCAATCCTCAATCCTCAATCTTCAATCCTCAATACTAAATCTTCAATCCTCAATCCTCAATACTCAAACCTCAATCTTCAATCCTCAATCGTCAATCTTCAATCCTCAAAACTCAATCTTCAATCTTCAATACCAAATCCTCAATCTTCAATCCTCAATCCTCAATGCTCAATTCTCAATCCTCAATCCTCAAACCTCAACCTTCAATCCTCAACACTCAATCTACAATCCTCAATCCTCAATCCTCAGTCATCAATCCTCAATCTTCAACTCTCAATCGTCAATCCCCACTCCTCAATCCTCAACCCTCAGTCCTCGTTCCTCAAACCTCAATCCTCAACCCTCAGTCCTCACCCTCAACTCTCAATTCTCAATTCTCAATCCTCAATCCTCAATCCTCAACCCTCAGCTCTCATCCTCAATCCACAATCCTCAATCTTCAATCCTCAATCTTCAATCCTCAATCCTCAGTCCTCAAACCTCAATTCTGAATCCTCAATCCTGAATCCTCAATCTTCAGCCCTCAGTCCTCAACAATCTGTTGTCAATCCTCAATCCTCAACAGAATATCCTCAATTCACAGTTTTCAATACTCAATACTCGATCTGCAGTCTTCAACCCTATATCCACAAACATCAACTCTCATCCCTCAACCCTCAACACTCAGTCCTCAATGTTCAATCCTCAATGCTCAATCCACAATACTCAATCGTCAGTCTTCAATCCTCAATACTCAATCTTCAATCCTCAATCCTCAATCCTCAATCCTCAATCCTAATTCTTCAATCCTCAATACCCAATCCTCAATCCTCAACCCTCAGTCCATATCCTCAACTCTCAATTCTCAATTCTCAATTCTCAATCCTCAATCCTCAATCCTCAACCCTCAGCCCTCATCCTCAATCCACAATCCTCAATCCTCAATCCTCAATCTTCAATCCTCAGTCCTCAGTCCTTAAACCTCAATCCTCAACCCTCAGCCCTCATCCTCAATCCTCAATCCTCAATCCTCAATCCTCAATCTTCAATCCTCAATAATCAATCTCCAATCCTAGATCCTCAATCCCCAATCCTCAATCCTTAATCCTCAATCTTCAATCCTCAGTCCCCAGTCCTCAATCTTCAATCCCCAATGCTCCATCCTCAATCCTCAATCCTCAGTTCTGAATCCTCAATCCTCAATCCTCAAACCTCAACGCTCAACCGTCAGTTCTCGTCCTCAATACTCAACCCTCAATCCTCAATCCTCAATCTTCAATCATCAGTACTCAATCTTCAATCCTCAATACCCAGTCCACAATCTTCAATCCTCAATCCTCAATCCTCAATCCTCAATTCTCAATCCTCAATCCTCAATCCTCAGACCTCAAACATCAATACTCAACCCTCAGTCCTCGTCCTCAATCCACAACACTCAATCCTCAATCCTCAATCTTCAACCAACAATATTCAATCTTCAGTCCTCAATCCTCAATCCTCAATCCTCAATCTTCAATCCTCAATACTCAATCTTCAATCCTCAATCCTCAGTCCTCAAACCTCAATTCTGAAACCTGAATACTCAATCTTCAATCCTCAATCCTCAGTCCTCAATACTCTACCATCAATGTTCAATCCTCAATCCTCAATCCTCATTCTTCAATCCTCAATACCCAGTCCTGAAGCTTCAATCCTCTATCCTCAATCCTCAATTCTCAATCCTCAATCCTCAATTCTCAGACCTCAAACATCAATACTCAGCCCTCAGTCCTCGTCCTCAATCCTCGACCCTCAATCCCCAATCCTCAATCTTCAATCATCAATACTCAATCTCCAATCCTCTATCCTCAATCCTCAATCCTCAATCCCCAATCATCAATATTCAACACTCAACCCTCAACCATCAATCCTCAATACTCAACCATCAATCCTCAATTCTCAATACTCAATAGAATATCCTGAATTCTCATGGTTCAATACTCAATCCACAATATTCTATAATCAAATCTCAATCCTCAAACATCAATTCTCAACACTCAATCCTCAACACTCAGTCCTCTCTCTTCAATCCTCCATCCTCAACTCTCAATCCTCAAGTGTCAATAATCAATCCTCAATCCTCAACTCTCAATTCTCAGCCCTCAAACCGCAATCCCGAATCCTCAATCCTAAATCCACAATCTTCAGCCCACAGTCCTCAAAAATCAACTGTCAATCCTCTATCCTCAATAGAATATCCTCAATTTGCAGTTTTCAATACTCAGTCCCCATTCTTCAATCTTCAAATCTCAATCCACAAACATCAATTCTAATCACGCAACCATCAACACTCAGTCCTCAATCTTCAATCCTCAATCCTCAATCTTCAATCCTCAATACTCAATCTTCAGTCCTCAATACTCAATCCTCAATCATCAATCTTCAATCCTCAATCCTCAATCCTCATTCTTCGATCCCTAACACCCAAGCCTCAATCTTCAATCCTCAATACTCAATCCTCTATTCTCAATCCTCAATCCTCAATCCTCAGACCTCAAACATCAATACTCAGCCCTCAGTCCTCGGCCTCAATCCACAACCCTCAATCCTCGATCCTCAATCTTCAATCATAAATATTCAATCTTCAATCCTCAACCCTCAATCCACAATACTCAATCCTCAATCCTCAATGTTCAATCCTCAATACCCAATCCTCAATCTTCAATCCTCAATCCTCAATCATCAATCCTCAATCCTCAATCCTCAATCCTCAGTCCTCAAACCTCAATCCTGAATCCTCAATCCTGAATCCTCAATGTTCAGCCCTCAGTCCTCAACAATCAGCTGTCAATCCTCAATCCTCAATAGAATATCCTCAATTCACAGGTTTCAATGCTCAATACTCGACCTGCAATTTTCAAATCTCTATCTACAAGCTTCAACTCTCATCACTCAACCCTCAACACTCAGTCCCCAATGCTGAATCTTCAATCCTCAATCCTCAATCCTCAATCCTAAATCCTCAATCTTCAACCCTCAATACTCAATATTCAGTCCTCAATCCTAAATCCTCGACCCTCAATCCTCAATCGTCAATCTCCAATCCTGAATACTCAATCTTCAATACTCAACCCTCAATCCTCAATCCTCAATCCTCAATCCTCATTCTTAAACCCTCAATATCCAATCCCCAATCTTCAATCCTCAATCCTCAATCCTCAATTCTCAATCCTCAATCCTCAGTCCTCAGTCCTCAAACCTCAATCCTCAAGCCTGAGGCCTCATACTCAATCCTCAATCCTCAATACTCAATCTTCAATCCTCTGTCCCAGATCCTCAATCTTCAATTCTCAATCCTCAATCCTCAATCTTCAATCCTCAAGGCTCAATCTTCAATCCTCAATCCTCAATCCTCAATCCTCAATCCTCCTTCTTCAATCCTCAATACCCAATCCTCAATCTTCAATCGTCAATCCTCAATCCTCAATTCTCAATCCTCAATCCTCAATCCTCAGGCCTCAAACATCAATACTCAAACCTCAGTCCTCGTCCTCAATCCACAACCCTCAATCCTCGATCCTCGATCCTCAATCTTCGATCCTCAATACTCAATCTTCAATCCTCAATCCTCAACCCTCAATACTCAATCGTCAATCTTATATCCTCAATACTCAATCTTCAATACTCAATCCTCAATCCCCAATCCTCAATCCTCATCCTTTAATCCTCAATACCCAATCCTCAATCTTCAATCCTCAATCCTCAATCCTCAACTCTCAATCCTCAATCCTCAGTCCGCAGTTCTCGAACCTCAATCCTCAACCCTCAGACCGCATCCTCAATCCTCAATCCTCAATCCTCAATCTTCAATCCCCAATACTCAATCATCAATCCTCAATCCTCAATCCTCAATCCTCAATCCTCAATCCTCAATCCTCAATCCTCAGTCATCAGTACTCAATCTTCAATAATCAAACCTCAATACTCAATCCTCAATCCTCACTCCACAATCCTCATTCTTCAATCCTCAATACCCAATCCTCAATTCTCAATCCTCAATCATCAATCCTCAGACCTCAAACATCAATACTCAACCCTCAGTCCTCGTCCTCGATACGCAACCCTCAATCCTCGATCCTCAATCTTCAATCCTCAATACTCAATCTTCAATCCTCTATCCTCAATCCTCAATCCACAATCCTCAATCGTCAATCCTCTATCCTCAATCCTCAATCCTCAATCCTCAATCATCAATATTCAACACTCAACCCTCAACCATCAATCCTCGATTCTCAATACTCAATAGAATATCCTGAATTCTCATGGTTCAATACTCAATCCACAATATTCTATAATCAAATCTCAATCCTCAAACATCAATTCTCAACACTCAATCCTCAACACTCAGTCCCCTCTCTTCAATCCTCCATTCTCAACTCTCAATGCTCAAGCGTCAATACTCAATCCTCAATCCTCAACCCTCAATCCTCAGACCTCAAACCTCAATCCCGAATCCTCAATCCTAAATCCTCAATCTTCAGCCCTCAGTCCTCAAAAATCAACTATCAATCCTCTATCCTGAATAGAATATCCTCAATTTACAGATTTCCATACCCAATCCCCATTCTTCAATCTTCAAATCTGAATCCACAAACATCAATTCTAATCACTCAACCATCAGCACTCAGTCCTCAATCTTCAATCCTCAATCCTCAATCCTCAATCTTCAATCATCAATACTCAATCTTCAATCATCAATCCTCAATCCTAAATCCTCAATCTTCAACCCTCAATACTCCATCTTTAATCCTCAATCCTCAATCATCAATCCTCAATCCTCAGTCATCAATACTCAATTTTCAATACACAATCCTCAATCATCAATCCACAATCCGCAATCCTCAATCCTCAATCCTCATTCCCCAAACCTCAATCCTCAACCCTCAGTCCTCATCCTCAATCTTCAATCATCAACACTCAATCTTCAATCTTCAATCCTCAACCCTCAATCCTCAATCCTCAATCTTCAATCATCAACACTCAATCTTCAATCTTCAATCCTCAATCCTCAATCCTCAATCCTCCATCCTCAATATTCAACTCACAAACCTCAACCATCAATCCTCAACACTCGATCGTCAATCCTCAATCCCGAATCCTCAAACTTCAATCCTCAATCCTCAATCCTCATTCTTCAATCCTCAATACCCAGTCCGCAATCTTCATTCCTCAATCCTCAATCCTCAAATCTCAATCCTCAATCCTCAATCCTCAGACCCCAAACATCAATACTCAACCCTCAGTCCTCGTCCTCAATCCACAACACTCAATCCTCAATGCTCAATCTTCAATCATCAATATTCTATCTTCAGTCCTCAATCCTCAATTCTCACTTCTCAATCCTCAATCTTCAATCCTCAATACTCAATCTTCAATCCTCAATCCTCAATCCTAAATCCACAATCCTCAATCTTCAATCATCAATACTCAATCTTCAATCCTCAATCCTCAATACTCAATCCTCAATCCTCATCCTTCAATCCTCAATTCCCAATCCTCAATCTTCAATCCTCAATCGTCAATCCACAGTTCGCAATCCTCAATCCTCAATCCTCAGACCTCAGGCATCAATACTCAACCCACAGTCCTCGTCCTCAATCCACAACCCTCAATACTCAATCCTCCATCTTCAATCCTCAATACTCAATGTTCAATCCTCAACCCTCAATCCTCAATCCTCAATCCTCAATACTCAATACTCAATCCTGAATCCTAAATCTTCAACACGCAGTCCTCAAAAATCAATTGTCAATTCTCAATCCTCAATACAATATCCTCAATTCACATTTTTCAATTCTCAATCCCAATTCTTCACTCTTCAAATCTCAATCCACAAACATCAATTCTCATCACTCAACCATCAACACTCAGTCCTCAATCTTCAATCCTCAATCCTCAATCCTCAATCTTCAATCCTCAATACACAATCTTCAATCCTCAATCCTCAATTCTCAATCCTCAATACTCAATCCTCAAATCTCAATCCTCAACCGTCAGTCCTCGTCCTCAATCCTCAAACCTCAATCCTCAATCCTCAATAGAATGTCCTTAATTCACAGTTTTCAATACTCAATACTCAATCTGCAATCTTCAGATCTCTTTACACAAACATCAATTCTCATCACTCAACCCTCAATGCTCAGTACCCAATCCTCAATCTTCAATCCTCAATCCTCAATCCTCAATTCTCAATCCTCAATCTTCAATCCTCAATACTCAATCTTCAATCCTCAATCCTCAATCCTCAATCCACAATCCTCAATCTTCAATCATCAATACTCAATCTTCAATCCCCAATCCTCAATACTCAATCCTCTATCCTCAATCCTCAACATTCAATCCTCTATACTCAATCCTGAATCCTCAATCCTCAGTCCTCAAACCTTAATCCTGTATCCTCAATCCTGAATCCTCAATCTTCAGCCCACAGTCCACAACAATCAGTTGTCAATCCTCAATCCTCAATAGAATATCATCAATTCACAGTGTTCAATACTCAGTACTAAATCTGCAATCTTTAAATCGCTATCCACAAACATCAATTCTCATCACTCAACCCTCAACACTCAGTCCCCAACCCTCAATATTCAATCCTCAATCCTCAGTCCTCAATCCATAATCCTCAACATTCAATCCTCAATAATCAATCTTCAATCCTCAATCCTCAATCCTCAATCCTCAATTCTCAATCCTCGATTGTCAACCTTCAATCCTCAATACTCAATCTTCAATCCTCAATCCCCAATCCTCAATCCTCAATCCTCATTCTTCAATCCTCAATACCCAATCCTCAATCATCAATCCTCAATCCCCAATCCTCAATCTTCAATCCTCAATCCTCAATCCTCAATCCTCAATCCTCAATACCCAATTCTCAATCTTCAATCCTCAAACCTCAATCCTCAATTCTCAATCCTCGATTGTCAACCTTCAATCCTCAATACTCAATCTTCAATCCTCAATCCCCAATCCTCAATCCTCAATCCTCATTCTTCAATCCTCAATACCCAATCCTCAATCATCGATCCTCAATCCCCAATCCTCAATCTTCAATCCTCAATCCTCAATCCTCAATCCTCAATCCTCAATCCTCTTTCTTCAATCCTCAATACCCAATTCTCAATCTTCAATCCTCAAACCTCAATCCTCAGTTCTCAATCCTCAATCCTCAATCCTCAATCCTCAGACCTCAAACATCAATATTCAACCCTCAGTCATCGTCCTCAATCCAGAAACCTCAATCCTCAATCCTCAATCTTCAATCATCAATATTCAATCTTCAATCCTCAATCCTCAATCCTCAATCCTCAATCCTCAATCCTCAATCTTCAATCCTCAATCCTCAATCCTCAATTCTCAATCCTCAATCTTCAATCCTCAATACTCAATCTTCAATCCTCAATCCTCAATTCTCAATCCACAATCCTCAATCTTCAATCCTCAATTCTCAATCCTCAATCCTCAGTCCTCAGTCCTCAAACCTCAATCCTCAACCGTCAGCCCTCATCCTCAATCCTCAATCCTCTATCCTCAATCCTCAACATTCAATCCTCGATATTCAATCCTCAATCCTCAGTCCTCAGTCCTCAAACCTTAATCCTGAATCATCAATCCTGAATCCTCAATCTTCAGCCCTCAGTCCTCAAAAATCAGTTGTCAATCCACAATCCTCAATAGAATATCATCAATTCACATTTTTCTATACTCAATAATCAATCTGCAATCTTCAAATCTCAATCCACAAACATCAATTCTCATAACTCTACCCTCAACACTCCGTCCCCAATCCTCAATTTCCAATCCTCAATCGTCAATCCTCAATCCTCAATCCCCAATTTTCAATCCTCAATCCTCAATACTCAATCTTCCGTCCTCAAACCTCAATCCTCAATACTCAATCTTCAATCCTCAATCCTCAATCCTCAATCCACAATCCTCATTCTTCAATCGTCAATACGCAATCCTCAATCTTCAATCCTCAATCCTCAATCCTCAATTCTCAATCCTCAATCCTGAATCCTCAATCCTCAATCCTCAATCCTATATCCTCAATCTTCCACCCTCAATACTCAATCTTCAATCATCAATACTCAATCTTCAATCCTCAATCCTCAATCCTCAATCCTCAATCCTCCATCCTCAATATTCAACACACAACCCTCAGCCATCAATCCTCAATACTCAACCATCAATCCTCAATTCTCAATACTCAATAGAGTATCCTGAATTCTCATGGTTCAATACTCAATCCACAATTTTCAATAATCAAATCTCAATCCTCAAACATCAATTCTCAACACTCAGTCCTCTCTCTTCAATGCTCCATCCTCAATCCTCAATCCTCAATCGTCAATCCTCAATTTTCAATCCTCAACCCTCAATCCTCAGTCCTCAAACCTCAATCACGAATCCTCAATCCTGAATCCTCAATCTTCAGCCCTCAGTCCTCAACAATCAATTGTCAATCCTCAATCCTCAATAGAATATCCTCAATTCACAGTTTTCAATACTCAATACTCAAACTGCAATCTTCAAATCTCTATTCACAAACATCAATCCTCATCACTCAACCCTCAACACTCCGTCCCCAATCCTCAATCTTCAATACTCAATCCTCAATCCTCAACCCTCAATCCTCAATCCACAATTTTCAAACCTCAATAATCAATCTTCAATCCTCAATCCTCAATCCTCAATCCTCAATCGTCAGACTTCAATCCTCAATACTCAATCTTCAATCCTATATCCTCAATCCTCAATCCTCAATCCTCATTCTTCAATCCTGAATACCCAATCCTCAACCTTCAACTCTCAATCGTGAATCCTCACTCCTCAATCCTCAATCCTCAATCCTCGTTCCTCAAACCTCAATCCTCAACCCTCAGTCCTCATCCTCAATTCTCAATTCTCAATTCTCAATTCTCAATTCTGAATCCTCAATCCTCAATCCTCAATCCTCAATATTCAATCCTCAATAATCAATCTCCAATCCTAGATCCTCAATCCCCAATCCTCAGTCCTTAATACTCAATCTTCAATCCTCAATGCTACATCCTCAATCCTATATCCTCAGTCCTCAATCCTCAATCCTCAATCCTCAAACCTCAATCCTCGACCGTCAGTCCTCGTCCTCAATCCTCAACCCTCAATCCTCAATCCTCAATCTTCAATCATCAGTACTCAATCTTCAATCCTCAATCCTCAACCCTCAATCCTCAATCCTCAGTCATCAATACGCAATCTTCAATACTCAATCCTCAATCCTCAATCCTCAATCCTCAATCCTCAACCCTCAATCCTCATTCCCCATACCTCAATCCTCAAACCTCAGTCCTCATCATCAATTCTCAATCCTCAATCCTCAATCCTCAATCCTCAATCTTCAATCGTCAATAATCAATCTCCAATCCTAGATCCTCAATCCCCAATCCTCAGTCCTTAATCCTCAATCTTCAATCCTCAATCCCCAGTCCTCAATCTTCAATCCTCAATGCTCCATCCTCAATCCTATATCCTCAGTCCTCAATCCTCAATCCTCAAACCTCTAACGTCAATCCTCGACCGTCAGTCCTCGTCCTCAATCCTCAACCCACAATCCTCAATCCTCAATCTTCAATCATCAATACTCAATCTTCAATCCTCAATCCTCAATCCTCAAACCTCAATCCTCCATCCACAATATTCAACACACAACCCTCAACCATCAATCCTCAATTCTCAATACTCAATAGAGTATCCTGAATTCTCATGGTTCAATACTCAATCCACAATTTTCAATAATCAAATCTCAATCCTCAAACATCAATACTCAACACTCAATCCTCAACACTCAGTCCTCTCTCTTCAATCCTCCATCCTCAATCCTCAATCCTCAATCGTCAATCCTCAATTTTCAATCCTCAACCCTCAATCCTCAGTCCTCAAACCTCAATCACGAATCCTCAATCCTGAATCCTCAATCTTCAGCCCTCAGTCCTCAACAATCAATTGTCAATCCTCAATCCTCAATAGAATATCCTCAATTCACTGTTCTCAATACTCAATCCCCAATCCTCAATCTTCAATCCTCAATCCTCAATCCTCAACCCTCAATCCTCAATCTTCAATCCTCAGTACTCAATATTCAATCCTCACTCCTCAATCCGCAATCCTCAACCCTGAATCCTCAATCCTCAGTCCTCAAACCTCAATCCTCAACCCTCAGCCCTACTCCTCAATCCTCAATCCTCAATCCTAAATCCGCAATCTTCAATCCTCAATCCTCAATCCTCAATCCTCAATCCTCAATCCTCAATCCTCAATCCTCAATCTTCAATCCTCAATACTCAATCGTCAATCCTCAATCCTCAATCCTCATTCTTCAATCCTCAACCCTCAATACTCAATCCTCAATCTTCAATCCTCAATACACAATATTCAATCCTCAATCCTCAATCCTCAATTCTCAATCCTCAATCCTCAGTCCTCAGTCCTCAAACCTGAATCCTCAACCCTCAGCCCTCATCCTCAATCCTCAATCCTCAATCTTCAATCCTGAATCCTCAATCCTCAATCCTCAATCCTCATTCTTCAATCCTGAATACCCAATCCTCAATCTTCAACTCTCAATCGTGAATCCTCACTCCTCAATCCTCAATCCTCAATCCTCGTTTCTCAAACCTCAATCCTCAAGCCTCAGCCCTCATCCTCAATTCTCAATTCTCAATCCTCAATCCTCAATCCTCAATCCTCAATCCTCAATCCTCAGACCTCAAACGTTAATATTCAACCCTCGGTCCTCGTCCTCAATCCAGAAACCTCAATCCTCAATCCTCAATCTTCAATCATCAATATTCAATCTGCAATCCTCAATCCTCAATCCTCAATCCTCAATCCTCAATACTCAATCTTCAACCCTCAATCCTCAATACTCAATCCTCAATCCTCATTCTTCAATCCTCAATCCTCAAACCTCAGTTCGCATTCCTCAATCCTCAATCCTCAGACCTCAGGCATCAATACTGAGCCCACAGTCCTCGTCCTCAATCCACAACCCTCAATCCTCAATCCTCAATCTTCATTCATCAATATTCAACCTTCAATCCTCAATCCTCAATCGTCAATCCTCAATCATCAATCCTCAATGTTTCATCCTCAATACCCAATCCTCAATCTTCAATCCTCAATCCTCAATTCTCAATCCTCAATCCCCTGCCCTCAAACATCAATCCTGTATCCTCAACCCTGATTCCTCAATCTTCAGCCCACAGTCCTCAACAATCAGTTGTCAATCCTCAATCGTCAACAGAGTATCATCAATTCACAGTTTTCTATACTCAGAACTCAATCTGCAATCTTCAGATCTCTATCCACAAACATCAATTCTCATCACTCAACCCTCAATACTCAGTCCCCAATCCTCAATCTTCAATCCTCAATCCTCAATCCTCATTCCTCAATCTTAATCTTCAATCCTCAATACTCAATCTTCAATCCTCAATCCTCAATCCTCAATACTCAATCCTCAATCTTCAATCCTCAATCCTGAATCCTCAATCTACAATCCTCAATACTCAATCTGCAATCCTCACTCCTCAGTCCTCAATCCTCAATCCTCATTCTTCAATCCTCAATACCGAATCCTCAATCTTCAATCCTCAGTCCTCAATCCTCAATTCTCAATCCTCAACCCTCAATCCTCAGACTTCAAACATCAATACTCAACCCTCAGTCCTCGTCCTCAATCCACAACCCACAATCCTCAATCCTCAATCTTCTATCGTTAATATTCAATCTTCAATCCACAATCTTCAATCCTCAATCCTCAATCCTCAACCCTCAATCCTCAATCCTCAATTTTCAAACCTCAATAATCAATCTTCAATCCTCAATCCTCAATCCTCAATCCTCAATCCTCAATCCACAATCTTCAATCATAAATACTCAATCTTCAATCCACAATCCTCAGTCCTGAATACTCCACCAGCAATCTTCAATCCTCAATACCCAATGCTCAATCCTCAATCCTCATTCTTCAGTCCTCAATACCCAATCCTCAATCTTCAATCCTCAATCCTCAATGCTCAATTCTCAATCCTCAATCCACAAACCTCAATCTTCAATCCTCAATACTCGATCCTCAATACTCAGTCCCCAATCCTCAATCTTCAATCCTCAATCCTCAATCCTCATTCCTCAATCTTAATCTTCAATCCTCAATACTCAATCCTCAATCCTCAATCCTCAATCCTCAATCCTCAGACCTCAAACGTCAATATTCAACCCTCAGTCCTCGTCCTCAATCCAGAAACCTCAATCCTCAATCCTCAATCTTCAATTATCAATATTCAATCTTCAATCCTCAATCCCCAATCCTCAATCCTCAATCCTCAATCCTATCAATCTTCAATCCTCAATCCTCAATCCTCAATTCTCAATCCTCAATCTTCAATCATCAATACTCAATCTTCTATCCTCAATCCTCAATACTCAATCCTCAATCCTCAATCCTCAATCCTCAGACCTCAAACGTCAATATTCAACCCTCAGTCCTCGTCCTCAATCCAGAAACCTCAATCCTCAATCCTCATTCTTCAATCCTCAATACTCAATCCTCAGTTCGCAATCCTCAATCCTCAATCCTCAGACCTCAGGCATCAATACTGAACCCACAGTCCTCGTCCTCAATCCACAACCCTCAATCCTCAATCCTCAATCTTCATTCATCAATATACAACCTTCAATCCTCAATCCTCAATCGTGAATCCTCAATCATCAATCCTGAATGTTCAATCCTCAATACCCAATCCTCAATCTTCAATCCTCAATCCTCAATACTCAATCCTCAGTCCCCTGCCCGCAAACCTCAATCCTGTATCCTCAACCCTGATTCCTCAATCTTCAGCCCACAGTCCTCAACAATCAGTTGTCAATCCTCAATCCTCAATAGAGTATCATCAATTCACAGTTTTCAATACTCAGTACTCAATCTGCAATCTTCAAATCTCTATTCACAAACATCAATCCTCATCACTCAACCCTCAACACTCAGTCCCCAATCCTCGATCTTCAATCCTCAGTCCTCAGTCGTCAAACCTCAACCCTCAACCCTCAGCCCTCATCCTCAACCCTCAATCCTCAATCCTCAATCCCCAATCCTCAATCCTCTATCCTCATTCTTCAATCCTCAATACCCAATCCTCAATCATCAATCCTCAATCCCCAATCCTCAATCTTAAATCCTCAATCTTCAATCCTCAATACTCAATCTTCAATACTCTATCCTCAATCCTCAATCCACAATCCTCAATCGTCAATCCTCTATCCTCAATCCTCAATCCTCAATCCTCAATCATCAATATTCAACACTCAACCCTCAACCATCAATCCTCAATTCTCAATACTCAATAGAATATCCTGAATTCTCATGGTTCAATACTCAATCCACAATATTCTATAATCAAATCTCAATCCTCAAACATCAATTCTCAACACTCAATCCTCAACACTCAGTCCCCTCTCTTCAATCCTCCATCCTCATCTCTCAATGCTCAAGCGTCAATACTCAATCCTCAATCCTCAACCCTCAATCCTCAGCCCTCAAACCTCAATCCCGAATCCTCAATCCTAAATCCTCAATCTTCAATCCTCAATACTCAATCTTCAGTCCTCAATACTCAATCCTCAATCATCAATCTTCAATCCTCAATCCTCATTCTTCGATCCCTAACACCCAAGCCTCAATCTTCAATCCTCAATACTCAATCCTCTATTCTCAATCCTCAATCGTCAATCCTCAGACCTCAAACATCAATACTCAGCCCTCAGTCCTCGTCCTCAATCCACAACCCTCAATCCTCGATCCTCAATCTTCAATCATAAATATTCAATCTTCAATCCTCAACCCTCAATCCACAATACTCAATCCTCAATCCTCAATGTTCAATCCTCAATACCCAATCCTCAATCTTCAATCCTCAATCCTCAATCATCAATCCTCAATCCTCAATCCTCAATCCTCAGTCCTCAAACCTCAATCCTGAATCCTCAATCCTGAATCCTCAATGTTCAGCCCTCAGTCCTCAACAATCAGTTGTCAATCCTCAATCCTCAATAGAATATCCTCAATTCACAGGTTTCAATGCTCAATACTCGACCTGCAATTTTCAAATCTCTATCTACAAGCTTCAACTCTCATCACTCAACCCTCAACACTCAGTCCCCAATGCTGAATCTTCAATCCTCAATCCTCAATCCTCAATCCTCAATCCTCAATCTTCAACCCTCAATACTCAATATTCAGTCCTCAATCCTCAATCCTCGACCCTCAATCCTCAATCGTCAATCTCCAATCCTGAATACTCAATCTTCAATACTCAACCCTCAATCCTCAATCCTCAATCATCAATCCTCATTCTTAAACCCTCAATATCCAATCCTCAATCTTCAATCCTCAATCCTCAATCCTCAATTCTCAATCCTCAATCCTCAGTCCTCAGTCCTCAAACCTCAATCCTCAAGCCTGAGGCCTCATACTCAATCCTCAATCCTCAATACTCAATCTTCAATCCTCTGTCCCAGATCCTCAATCTTCAATTCTCAATCCTCAATCCTCAATCTTCAATCCTCAAGGCTCAATCTTCAATCCTCAATCCTCAATCCTCAATCCTCAATCCTCCTTCTTCAATCCTCAATACCCAATCCTCAATCTTCAATCGTCAATCCTCAATCCTCAATTCTCAATCCTCAATCCTCAATCCTCAGGCCTCAAACATCAATACTCAAACCTCAGTCCTCGTCCTCAATCCACAACCCTCAATCCTCGATCCTCGATCCTCAATCTTCGATCCTCAATACTCAATCTTCAATCCTCAATCCTCAACCCTCAATACTCAATCGTCAATCTTATATCCTCAATACTCAATCTTCAATACTCAATCCTCAATCCCCAATCCTCAATCCTCATCCTTTAATCCTCAATACCCAATCCTCAATCTTCAATCCTCAATCCTCAATCCTCAACTCTCAATCCTCAATCCTCAGTCCGCAGTTCTCGAACCTCAATCCTCAACCCTCAGACCGCATCCTCAATCCTCAATCCTCAATCCTCAATCTTCAATCCCCAATACTCAATCATCAATCCTCAATCCTCAATCCTCAATCCTCAATCCTCAATCCTCAATCCTCAATCCTCAGTCATCAGTACTCAATCTTCAATAATCAAACCTCAATACTCAATCCTCAATCCTCACTCCACAATCCTCATTCTTCAATCCTCAATACCCAATCCTCAATTCTCAATCCTCAATCATCAATCCTCAGACCTCAAACATCAATACTCAACCCTCAGTCCTCGTCCTCGATACGCAACCCTCAATCCTCGATCCTCAATCTTCAATCCTCAATACTCAATCTTCAATCCTCTATCCTCAATCCTCAATCCACAATCCTCAATCGTCAATCCTCTATCCTCAATCCTCAATCCTCAATCCTCAATCATCAATATTCAACACTCAACCCTCAACCATCAATCCTCGATTCTCAATACTCAATAGAATATCCTGAATTCTCATGGTTCAATACTCAATCCACAATATTCTATAATCAAATCTCAATCCTCAAACATCAATTCTCAACACTCAATCCTCAACACTCAGTCCCCTCTCTTCAATCCTCCATTCTCAACTCTCAATGCTCAAGCGTCAATACTCAATCCTCAATCCTCAACCCTCAATCCTCAGACCTCAAACCTCAATCCCGAATCCTCAATCCTAAATCCTCAATCTTCAGCCCTCAGTCCTCAAAAATCAACTATCAATCCTCTATCCTGAATAGAATATCCTCAATTTACAGATTTCCATACTCAATCCCCATTCTTCAATCTTCAAATCTGAATCCACAAACATCAATTCTAATCACTCAACCATCAGCACTCAGTCCTCAATCTTCAATCCTCAATCCTCAATCCTCAATCTTCAATCATCAATACTCAATCTTCAATCATCAATCCTCAATCCTAAATCCTCAATCTTCAACCCTCAATACTCCATCTTTAATCCTCAATCCTCAATCATCAATCCTCAATCCTCAGTCATCAATACTCAATTTTCAATACACAATCCTCAATCATCAATCCGCAATCCGCAATCCTCAATCCTCAATCCTCATTCCCCAAACCTCAATCCTCAACCCTCAGTCCTCATCCTCAATCTTCAATCATCAACACTCAATCTTCAATCTTCAATCCTCAACCCTCAATCCTCAATCCTCAATCTTCAATCATCAACACTCAATCTTCAATCTTCAATCCTCAATCCTCAATCCTCAATCCTCCATCCTCAATATTCAACTCACAAACCTCAACCATCAATCCTCAACACTCGATCGTCAATCCTCAATCCCGAATCCTCAAACTTCAATCCTCAATCCTCAATCCTCATTCTTCAATCCTCAATACCCAGTCCGCAATCTTCATCCTCAATCCTCAATCCTCAAATCTCAATCCTCAATCCTCAATCCTCAGACCCCAAACATCAATACTCAACCCTCAGTCCTCGTCCTCAATCCACAACACTCAATCCTCAATGCTCAATCTTCAATCATCAATATTCTATCTTCAGTCCTCAATCCTCAATTCTCACTTCTCAATCCTCAATCTTCAATCCTCAATACTCAATCTTCAATCCTCAATCCTCAATCCTAAATCCACAATCCTCAATCTTCAATCATCAATACTCAATCTTCAATCCTCAATCCTCAATACTCAATCCTCAATCCTCATCCTTCAATCCTCAATTCCCAATCCTCAATCTTCAATCCTCAATCGTCAATCCACAGTTCGCAATCCTCAATCCTCAATCCTCAGACCTCAGGCATCAATACTCAACCCACAGTCCTCGTCCTCAATCCACAACCCTCAATACTCAATCCTCCATCTTCAATCCTCAATACTCAATGTTCAATCCTCAACCCTCAATCCTCAATCCTCAATCCTCAATACTCAATACTCAATCCTGAATCCTAAATCTTCAACACGCAGTCCTCAAAAATCAATTGTCAATCCTCAATCCTCAATACAATATCCTCAATTCACATTTTTCAATTCTCAATCCCAATTCTTCACTCTTCAAATCTCAATCCACAAACATCAATTCTCATCACTCAACCATCAACACTCAGTCCTCAATCTTCAATCCTCAATCCTCAATCCTCAATCTTCAATCCTCAATACACAATCTTCAATCCTCAATCCTCAATTCTCAATCCTCAATACTCAATCCTCAAATCTCAATCCTCAACCGTCAGTCCTCGTCCTCAATCCTCAAACCTCAATCCTCAATCCTCAATAGAATGTCCTTAATTCACAGTTTTCAATACTCAATACTCAATCTGCAATCTTCAGATCTCTTTACACAAACATCAATTCTCATCACTCAACCCTCAATGCTCAGTACCCAATCCTCAATCTTCAATCCTCAATCCTCAATCCTCAATTCTCAATCCTCAATCTTCAATCCTCAATACTCAATCTTCAATCCTCAATCCTCAATCCTCAATCCACAATCCTCAATCTTCAATCATCAATACTCAATCTTCAATCCCCAATCCTCAATACTCAATCCTCTATCCTCAATCCTCAACATTCAATCCTCTATACTCAATCCTGAATCCTCAATCCTCAGTCCTCAAACCTTAATCCTGTATCCTCAATCCTGAATCCTCAATCTTCAGCCCACAGTCCACAACAATCAGTTGTCAATCCTCAATCCTCAATAGAATATCATCAATTCACAGTGTTCAATACTCAGTACTAAATCTGCAATCTTTAAATCTCTATCCACAAACATCAATTCTCATCACTCAACCCTCAACACTCAGTCCCCAACCCTCAATATTCAATCATCAATCCTCAGTCCTCAATCCATAATCCTCAACATTCAATCCTCAATAATCAATCTTCAATCCTCAATCCTCAATCCTCAATCCTCAATTCTCAATCCTCGATTGTCAACCTTCAATCCTCAATACTCAATCTTCAATCCTCAATCCCCAATCCTCAATCCTCAATCCTCATTCTTCAATCCTCAATACCCAATCCTCAATCATCAATCCTCAATCCCCAATCCTCAATCTTCAATCCTCAATCCTCAATCCTCAATCCTCAATCCTCAATACCCAATTCTCAATCTTCAATCCTCAAACCTCAATCCTCAATTCTCAATCCTCGATTGTCAACCTTCAATCCTCAATACTCAATCTTCAATCCTCAATCCCCAATCCTCAATCCTCAATCCTCATTCTTCAATACTCAATACCCAATCCTCAATCATCGATCCTCAATCCCCAATCCTCAATCTTCAATCCTCAATCCTCAATCCTCAATCCTCAATCCTCAATCCTCTTTCTTCAATCCTCAATACCCAATTCTCAATCTTCAATCCTCAAACCTCAATCCTCAGTTCTCAATCCTCAATCCTCAATCCTCAATCCTCAGACCTCAAACATCAATATTCAACCCTCAGTCATCGTCCTCAATCCAGAAACCTCAATCCTCAATCCTCAATCTTCAATCATCAATATTCAATCTTCAATCCTCAATCCTCAATCCTCAATCCTCAATCCTCAATCCTCAATCTTCAATCCTCAATCCTCAATCCTCAATTCTCAATCCTCAATCTTCAATCCTCAATACTCAATCTTCAATCCTCAATCCTCAATTCTCAATCCACAATCCTCAATCTTCAATCCTCAATTCTCAATCCTCAATCCTCAGCCCTCATCCTCAATCCTCAATCCTCTATCCTCAATCCTCAACATTCAATCCTCGATATTCAATCCTCAATCCTCAGTCCTCAGTCCTCAAACCTTAATCCTGAATCATCAATCCTGAATCCTCAATCTTCAGCCCTCAGTCCTCAAAAATCAGTTGTCAATCCACAATCCTCAATAGAATATCATCAATTCACATTTTTCTATACTCAATAATCAATCTGCAATCTTCAAATCTCAATCCACAAACATCAATTCTCATAACTCTACCCTCAACACTCCGTACCCAATCCTCAATTTCCAATCCTCAATCGTCAATCCTCAATCCTCAATCCCCAATTTTCAATCCTCAATCCTCAATACTCAATCTTCAATCCTCAAACCTCAATCCTCAATCCTCAATCCTCAATACTCAATCCTCAAACCTCAATCCTCATTCCCCAAACCTCAATACTCAGCCCTCAGTCCTCATCCTCAATTCTCAATCCTGAATCCTCAATCCTCAATCCTCAATAATCAATCTCCAATCCTAGATCCTCAATCCCCAATCCTCAGTCCTTAATCCTCAATCTTCAATCCTCAATCCCCAGTCCTCAATCTTCAACCCTCAACGCTCCATCCTCAATCCTATATCCTCAGTCCTCAATCCTCAATCCTCAATCCTCAAACCTCAATCCTCAGACCTCAATCCTCAATCCCCAAGCCTCAATCTTCAATCCTCAATCCTCAATCCTCTACCCTCAATCCTCATTCTTCAATCCTCAACACCCAGTCCTCAATCTCCAGTCCTCAATCTTCAATCCTCAATTCTCAATCCTCAATCCTCAATCCTCAGACCTCAACCATCAATACTCAACCCTCAGTCCTCGTCCTCAATCCACAACCCTCAATCCTCAATCCTCAATCTTCAATCGTCAATATTCAATGTTCAGTCCTCAATCCTCAATCCTCAATCTTCAATCCTCAATCCTCAATGTTCAATCCGCAATACCCAATCCTCAATCTTCAATACTCAATCCTCAACCCTCAATCCTCAATCCTCATTCCTCAATCATCAATCCTCAATCTCCAATACTCAATCGTCAATCTTCAATCCTCAATAATCAATCTCCAATCCTAGATCCTCAATCCCCAATCCTCATTCCTTAATCCTCAATCCACAATTTTCAAACCTCAATAATCAATCCTCAATCCTCAATCCTCAATCCTCAATCCTCAATCGTCAGACTTCAATCCTCAATACTCAATCTTCAATCCTGAATCCTCAATGCTCAATCCTCAATCCTCATTCTTCAATCCTGAATACCCAATCCTCAACCTTCAACTCTCAATCGTGAATCCTCACTCCTCAATCCTCAATCCTCAATCCTCGTTCCTCAAACCTCAATCCTCAACACTCAGTCCTCACCCTCAATTCTCAATTCTCAATTCTCAATTCTCAATCCTCAATCCTCAATCCTCAATCCTCAATATTCAATCCTCAATAATCAATCTCCAATACTAGATCCTCAATCCCCAATCCTCAATCCTTAATCCTCAATCTTGAATCCTCAATCCCCAGTCCTCAATCTTCAATCCTCAATGCTCAATCCTCAATCCTCAATCCCCAGTCCTCAATCCTCAATCCTCAATCCTCAATCCTCAATCCTCAATCCTCAATCCTCAATATTCAACGCACAACCCTCAACCATCAATCCTCAATACTCAACCATCAATCCTCCGTTCTCAATACTCAATAGAATATCCTGAATTCTCATGGTTCAATACTGAATCCGGAATATTCAATAATCGAATCTCAATCCTCAAACATCAATTCTCGATACTCAATCCTCAACGCTCAGTCCTCTCTCTTCAATCCTCAATCCTCAATCCTCAATCTTCAATCCTCAACACTCAATCTTCGATCCTCAATCCTCAATTCTCAATCCTCAATGCTCAATCCTCAATCCTCAATCCTCAATCCTCAATCCTCAATCTTCAATCGTCAATAATCAATCTCCAATCCTAGATCCTCAATCCCCAATCCTCAGTCCTTAATCCTCAATCTTCAATCCTCAATCCCCAGTCCTCAATCTTCAATCCTCAATGCTCCATCCTCAATCCTATATCCTCAGTCCTCAATCCTCAATCCTCAATCCTCAAACCTCAAACCTCAATCCTCGACCGTCAGTCCTCGTCCTCAATCCTCAACCCACAATCCTCAATCCTCAATCTTCAATTATCAATACTCAATCTACAATCCTCAATCCTCAATCCTCAATCCTCAATCCTCCATCCTCAATATTCAACACACAACCCTCAACCATCAATCCTCAATACTCAACCATCAATCCTCAATTCTCAATACTCAATAGAGTATCCTGAATTCTCATGGTTCAATACTCAATCAACAATTTTCAATAATCAAATCTCAATCCTCAAACATCAATACTCAACACTCAATCCTCAACACTCAGTCCTCTCTCTTCAATCCTCCATCCTCAATCCTCAATCCTCAATCGTCAATCCTCAATTTTCAATCCTCAACCCACAATCCTCAGTCCAGAAACCTCAATCACGAATCCTCAATCCTGAATCCTCAATCTTCAGCCGTCAGTCCTCAACAATCAATTGTCAATCCTCAATCCTCAATAGAATATCCTCAATTCACTGTTTTCAATACTCAATCCCCATTCTTCAATCTTCAAATCTCATTCCACAAACATCAATTCTCATCACTCAGCCCTCAACACTCAGTCCTCAACCGTCAATACTCAATCCCCAATCCTCAATCTTCAATCCTCAATCCTCAATCCTCAACCCTCAATCCTCAATCTTCAATGCTCAATACTCAATATTCAATTCTCAGTCCTCAAACCTTAATCCTGTATCCTCAATCCTGAATCCTCAATCTTCAGCCCACAGTCCTCAACAATCAGTTGTCAATCCTCAATCCTCAATAGAATATCATCAATTCACAGTGTTCAATACTCAGTACTAAATCTGCAATCTTCAAATCTCTATCCACAAACATCAATTCTCATCACTCAACCCTCAACACTCAGTCCCCAATCCTCAATATTCAATCCTCCATCCTCAGTCCTCAATCCACAATCCTCAACATTCAATCCTCAATAACCAATCTTCAATCCTCAATCCTCAATCCTCAATCCTCAATTCTCAATCCTCGATTGTCAGTCTTCAATCCTCAATACTCAATCTTCAATCCTCAATCCTCAATCCTCAATCCAAAATCCTCATTCTTCAATCGTCAATACGCAATCCTCAATCTTCAATCCTCAATCCTCAATCCTCAATTCTCAATCCTCAATCCTCAATCCTCAGTCCTCAGTCCTCAAACCTCAATCCTCAACCGTCAGCCCTCATCCTCAATCCTCAATCCTCTATCCTCAATCCTCAACATTCAATCCTCGATATTTAATCCTCAATCCTCAGTCCTGAGTCCTCAAACCTTAATCCTGAATCCTCAATCCTGAATCCTCAATCTTCAGCCCTCAGTCCTCAAAAATCAGTTGTCAATCCTCAATCCTCAATAGAATATCATCAATTCACAGTTTTCTATACTCAATACTCAATCTGCAATCTTCAAATCTCAATCCACAAACATCAATTCTCATAACTCTACCCACAACACTCCGTCCCCAATCCTCAATTTCCAATCCTCAATCGTCAATCCTCAATCCTCAATTCCCAATTTTCAATCCTCAATCCTCAATACTCAATCTTCCGTCCTCAAACCTCAATCCTCAATACTCAATCTTCAATCCTCAATCCTCAATCCTCAATCCACAATCCTCATTCTTCAATCGTCAATACGCAATCCTCAATCTTCAATCCTCAATCCTCAATCCTCAATTCTCAATCCTCAATCCTCAATCCTCAGTCCTCAGTCCTCAAACCTCAATCCTCAACCGTCAGCCCTCATCCTCAATCCTCAATCCTCTATCCTCAATCCTCAACATTCAATCCTCGATATTTAATCCTCAATCCTCAGTCCTGAGTCCTCAAACCTTAATCCTGAATCCTCAATCCTGAATCCTCAATCTTCAGCCCTCAGTCCTCAAAAATCAGTTGTCAATCCTCAATCCTCAATAGAATATCATCAATTCACAGTTTTCTATACTCAATACTCAATCTGCAATCTTCAAATCTCAATCCACAAACATCAATTCTCATAACTCTACCCTCAACACTCCGTCCCCAATCCTCAATTTCCAATCCTCAATCGTCAATCCTCAATCCTCAATCCCCAATTTTCAATCCTCAATCCTCAATACTCAATCTTCCGTCCTCAAACCTCAATCCTCAATACTCAATCTTCAATCCTCAATCCTCAATCCTCAATCCACAATCCTCATTCTTCAATCGTCAATACGCAATCCTCAATCTTCAATCCTCAATCCTCAATCCTCAATTCTCAATCCTCAATCCTCAATCCTCAATCCTCAATCCTCAATCCTATATCCTCAATCTTCCACCCTCAATACTCAATCTTCAATCATCAATACTCAATCTTCAATCCTCAATCCTCAATCCTCAATCCTCAATCCTCCATCCTCAATATTCAACACACAACCCTCAGCCATCAATCCTCAATACTCAACCATCAATCCTCAATTCTCAATACTCAATAGAGTATCCTGAATTCTCATGGTTCAATACTCAATCCACAATTTTCAATAATCAAATCTCAATCCTCAAACATCAATTCTCAACACTCAATCCTCAACACTCAGTCCTCTCTCTTCAATGCTCCATCCTCAATCCTCAATCCTCAATCGTCAATCCTCAATTTTCAATCCTCAACCCTCAATCCTCAGTCCTCAAACCTCAATCACGAATCCTCAATCCTGAATCCTCAATCTTCAGCCCTCAGTCCTCAACAATCAATTGTCAATCCTCAATCCTCAATAGAATATCCTCAATTCACAGTTTTCAATACTCAATACTCAAACTGCAATCTTCAAATCTCTATTCACAAACATCAATCCTCATCACTCAACCCTCAACACTCCGTCCCCAATCCTCAATCTTCAATCCTCAATCCTCAATCCTCAACCCTCAATCCTCAATCCACAATTTTCAAACCTCAATAATCAATCTTCAATCCTCAATCCTCAATCCTCAATCCTCAATCGTCAGACTTCAATCCTCAATACTCAATCTTCAATCCTGCATCCTCAATCCTCAATCCTCAATCCTCATTCTTCAATCCTGAATACCCAATCCTCAACCTTCAACTCTCAATCGTGAATCCTCACTCCTCAATCCTCAATCCTCAATCCTCGTTCCTCAAACCTCAATCCTCAACCCTCAGTCCTCATCCTCAATTCTCAATTCTCAATTCTCAATTCTCAATTCTGAATCCTCAATCCTCAATCCTCAATCCTCAATATTCAATCCTCAATAATCAATCTCCAATCCTAGATCCTCAATCCCCAATCCTCAGTCCTTAATCCTCAATCTTCAATCCTCAATGCTACATCCTCAATCCTATATCCTCAGTCCTCAATCCTCAATCCTCAATCCTCAAACCTCAATCCTCGACCGTCAGTCCTCGTCCTCAATCCTCAACCCTCAATCCTCAATCCTCAATCTTCAATCATCAGTACTCAATCTTCAATCCTCAATCCTCAACCCTCAATCCTCAATCCTCAGTCATCAATACGCAATCTTCAATACTCAATCCTCAATCCTCAATCCTCAATCCTCAATCCTCAACCCTCAATCCTCATTCCCCATACCTCAATCCTCAAACCTCAGTCCTCATCATCAATTCTCAATCCTCAATCCTCAATCCTCAATCCTCAATCTTCAATCGTCAATAATCAATCTCCAATCCTAGATCCTCAATCCCCAATCCTCAGTCCTTAATCCTCAATCTTCAATCCTCAATCCCCAGTCCTCAATCTTCAATCCTCAATGCTCCATCCTCAATCCTATATCCTCAGTCCTCAATCCTCAATCCTCAAACCTCTAACGTCAATCCTCGACCGTCAGTCCTCGTCCTCAATCCTCAACCCACAATCCTCAATCCTCAATCTTCAATCATCAATACTCAATCTTCAATCCTCAATCCTCAATCCTCAATCCTCAATCCTCCATCCACAATATTCAACACACAACCCTCAACCATCAATCCTCAATTCTCAATACTCAATAGAGTATCCTGAATTCTCATGGTTCAATACTCAATCCACAATTTTCAATAATCAAATCTCAATCCTCAAACATCAATACTCAACACTCAATCCTCAACACTCAGTCCTCTCTCTTCAATCCTCCATCCTCAATCCTCAATCCTCAATCGTCAATCCTCAATTTTCAATCCTCAACCCTCAATCCTCAGTCCTCAAACCTCAATCACGAATCCTCAATCCTGAATCCTCAATCTTCAGCCCTCAGTCCTCAACAATCAATTGTCAATCCTCAATCCTCAATAGAATATCCTCAATTCACTGTTCTCAATACTCAATCCCCAATCCTCAATCTTCAATCCTCAATCCTCAATCCTCAACCCTCAATCCTCAATCTTCAATCCTCAGTACTCAATATTCAATCCTCACTCCTCAATCCGCAATCCTCAACCCTGAATCCTCAATCCTCAGTCCTCAAACCTCAATCCTCAACCCTGAGCCCTAATCCTCAATCCTCAATCCTCAATCCTAAATCCGCAATCTTCAATCCTCAATCCTCAATCCTCAGTCCTCAATCCTCAATCCTCAATCATCAATACTCAATCTTCAATCCTCAATCCTCAATCCTCAATCCTCAATCCTCCATCCTCAATATTCAACACACAACCCTCAGCCATCAATCCTCAATACTCAACCATCAATCCTCAATTCTCAATACTCAATAGAGTATCCTGAATTCTCATGGTTCAATACTCAATCCACAATTTTCAATAATCAAATCTCAATCCTCAAACATCAATTCTCAACACTCAATCCTCAACACTCAGTCCTCTCTCTTCAATGCTCCATCCTCAATCCTCAATCCTCAATCGTCAATCCTCAATTTTCAATCCTCAACCCTCAATCCTCAGTCCTCAAACCTCAATCACGAATCCTCAATCCTGAATCCTCAATCTTCAGCCCTCAGTCCTCAACAATCAATTGTCAATCCTCAATCCTCAATAGAATATCCTCAATTCACAGTTTTCAATACTCAATACTCAAACTGCAATCTTCAAATCTCTATTCACAAACATCAATCCTCATCACTCAACCCTCAACACTCCGTCCCCAATCCTCAATCTTCAATCCTCAATCCTCAATCCTCAACCCTCAATCCTCAATCCACAATTTTCAAACCTCAATAATCAATCTTCAATCCTCAATCCTCAATCCTCAATCCTCAATCGTCAGACTTCAATCCTCAATACTCAATCTTCAATCCTGCATCCTCAATCGTCAATCCTCAATCCTCATTCTTCAATCCTGAATACCCAATCCTCAACCTTCAACTCTCAATCGTGAATCCTCACTCCTCAATCCTCAATCCTCAATCCTCGTTCCTCAAACCTCAATCCTCAACCCTCAGTCCTCATCCTCAATTCTCAATTCTCAATTCTCAATTCTCAATTCTGAATCCTCAATCCTCAATCCTCAATCCTCAATATTCAATCCTCAATAATCAATCTCCAATCCTAGATCCTCAATCCCCAATCCTCAGTCCTTAATCCTCAATCTTCAATCCTCAATGCTACATCCTCAATCCTATATCCTCAGTCCTCAATCCTCAATCCTCAATCCTCAAACCTCAATCCTCGACCGTCAGTCCTCGTCCTCAATCCTCAACCCTCAATCCTCAATCCTCAATCTTCAATCATCAGTACTCAATCTTCAATCCTCAATCCTCAACCCTCAATCCTCAATCCTCAGTCATCAATACGCAATCTTCAATACTCAATCCTCAATCCTCAATCCTCAATCCTCAATCCTCAACCCTCAATCCTCAGTCCCCATACCTCAATCCTCAAACCTCAGTCCTCATCATCAATTCTCAATCCTCAATCCTCAATCCTCAATCCTCAATCTTCAATCGTCAATAATCAATCTCCAATCCTAGATCCTCAATCCCCAATCCTCAGTCCTTAATCCTCAATCTTCAATCCTCAATCCCCAGTCCTCAATCTTCAATCCTCAATGCTCCATCCTCAATCCTATATCCTCAGTCCTCAATCCTCAATCCTCAAACCTCTAACGTCAATCCTCGACCGTCAGTCCTCGTCCTCATTCCTCAACCCACAATCCTCAATCCTCAATCTTCAATCATCAATACTCAATCTTCAATCCTCAATCCTCAATCCTCAATCCTCAATCCTCCATCCACAATATTCAACACACAACCCTCAACCATCAATCCTCAATTCTCAATACTCAATAGAGTATCCTGAATTCTCATGGTTCAATACTCAATCCACAATTTTCAATAATCAAATCTCAATCCTCAAACATCAATGCTCAACACTCAATCCTCAACACTCAGTCCTCTCTCTTCAATCCTCCATCCTCAATCCTCAATCCTCAATCGTCAATCCTCAATTTTCAATCCTCAACCCTCAATCCTCAGTCCTCAAACCTCAATCACGAATCCTCAATCCTGAATCCTCAATCTTCAGCCCTCGGTCCTCAACAATCAATTGTCAATCCTCAATCCTCAATAGAATATCCTCAATTCACTGTTCTCAATACTCAATCCCCAATCCTCAATCTTCAATCCTCAATCCTCAATCCTCAACCCTCAATCCTCAATCTTCAATCCTCAGTACTCAATATTCAATCCTCACTCCTCAATCCGCAATCCTCAACCCTGAATCCTCAATCCTCAGTCCTCAAACCTCAATCCTCAACCCTCAGCCCTAATCCTCAATCCTCAATCCTCAATCCTAAATCCGCAATCTTCAATCCTCAATCCTCAATCCTCAATCCTCAATCCTCAATCCTCAATCCTCAATCCTCAATCTTCAATCCTCAATACTCAATCGTCAATCCTCAATCCTCAATCCTCATTCTTCAATCCTCAATCCTCAATACTCAATCCTCAATCTTCAATCCTCAATACACAATATTCAATCCTCAATCCTCAATCCTCAATTCTCAATCCTCAATCCTCAGTCCTCAGTCCTCAAACCTGAATCCTCAACCCTCAGCCCTCATCCTCAATCCTCAATCCTCAATCCTAAATCCTCAACCTTCCATCCTCAATACTCAATCTTCAATCCTCAATCCCCTGTCCTCAAATCTCAATTCTGAATCCACAATCCTGAATCCTCAATCTTCAGCCCTCAGTCCTCAACAATCAGTTGTCAATCCTCAATCCTCAATAGAATGTCCTCAATTCACAGTTTTCAATACTCAATACTCAAACTGCAATCTTCAAATCTCTATTCACAAACATCAATTCTCATCACTCAACCCTCAACACTCCGTCCCCAATCCTCAATCTTCAATCCTCAATCCTCAATCCTCAACCCTCAATCCTCAATCCACAATTTTCAAACCTCAATAATCAATCTTCGATCCTCAATCCTCAATCCTCAATCCTCAATCGTCAGACTTCAATCCTCAATCCTCAATCATCAAACCTCAATCCTGAATCCTCAATCCTGAATCCTCAATCCTGAATCCTCAATCTTCAGCCCTGGGTCCTCAACAATCAGTTGTCAATCCTCAATCCTCAATATAATGTCCTCAATTCACAGTTTTCAATACTCAATACTGAACCTGCAATCTTCAGATCTCTATCCACAAACATCAATTCTCATCACTCAACCCTCAATACTCAATCCTCAATCCTGAGTCATCAATCCTCAATCCTCAATCCTTAATCCTCAATCTTGAATCCTCAATCCCCAGTCCTAAATCTTCAATCCTCAATGCTCAATCCTCAATCCTCAATCCTCAGTCCTCGATCCTCAATCCTCAATCCTCAAACCTCAAACCTCAACCGTCAGTCCTCGTCCTCAAACCTCAACCCTCAATCCTCCATCCTCAATCTTCAATCATCAATACTCAATCTTCAATCCTCAATCCTCAATCCTCAATCCCCAATCCTCAATCCTCAATATTCAACGCACAACCCTCAACCATCAATCCTCAATACTCAACCATCAATCCTCAGTTCTCAATACTCAATAGAATATCCTGAATTCTCATGGTTCAATACTCAATCCGCAATATTCAATAATCAAATCTCTATCCTCAAACATCAATTCTCAATACTCAATCCTCAACACTCAGTCCTCTCTCTTCAATCCTCAATCCACAATCCTCAATCTTCAATCCTCAACACTCAATCTTCAATCCTCAATCCTCAATTCTCAATCCTCAATGCTCAATCCTCAATCCTCAATCCTCAATCCTCAATCCTCAATCCTCAATCCTCAGGCCTCAATCTTCAATCCTCAATACCCAATCCTCAGTCTTCGATCCTCAATCCTCAATCCTCAATACTCAATCTTCAATCCTCAATCCTCAATCCTCAATCCTCAATCCTCAATCCTCAATCCTCAATACTCAATCCTCAATCTTCAATCCTCAATACTCAATCTTCAAACCTCAATCCTCAATCCTCAACCCTCAACCCTCAATCCTCAATCCTCAATCCTCAATCGTCAGTCTTCCATCCTCAATACTCAATCTTCAATCCTCAATGCTCAATCCTCAATCCTCAATCCCCAATCCTCAATCTTAATCTTCAATCCTCAATACTCAATCTTCAATCCTCAATCCACAATCCTCAATCCTCAATCCTCAACACTCAATCCTCAATCTTCAATCCTCAATCCTCAGTCCTCAATCTACAATCCTCAATACTCAATCTGCAATCCTCAATCCTCAGTCCTCAATCCTCAATCCTCATTCTGCAATCCTCAATACCGAATCCTCAATCTTCAATCCTCAATCCTCAATCCTCAATCCTCAGGCCTCAATCTTCAATCCTCAATACCCAATCCTCAGTCTTCGATACTCAATCCTCAATCCTCAATACTCAATCTTCAATCCTCAATCCTCAATCCTCAATCCTCAATCCTCAATTCTCAATCCTCAATCCTCAATCCTCAGACTTCAGACATCAATACTCAACCCACAGTCCTCGTCCTCTATCCACAACCCTCAATCCTCAATCCCCAATCTTCAATCATTAATATTCAATCTTCAATCCACAATCCTCAATCCTCAATCCTCAATCCTCAACCCTCAATCCTCTACATTCAATCCTCAATACCCAATCCTCAGTCTTCAATTCTCAATCCTCAATCCTCAATCCTCAATCCTCAATCCTCAGTCATCAAACCTCAATCCTGAATCCTCAATCCTGAATCTTGAATCTTCAGCCCTGAGTCCTCAACAATCAGTTGTCAATCCTCAATCATCAATAGAATATCCTCAATTCACAGGTTTCAATACTCAATACTCAATCTGCAATCTTCAGATCTCTACACACAAACATCAATTCTCATCACTCAACCCTCAATACTCAGTCCCCAATCCTCAATCTTCAATCCTCAATCCTCAATCCTCAATCCTCAATCTTAATCTTCAATCCTCAATACTCAATCTTCAATCCTCAATCCTCAATCCTCAATCCTCAATCCTCAATCCTCAATCCTCAATCCTCAGTCCTCAAATCTCAATCCTGAATCCTCAATCGTGAATCCTCAATCTTCAGCCCTCAGTCCTCAACAATCAGTTGTCAATCCGCAATCCTGAATAGAATATCATCAACTCAGAGTTTTCAACACTCAATACTCAATCTGCAATCTTCAAATCTCTATCCACAAACATCAATTCCCATCACTCAACCCTCAACACTCAGTCCCCAATCCTCAATCTTCAATCCTCAATACTCAATCTTCAAACCTCAATCCTCAATCCTCAACCCTCAATCCTCAATCCTCAATCGTCAGTCGTCAGTCTTCCATCCTCAATACTCAATCTTCAATCCTCAATGCTCAATCCTCAATCCTCAATCCTCAATCCTCAATCTTAACCTTCAATCCTCAATACTCAGTCTTCAATCCTCAATCCTCAATCCTCAATCCTCAATCCTCAACACTCAATCCTCAATCTCCAATCCTCAATCCTCAGTCCTCAATCTACAATCCTCAATACTCAATCTGCAATCCTCAATCCTCAGTCCTCAATCCTCAATCCTCATTCTTCAATCCTCAATACCGAATCCTCAATCTTCAATCCTCAATCCTCAATACTCAATCTTCAATCCTCAATCCTCAATTTTCAATCCTCAATGCTCAATCCTCAATCCTCAATCCTCAATCCTCAATCCTCAATCCTCAATCCTCAATCTTAATTTTCAATCCTCAATACTCAATCTTCAATCCTCAATCCTCAATCCTCAATCCTCAATACTCAATCTTCAATCCTCAATCCTCAATCCTCAATCTACAATCCTCAATACTCAATCTGCAATCCTCAATCCTCAGTCCTCAATCCTCAATCCTCATTCTTCAATCCTCAATACCGAATCCTCAATCTTCAATCCTCAATCCTCAATCCTCAATTCTCAATCCTCAATCCTCAATCCTCAGACTTCAAACATCAATACTCAACCCTCAGTCCTCGTCCTCAATCCACAACACTCAATCCTCAATCTTCAATCTTCAATCATTAATATCCAATCTTCAATCCACAATCCTCAATCCTCAATCCTCAATCCTCAGTCCTCAGTCCTCAAACCTCAATCCTCAACCCTCAGCCCTCATCCTCAATCCTCCACCCTCAGCCCTCATCCTCAATCCTCAATCCTCAATCCTAAATCCTGAATCTTCCATCCTCAATACTCAATCTTCAATCCTCAATCCCCTGTCCTCAAACGTCAATTCTGAATCCTCAATCCTGAATCCTCAATCTTCAGCCCTCAGTCCTACACAATCAGTTGTCAATCCTCAATCCTCAATAGAATGTCCTCAATTCACAGTTTTCAATACTCAATACTCAACCTGCAACCTTCAGATCTCTATCCACAAACATCAATTCTCATCACTCAACCCTCAATGCTCAGTCCCCAATCCTCAATATTCAATCCTCAATGCTCAATCATCAACCCTCAATCTTAATCTTCAATCCACAATACTCAATCTTCAATCCTCAATCCTCAATCCTCAATCCTCAATACTCAATCCTCAATCTTCAATCCTCAATACTCAATCTTCAAACCTCAATCCTCAATCCTCAACCCTCAATCCTCAGTCCTCAATCCTCAATCCTCATTCTTCAATTATCAATACCGAATCCTCAATCTTCAATCCTCAATCCTCAATCCTCAATTCTCAATCCTCAATCCTCAATCCTCAGACTTCAAACATCAATACTCAACCCTCAGTCCTCGTCCTCAATCCACAACCCTCAATCCTCAATCCTCAATCTTCAATCATTAATAGTCAATCTTCAATCCACAATCCTCAATCCTCAAACCTCAATCCTCAACCCTCAATCCTCAACGTCCAATCCTCAATACCCAATCCTCAGTCTTCAATCCTCAATCCTCAATCCTCAATCCTCAATCCTCAGTCCTCAAACCTCAATCCTGAATCCTCAATCCTGAATCCTCAATCTTCAGCCCTGAGTCCTCAACAATCAGTTGGCAATCCTCAATCCTCAATAGAACGTCCTGAATTCACAGTTTTCAATACTCAATACTCAATCTGCAATCTTCAGATTTCTATACACAAACATCAATTCTCATCACTCAACCCTCAATACTCAGTCCACAAACCTCAACCTTCAATCGTCAATCCTCAATCCTCAATCCTCAATCTTAATCTTCAATCCTCAATACTCAATCTTCAATCCTCAATCCTCAATCCTCAATCTTAATCTTCAATCCTCAATACTCAATCTTCAACCCTCAATCCTCAATCCTCAATCCTCAACACTCAATCCTCAATCTTCAATCCTCAATACTCAATCTTCAATACTCAATCCTCAATCCTCAATCCTCAATCCTCAATCCTCAATCCTCAATCGTCAATCTTCCATCCTCAATACTCAATCTTCAATCCTCAATCCTCATTCCTCAATCCTCAATCCTCAATCTTCAATCCTCAATACTCAATCTTCAATCCTCAATCCTCTATCCTCAACCCTCAATCCTCAATCCTCAATCCTCAATCGTCAATCTTCCATCCTCAATACTCAATCTTCAATCCTCAATCCTCAATCCTCAACCCACAACCCTCAATACTCATTCTTCAATCCTCAATACCCAATCCTCAATCTTCAATCCTCAATCCTCAATCCTCAATCCTCAATCCTCAATAGTCAATCCTCAATCTTCAACTCTCAGTGCCAAATCCTCAATCTTGAATACTCAATCCTCAATCCTCAAACTTCAATCCTCAATACTCAATCTTCAATCCTCAATCCTCAAGCCTCAATCCTCAATCCTCATTCTTCAATCATCAATACCCAATCCTCAATCTTCAATCCTCAATCCTCAATCCTCAATCCTCAATCCTCATTCTTCAATCTTCAATACCTTATCCTCAATCTTCAATCCTCAATCCTCAATCCTCAAACCTCAATCCTCAATCCTCAATCCTCAATCCTCAATCCTCAATATTCAACGCACAACCCTCAATCATCAATCCTGAATACTCAACCATCAATCCTCAGTTCTCAATACTCAATAGAATATTCTGAATTCTCATGGTTCAATACTCAATCCGCAATATTCAATAATCAAATCTCTATCCTCAAACATCAATTCTCAATACTCAATCCTCAACACTCAGCCCTCTCTCTTCAATCCTCAATCCTCAATCCTCAATCTTCAATCCTCAACACTCAATCTTCAATCCTCAATCCTCAATTCTCAATCCTCAATGCTCAATCCTCAATCCTCAATCCTCAATTCTCAATCCTCAATCCTCAGGCCTCAATCTTCAATCCTCAATACCCAATCCTCAGTCTTCGATCCTCAATCCTCAATCCTCAATACTCAATCTTCAATCCTCAATCCTAAATCCTCAATCCTCAATCCTCAATCCTCAATCCTCAATCCTCAATACTCAATCCTCAATCTTCAATCCTCAATACTCAATCTTCAAACCTCAATCCCCAATCCTCAACCCTCAATCCTCAATCCTCAATCCTCAACCGTCAGTCTTCCATCCTCAATACTCAATCCTCAATCCTCAATCTTAATCTTCAATCCTCAATACTCAATCTTCAATCCTCAATCCTCAATCCTCAATCCTCAATCCTCAACACTCAATCCTCAATCTTCAATCCTCAATCCTCAGTCCTCAATCTACAATCCTCAATACTCAATCTGCAATCCTCAATCCTCAGGCCTCAATCCTCAATCCTCATTCTTCAATCCTCAATACCGAATCCTCAATCTTCAATCCTCAATCCTCAATACTCAATCTTCAATCCTCAATCCTCAATTTTCAATCCTCAATGCTCAATCCTCAATCCTCAATCCTCAACCCTCAATCCTCAATCCTCAATCCTCAATCTTAATCTTCAATCCTCAATACTCAATCTTCAATCCTCAATCCTCAATCCTCAATCCTCAATACTCAATCTTCAACCCTCAATCCTCAATCCTCAATCTACAATCCTCAATACTCAACCTGCAACCCTCAATCCTCAGTCCTCAATCCTCAATCCTCATTCTTCAATCCTCAATACCGAATCCTCAATCTTCAATCCTCAATCCTCAATCCTCAATTCTCAATCCTCAATCCTCAATCCTCAGACTTCAAACATCAATACTCAACCCTCAGTCCTCGTCCTCAATCCAGAACCCTCAATCCTCAATCCTCAATCTTCAATCATTAATATTCAATCTTCAATCCACAATCCTCAATCCTCAATCCTCAATCCTCAATCATCAACCCTCAATCTTAATCTTCAATCCTCAATCCTCAATCCTCAATACACAATCCTCATTCTTCAATCCTCAATACCCAATCCTCAATCTTCAATCCTCAATCCTCAATCCTCAATTCTCAACCCTCAGTCCTCAATCCTCAATCCTCAATCCTCAAACCTCAAACATCGACCGTCAGTCCTCGTCCTCAAACCTCAACACTCAATCCTCCATCCTCAATCTTCAATCATCAATACTCAATCTTCAATCCTCAATCCTCAATCCTCAGACTTCAGACATCAATACTCAACCCACAGTCCTCGTCCTCAATCCACAACCCTCAATCCTCAATCCCCAATCTTCAATCATTAATATTCAATCTTGAATCCACAATCCTCAATCCTCAATCCTCAACCCACAATCCTCTACGTTCAATGCTCAATACCCAATCCTCAGTCTTCAATCCTCAATCCTCAATCCTCAATCCTCAATTCTGTATCCTCAATTTTCAATCCTCAGACCTCTAACATCAAAACTCAACCCTCAGTCCTCGTCCTCAATCCACAACCCTCAATCCTCAATCCTCAATCTTCAATTCTCAATCCTCAATCCTCATTACTCAATCCTCAATCCTCAATCCTCAATCCTCAGTCCTCAAACCTCAATCCTGAATCCTCAATCGTGAATCCTCAATCTTCAGCCCTCAGTCCTCAACAATCAGTTGTCAATCCTCAATCCTCAATACAATATCATCAACTCACAGTTTTTAACGCTCAATACTCAATCTGCAATCTTCAAATCTCTATCCACAAACATCAATTCTCATCACTCAACCCTCAACACTCAGTCCCCAATCCTCAATCTTCAATCCTCAGTCCTCAGTCCTCAAACCTCAACCCTCAACCCTCAGCCCTCATCCTCAATCCTCAATCCTCAATCCTCAATCCTCAATCCCCTATCCTCAATCCTCAATCCTCATTCTTCAATCCTCAATACCCAATCCACAATCTTCAATCCTCAATCCCCAATCCTCAATTTCCAATCCTCAATCCTCAATCCTCAATACTCAATCCTCATTCTTCAATCCTCAATACCCAATTCTCAATCTTCAATCCTCAAACCTCAATCCTCAGTTCTCAATCCTCAATCCTCAATCCTCAATCCTCAGACCTCAAACATCAATGTGCAACTCTCAGTCCTCGTCCTCAATCCAAAAACCTCAATCCTCAATCCTCAATCTTCAATCATCAATATTCAATCTTCAATCCTCAAACCTCAATCCTCAATCCTCAATCCTCAAACCTCAATCCTCAATTCTCAATCCTCAATCTTCAATCCTCAATAGTCAATCTTCAATCCTCAATCCTCAATCCTCAATCCGCAATCCTCAATCTTCAATCATCAATACTCAATCTTCAACCCTCAACCCTCAATACTCAATCCTCAATCCTCATTCTTCAATCCTCAATACCCAATCCTCAATCTTCAATCATCAATCCTCAATCCTCAGTTCGCAATCCTCAATCCTCATTCCTCAGACCTCAGGCATCAATGCTCAACCCACAGTCCTCGTCCTCAATCCACAACCCTCAATCCTCAATCCTCGATCTTCAATCCTCAATACTCAATCATCAATACTCAAGTCCTCAACACCCAATCCTCAATCTTCAATCCCAAATCCTCAATCATCAATCCTCAATCTTCAATACTCAATCCTCAATCCTCAAACCTCTATTCTCAATCCTCAATCATCAATCCTCAATCTCCAATACTCAATCCTCAATCCTCAATCCTCAATCCTCAATCCTCAATCATCAATCCTCAATCTTCAATACTCAATCCACAGTCCTCAATCCTCAATCCTCAATTCTCAACGCTCAATCCTCAGTCCTCAGTCCTCAGTCCTCAAACCTCAATCCTCAACCCTCAGCCCTCATTCTCAATCCTCAATCCTCAACCCTCAATCCTCAATATTCAATCCTCAATACTTAATATTCAATCCTGATTCTTCAATCCTCAATAACCAATCCTCAAACTTCAACCCTCAATCCTCAATCCTGAATTCTCAATCCTCAATCTTCAATCCTCAATCCTCAATCCTCAATCCTCAATCCTCAATCCTCAATCTTCAATCCTCAATACTCAATCTTCAATCCTCAATCGTCAATCCTCAATCCTCCATCCTGAATCCTCAATACTCAATCCTCAATCCTCAATCCTCAATATTCAATCCTCAATACTCAATCTTCAATCCTCAATCCTCAATCCTCAATCCTCCATCCTGAATCCTCAATACTCAATCCTCAATCTTCAATCCTCAATACTCAATCTTCAATCCTCAATCCTCGATCCTCAATCCTCAATCCTCATTCCTCAATCCTCAATACCCAATCCTCAATCCTCAATCCTCAATCCTCAATCCTCAATTCTCAATCCTCAATCCTCAATCCTCAATCCTCAATCCTCAATCCTCAATCCTCAATCATCCACCTCAATCTTCAATACTCAATCCTCAATCCTCATTCCTCAATCCTCAATACTCAACCATGAATCCTCAATTCTCAATCCTCAATCCTCAATATTCAACACACAACCCTCAACCATCAATTCTCAATACCCAACCATCAATCCTCAATTATCAACACTCAATAGAATATCCTGAATTCTCATGGTTCAATACTCAATCCACATTATTCAATAATCAAATTTCAATCCTCAAACATCAATCCTCAACACTCAATCCCCAACACTCAGTCCTCTCTCTTCAATCCTCCATCCTCAATCCTCAATCCTGAAGCGTCAATCCTCAATCCTCAATACTCAACCCTCAATCCTCAGTCCTCAAAGCTCAATCCCGAATCCTCAATCCTGAATCCTCATTCTTCAGCCCTCAGTCCTCAACAATCAATTGTCAATCCTCAATCCTCAATAGAATATCCTGAATTCACAGTTTTCAATACTCAATCCCCATTCTTCAATCTTCAAATCTCAATACACAAACATCAATTCTCACCACTCAACCCTCAACACTCAGTCCTCAATATTCAATCCTCAATCCTCAATCCTCAATCTTCAATCCTCAATACTCAACCTTCAATCCTCAATCCTCAATCCTCAATCCTAAATGATCAATCCTCAATCCTCTATCTCCAATCCTCAATACTCAATCTTCAATCCTCAATCCTCAATCCTCAATCCTCAATCTTCAATCCTCAATACCCAATCCTCACTCTCCAATCCTCAAACCTCAATCCTCAATTCTCAACCCTCAATCCTCAGTCCTCCGTCCTCAGTCCTCAAACCTCAATCCTCAAACCTCAGCCCTCATTCTCAAACCTCAGTCCTCAACACTCAATCATCAATATTCAATCCTCAATACTCAATCTTCAATCCTGATTCTTCAATCCTCAATACCCAATCCTCAATCTTCAACACTCAATCCTCAATCCTGAATTCTCAATCCTCAATCCTCAATCCTCAGACCTCAAACATAAATGTTCAACCCTCAGTCCTCGTCCTCAATCCACAACCCTCAATCCCCAATCCTCAATTTCCAATCCTCAATCCTCAATCCTCAATACTCAATCCTCATTCTTCAATCCTCAATACCCAATTCTCAATCTTCAATCCTCAAACCTCAATCCTCAGTTCTCAATCCTCAATCCTCAATTCTCAATCCTCAGACCTCAAACATCAATGTGCAACTCTCAGTCCTCGTCCTCAATCCAGAAACATCAATCCTCAATCCTCAATGTTCAATCATCAATATTCAATCTTCAATCCTCAAACCTCAATCCTCAATCCTCAATCCTCAATCCTCAATCCTGAATTCTCAATCCTCAATCTTCAATCCTCAATACTCAATCTTCAATCCTCAATCCTCAATCCTCAATCCGCAATCCTCAATCTTCAATCATCAATACTCAATCTTCAATCCTCAACCCTCAATACTCAATCCTCAATCCTCATTCTTCAATCCTCAATACCCAATCCTCAATCTTCAATCATCAATCCTCAATCCTCAGTTCGCAATCCTCAATCCTCATTCCTCAGACCTCAGGCATCAATGCTCAACCCACAGTCCTCGTCCTCAATCCACAACCCTCAATCCTCAATCCTCAATCTTCATTCATCAATATTCAACCTTCGATCCTCAAACCTCAATCCTCAATACTCAATCCTCAATCCTCAATGTTCAATCCTCAATACCCAATCCTCAATCTTCAATCCTCAATCCTCAATCTTCAATCCTCTATCCTCTGTCCACAAACCTCAATCCTGTATCCTCAATCCTGAAACCTCAATCTTCAGCCCACAGTCCTCAACAATCAGTTGTCAATCCTCAATCCTCGATAGAATATCATCAATTCACAGTTTTCAATACTCAATACTCAATCTGCAATCTTCAAATCTCAATCCACAAACATCGATTCTCATAACTCAACCCTCAACACTTCGTCCCCAATCCTCAATTTCCAAACCTCAATCGTCAATCCTCAATCCTCAATCCCCAATTTTCAATCCTCAATCCTCAATACTCAATCTTCAATCCTCAATCCTCAATCCTCAATCCTCAATCCTCAATCCTCAATATTCAACACACAACCCTCAGACATCCATCCTCAATACTCAACCATCAATCCTCAATTCTCAACACTCAATAGATTATACTGAATTCTCATGGTTGAATACTCAATCCAAAATATACAATAATCAAATCTCAATACTCAAACATTAATTCCCAAAACTCAGTCCTCAACACTCAGTCCTCTCTCTTCAATCCTCCATCCTCAATCCTCAATCTTCAATCCTCAATACTCAATCTTCAATCCTCAATCCTCAATCCTCAATCCTCAATCCTCAATCCTCTATCCTCATTCTTCAATCCTCAACACCCAGTCCTCAATCTTCTATCCTCAATCCACAACCCTCGATCCTCAATCCTCAATATTCAATCATCAATATTCAATCTTCAGTCCGCAATCCTCAATCCTCAATCCTCAATCCTCAATCCTCAATCCTCAGTGTTCAATCCGCAATACCCAACCCTCAATCTTCAATACTCAATCCTCAATACCCAATCCTCAATCTTCAATCCCCAATCCTCTATCCGCAATTCTCAATCCTCAATCCTCAGTCCTCAGTCCTCAAACCTCAATCCTCCGCCCACAGCCCTCATCGTCAATCCTCAATCCTCAATCCTCAATTTTCAATCCTCAATAATCAATCTTCAATCCTCAATCCTCAATCCTCGATCCTCAATCCTCAATCGTCAGTCCTCAAATCTCGACCCTCAATCCTCAGTCCTCAGTCCTCAGTCCTCAAACCTCAATCCTCAACCCTCAGCCCTCATTCTCAATCCTCAATCCTCAACCCTCAACCCTCAATCCTCAACTTCCAATCCTCAATACCCAATCCTCAGTCTTCAATCCTCAATCCTCAATCCTCAATCCTCAATCCTCAATCCTCAATCCTCAGTCCTCAAACCTTAATCCTGAATCCTCAATCCTGAATCCACAATCTTCAGCCCTGAGTCCTCAACAATCAGTTGTCAATCCTCAATCCTCAATAGAACGTCCTCAATTCACAGTTTTCAATACTCAATACTCAATCTGCAATCTTCAGATTTCTATACACAAACATCAATTCTCATCACTCAACCCTCAATGGTCAGTCCACAATCCTCAACCTTCAATCGTCAATCCTCAATCCTCAATCCTCAATCTTAATCTTCAATCCTCAATACTCAATCTTCAATCCTCAATCCTCAATCCTCAATCTTAATCTTCAATCCTCAATACTCAATCTTCAACCCTCAATCCTCAATCCTCAATCCTCAACACTCAATCCTCAATCTTCAATCCTCAATACTCAATCTTCAATACTCAATCCTCAATCCTCAATCCTCAATCCTCAATCCTCAATCCTCAATCGTCAATCTTCCATCCTCAATACTCAATCTTCAATCCTCAATCCTCATTCCTCAATCCTCAATCCTCAATCTTCAATCCTCAATACTCAATCTTCAATCCTCAATCCTCTATCCTCAATCCTCAATCATCAATCCTCAATCTTCAATACTCAATCCTCAGTCCTCAATCCTCAATCCTCAATTCTCAACCCTCAATCCTCAGTCCTCAGTCCTCAGTCCTCAAACCTCAATCCTCAACCCTCAGCCCTCATTCTCAATCCTCAATCCTCAACCCTCAATCCTCAATATTCAATCCTCAATACTTAATCTTCAATCCTGATTCTTCAATCCTCAATAACCAATCCTCAAACTTCAACCCTCAATCCTCAATCCTGAATTCTCAATCCTCAATCTTCAATCCTCAATCCTCAATCCTCAATCCTCAATCCTCAATCCTCAATCTTCAATCCTCAATACTCAATCTTCAATCCTCAATCGTCAATCCTCAATCCTCCATCCTGAATCCTCAATACTCAATCCTCAATCCTCAATCCTCAATATTCAATCCTCAATACTCAATCTTCAATCCTCAATCCTCAATCCTCAATCCTCCATCCTGAACCCTCAATACTCAATCCTCAATCTTCAATCCTCAATACTCAATCTTCAATCCTCGATCCTCGATCCTCAATCCTCAATCCTCATTCCTCAATCCTCAATACCCAATCCTCAATCCTCAATCCTCAATCCTCAATCCTCAATTCTCAATACTCAATCCTAAATCCTCAATCCTCAGTCCTCGATCCTCAATCCTCAATCATCCACCTCAATCTTCAATACTCAATCCTCAATCCTCACTCCTCAATCCTCAATAATCAACCATCAATCCTCAATTCTCAATCCTCAATCCTCAATATTCAACACACAACCCTCAACCATCAATTCTCAATACCCAACCATCAATCCTCAATTATCAACACTCAATAGAATATCCTGAATTCTCATGGTTCAATACTCAATCCACATTATTCAATAATCAAATTTCAATCCTCAAACATCAATCCTCAACACTCAATCCTCAACACTCAGTCCTCTCTCTTCAATCCTCCATCCTCAATCGTCAATCCTCAATCCTCAATACTCAACCCTCAATCCTCAGTCCTCAAAGCTCAATCCCGAATCCTCAATCCTGAATCCTCATTCTTCAGCCCTCAGTCCTCAATAATCAATTGTCAATCCTCAATCCTCAATAGAATATCCTGAATTCACAGTTTTCAATACTCAATCCCCATTCTTCAATCTTCAAATCTCAATACACAAACATCAATTCTCACCACTCAACCCTCAACACTCAGTCCTCAATATTCAATCCTCAATCCTCAATCCTCAATCTTCAATCCTCAATACTCAACATTCAATCCTCAATCCTCAATCCTCAATCCTAAATGATCAATCCTCAATCCTCTATCTCCAATCCTCAATACTCAATCTTCAATCCTCAATCCTCAATCCTCAATCCTCAATCTTCAATCCTCAATACCCAATCCTCACTCTTCAATCCTCAAACCTCAATCCTCAATTCTCAACCCTCAATCCCCGGTCCTCCGTCCTCAGTCCTCAAACCTCAATCCTCAAACCTCAGCCCTCATTCTCAAACCTCAGTCCTCAACACTCAATCATCAATATTCAATCCTCAATACTCAATCTTCAATCCTGATTCTTCAATCCTCAATACCCAATCCTCAATCTTCAACACTCAATCCACAATCCTGAATTCTCAATCCTCAATCCTCAATCCTCAGACCTCAAACATAAATGCTCAACCCTCAGTCCTCGTCCTCAATCCACAACCCTCAATCCTCAATCCTCAATCTTCAATCATTAATAGTCAATCTTCAATCCACAATCCTCAATCCTCAATCCTCAATCCTCAACCCTCAATCCTCAACTTCCAATCCTCAATACCCAATCCTCAGTCTTCAATCCTCAATCCTCAATCCTCAATCCTCAATCCTCAATCCTCAATCCTCAGTCCTCAAACCTCAATCCTGAATCCTCAATCCTGAATACTCAATCTTCAGCCCTGAGTCCTCAACAATCAGTTGTCAATCCTCAATCCTCAATAGAACGTCCTCAATTCACAGTTTTCAATACTCAATACTCAATCTGCAATCTTCAGATTTCTATACACAAACATCAATTCTCATCACTAAACCCTCAATAGTCAGTCCACAATCCTCAACCTTCAATCGCCAATCCTCAATCCTCAATCCTCAATCTTAATCTTCAATCCTCAATACTCAATCTTCAATCCTCAATCCTCAATCCTCAATCTTAATCTTCAATCCTCAATACTCAATCTTCAACCCTCAATCCTCAATCCTCAATCCTCAACACTCAATCCTCAATCTTCAATCCTCAATACTCAGTCGTCAATACTCTACCATCAATCTTCAATCCTCAATCCTCAATGCTCAATACTCAATCCTCATTCTTCAATCCTCAATACCCAATCCTCAATCTTCAATCCTGAATCCTCAATGCTCAATTCTCAATCCTCAATCCTCAACCCTCAATATTCAATCCTCAATACTCAATCTTCAATCCTCAATCCTCAATCCTCAGTCATCAGTTCTCAATCTTCAATTCTCAATCGTGAATCCTCACTCCTCAATCCTCAATCCTCAATCCTCGTTCCTCAAACCTCAATCCTCAAACCTCAGTCCTCATTCTCAATTCTCAATGCTCAATTCTCAATCCTCAATCCTCAATCCTCAATCCTCAATCCTCAGTCCTCAGTCCTCAAACCACAATCCTCAACCCTCAGCCCTCATCCTCATTCCTCAATCCTCAACCCTCAGTCCTCCGTCCTCAAACCTCAAACCTCAGCCCTCAGACCTCATCCTCAATACTCAATCCTCAATCCTCAATCCTCAATCTTCAATCCTCAATACTCAATCTTCAATCCTCAATCCACAGTCCTCAAACCTCAATTCTGAATCCTGAATACTCAATCTTCAATCCTCAATCCTCAGTCCTCAATACTCTACCATCAATCTTCAATCCTCAATCCTCAATGCTCAATACTCGATCCTCATTCTTCAATCCTCAATACCCAATCCTCAATCTTCAATCCTGAATCCTCAATGCTCAATTCTCAATCCTCAATCCTCAACCCTCAATATTCAATCCTCAATACTCAATCTTCAATCCTCAATACTCAGTCATCAATTCTCAATCTTCAATTCTCAATCGTGAATCCTCACTCCTCAATCCTCAATCCTCAATCCTCGTTCCTCAAACCTCAATCCTCAACCCTCAGCCCTCATTCTCAATTCTCAATGCTCAATTCTCAATCCTCAATCCTCAATCCTCAATCCTCAATCTTCAATCCTCAATAATCAATCTCCAATCCTAGATCCTCAATCCCCAATCATCAATCCTTAATCCTCAATCTTGAATCCTCGATACCCAGTCCTCAATCTTCAATGCTCAATGCTCAATCCTCAATCCTCAATCCTCAGTCCTCAATCCTCAATCCTCAATTCTCAAACCTCAAACCTCAACCAGCAGTCCTCGTCCTCAAACCTCAACCCTCAATCCTCCATCCTCAACCTTCAATCATCAATACTCAATCTTCAATCCTCAATCCTCAATCCTCAATCCTCAATCCTCGATCCTCAATCCTCAATCTTCAACCCTCAATCCTCGATCCTCAATCCTCAAACCTCAATCTTCAATCCTCAATACTCAATCATCAATCCTCAATCCTCAATCCTCAATCCTCAATCCTCAATCCTCAATCCTCAATCCTCAATCCTCAATCTTCAATCCTCAATACTCAATCTTCAATCCTCAATCCTCAATCTTCTATCCTCAATCCTCTTTCTCCAGTCCTCAACACCCAATCCTCAATCTTCAATCCCAAATCCTCAATCCTAAATTCTCAATCCTCAATCCTCAATCCACAGAACTCAAACATCAATACTCAACTCTCAGTCCTCGTTCTCAATCCACAGCCCTCAATCCTCAATCCTCGATCTTCAATCCTCAATACTCAATCATCAATCCTCAAGTCCTCAACACCCAATCCTCAATCTTCAATCCCAAATCCTCAATCCTAAATTCTCAATCCTCAATCCTCAATCCTCAGAACTCAAACATCAATACTCAACTCTCAGTCCTCGTTCTCAATCCACAATCCTCAATCCTCAACCCTCAATTCTCAATCTTCAATCCTCAATCCTCAATCTTCAATCCCCAATCTTCAATCCTCAAACCTCAATAAACAATCTTCAATCCTCAATCCTCAAACCTCTATACTCAATCCTCAATCATCAATCCTCAATCTCCAATACTCAATCCTCAATCCTCAATCCTCAATCCTCAATCCTCAATCATCAATCCTCAATCTTCAATACTCAATCCTCAGTCCTCAATCCTCAATCCTCAAATCTCAACCCTCAATCCTCAGTCCTCAGTCCTCAGTCCTCAAACCTCAATCCTCAACCCTCAGCCCTCATTCTCAATCCTCAATCCTCAACCCTCAACCCTCAATCCTCAACTTCCAATCCTCAATACCCAATCCTCAGTCTTCAATCCTCAATCCTCAATCCTCAATCCTCAATCCTCAATCCTCAATCCTCAGTCCTCAAACTTCAATCCTGAATCCTCAATCCTGAATCCTCAATCTTCAGCCCTGAGTCCTCAACAATCAGTTGTCAATCCTCAATCCTCAATAGAACGTCCTCAATTCACAGTTTTCAATACTCAATACTCAATCTGCAATCTTCAGATTTCTATACACAAACATCAATTCTCATCACTCAACCCTCAATGGTCAGTCCACAATCCTCAACCTTCAATCGTCAATCCTCAATCCTCAATCCTCAATCTTAATCCTCAATCCTCAATCCTCAATCCTCAATCCTCAATCCTCAATCTTCAATCCTCAATCCTGAATGTTCAATTCTCAATCCTCAATCCTCAAACCTCAACCTTCAATCCTCAATACTCAATCTTCAATCCTCAATCCTCAATCCTCTGTCATCAATCCTCAAACTTCAATTCTCAATCGTGAATCCTCACTCCTCAATCCTCAACCCTCAATCCTCGTTCCTCAAACCTCAATCCTCAACCCTCAGTCCTCATCCTCAATTCTAAATTCTCAATTCTCAATCCTCAATCCTCAATCCTCAATCCTCAATCTTCAATCCTCAATAATCAATCTCCAATCCTGCATTCTCAATCCCCAATCCTCAATCCTTAATCCTCAATCTTGAATCCTCAATCCCCAGTCCTCAATCTTCAATCCTCAATGATCAATCCGCAATCCTCAATCCTCAGTCCTCAATCCTCAATCCTCAACCCTCAAACCTCAAACCTCAACCGTCAGTCCTCGTCCTCAAACCTCAACCCTCAATCCTCCATCCTCAATCTTCAATCATCAATACTCAATCTTCAATCCTCAATCCTCAATCCTCAATCCTCAATCCTCGATCCTCAATCCTCAATCTTCAACCCTCAATCCTCGATCCTCAATCCTCAAACCTCAATCTTCAATCCTCAATACTCAATCTTCAATCCTCAATCCTCAATCCTCAATCCTCAGTCCTCAATCCTCAATCCTCAATCTTCAATCCTCAATACTAAATCTTCAATCCTCAATCCTCAATCTTCTATCCTCAATCCTCTTTCTCCAGTCCTCAACACCCAATCCTCAATCTTCAATCCCAAATCCTCAATCCTCAATCCTCAATCCTCAACCCTCAATCCTCTACGTTCAATCCTAAATACCCATTCCTCAGTCTTCAATCCTCAATCCTCAATCCTCAATCCTCAATCCTCAATCCTCAGTCATCAAACCTCAATCCTGAATCCTCAATCCTGAATCCTCAATCTTCAGCCCTGAGTCCTCAACAATCAGTTGTCAATCCTCAATCCTCAATAGAATATCCTCAATTCACAGGTTTCAATACTCAATACTCAATCTGCAATCTTCAGATCTCTATACACAAACATCAATACTCATCACTCAACCCTCAATACTCAGTCCCCAATCCTCAATCTTCAATCCTCAATCCTCAATCCTCAATCCTCAATCTTAATCTTCAATCCTCAATACTCAATCTTCAATCCTCAATCCTCAATCCTCAATCCTCAATCCTCAATCCTCAATCTTCAATCCTCAATACTCAATCTTCAATCCTCAATCCTGAATCCTCAACTCTCAATCCTCAATCCTCAATCCTCAATCGTCAATCTTCACTCCTCAATACTCAATCTTCAATCCTCAATCCTCAATCCTCAATCCACATTCTTCAATCCTCAATTCCCTATCCTCAATCCTCAATCCTCAATCCTCAATCCTCAATCCTCAATCGTCAATCCTCAATCCCCAATCCTCAATCTTCAATCCTCAGTCCCAAATCCTCAATCTTCAATACTCAATCCTCAATCCTCAATCCTCAATCCTCAATCTTAATCTTCAATCCTCAATACTCAATCTTCAATCCTCAATCCTCAATGCTCAATCCTCAATCCTCAATCTTCAATCCTCAGTACTCAATCTTCAATCCTCAATCCTGAATCCTCAACCCTCAATCCTCAATCCTCAATCCTGAATCGTCAATCTTCACTCCTCAATACTCAATCTTCAATCCTCAATCCTCAATCCTCAATCCACATTCTTCAATCCTCAATTCCCTATCCTCAATCTTCAATCCTCAATCCTCAATCCGCAATCGTCAATCCTCAGTCCTCAATCCTCAATCTTCAATCCTCAGTCCCAAATCCTCAATCTTCAATACTCAATCCTCAAACCTCAAACTTCAATCCTCAATACTCAATCTTCAATCCTCAATCCTCAATCCTCAATACACAATCCTCATTCTTCAATCCTCAATACCCAATCCCCAATCTTCAATCCTCAATCCTCAATCCTCAATTCTCAACCCTCAGTCCTCAATCCTCAATCCTCAATCCTCAAACCTCAAACCTCAACCGTCAGTCCTCGTCCTCAAACCTCAACACTCAATCCTCCATCCTCAATCTTCAATCATCAATACTCAATCTTCAATCCTCAATCCTCAATCCTCAGACTTCATACATCAATACTCAACCCACAGTCGTCGTCCTCAATCCACAACCATCAATCCTCAATCCCCAATCTTGAATCATTAATATTCAATCTTCAATCCACAATCCTCAATCCTCAATCCTCAACCCACAATCCTCTACGTTCAATCCTCAATACCCAATCCTCAGTCTTCAATCCTCAATCCTCAATCCTCGTTCCTCAATCCTCAATCCTCAACCCTCAGTCCTCATTCTCAATTCTCAATGCTCAATTCTCAATCCTCAACCCTCAGTCCTCATTCTCAATTCTCAATGCTCAATTCTCAATTCTCAATCCTCATTCCTCAATCCTCAATCTTCAATCCTCAATAATCAATCTCCTATCCTAGATCATCAATTCCCAATACTCTATCATTAATCCACAATATTCAATCCTCTATCCCCAGTCCTCAATCTTCAATCCCCAAAGCTCAATAATCAATCCTCAATCCTCAGTCCTCAATCCTCAATCCTCAGTGCTCAATCCTCAATCCTCAATACTCAAACCTCAATCCTCAACCGTCAGTGCTTGTCCTCAATCCTCAACCCTCAATACTCAATCCTCAATCCTCAATCTTCAATCATCAATACTCACTCTTCAATCCTCAATCCTCAATCCTCAATCCTCAATCCTCAATCCTCAATATTCAATACACAACCCTCAAACATCAATCCTCAATACTCAATCATCAATCCTCAATTCTCAATACTCAATGGAATATCCTGAATTCTCAGTTTTCAATACTCAATCCTCAATCTTCAATCATCAAGTCTCCATCCACAAACATCAATTCTCATCACTCAACCCTCAACACTCAATTCTCAATACTCAATCCTCAATCTTGAATCCTCTATCCTCAATCCTCAATCCTCAATCCTCAATCCTCAATCACCAATCCTCAATCTTCAACACTCAAGCCTCAATCCTCAATCCTCAATCCTCAATCCTCAATCTTCAATCATCAATCCTCAATCTTCAATACTCAATCCTCAATCCTCAATCCTCAATCCTCAATACTCAACCATCAGTCCTCAATTCTGAATACTCAATAGAATATACTGAATTCTTAGTATTCAATACTCAAACCTCAATCCTCAACCCTCAGACCTCATCCTCCATCCTCAATCCTCAATCCTCAAACCTCAATCTTCAATCATCAATACTCAATCTTCGATCCTCAATGCTCAACCCTCAATCCTCAATCCTCAATCCTCAGTCATGAATACTTAATCTTCAATACTCAGACCTCAATACTCAAGCCTCAATACTCAATCATCAATCTTCAATCCTCAACACTCAATCCTGAATCCTCAATCCGCAGTCCTCAATCTTCAATCCTCAATACACAATCTTCAATCCTCAATATTCAACACACAACCCTCAACCTTCAATCCTCAATACTCAACCATCAATCCACAATTCTCAATACTCAATAGAATACCCTGAAATCTCAGTTTTCAATACTCAATCCTCATTCTTCAATATTCAAGTTTCCATCCACAAACATCAATACTCATCACTCAATCCTCAACACTCATTCCTCAATCTTCAATCCTCAATCCTCAATCCTCAATCCTCAATCCTCAATCCTCAATCCTCAGTCATGAATACTCAATCTTCAATACTCAATCCTCAATCCTCAATCCTCCATCCTCAATACCCAATCCTTAATCCTCAATCTTCAATCCTCAATCCCGAGTCCTCAATCTTCAATCCTCAATGCTCAATCATCAATCCTGAACCGTCAGACCTCGTCCTCAATCCTCAACCCTCAATCCTCAATCCTCAATCTTCAATCATCAATACTCTATCTTCAATCCTCAATCTTCAATCCTCAATCCTCAATCCTCAATCCTCAACATTCAACACACAGCGCCCAACCATCAATCCTCAATTCTCAATACTCAATAGAATACCCTGAATTCTCATGATTCAATACTCAATCCACAATACTCAATAATCAAATCTCAACCCTCAAACATCATTTCTCAACACTCAGTCCTCAACACTCAGTCCTCTCTCTTCAATCCTCCATCCTCAATCCTCAATCCTGAACCGTCAGACCTCGTCCTCAATCCTCAGCCCTCAATCCTCAAACCTCAATCTTCAATCATCAATACTCAATCTTCAATCCTCAATCTTCAATCCTCAGTCCTCAATCCTCAATCCTCAATATTCAACACACAACCCCCAACCATCAATCCTGAATTCTCAATACTCAATAGAATACCCTGAATTCTCATGATTCAATACTCAATCCACAATATTCAATAATCAAATCTCAATCCTCAAACATCATTTCTCAACACTCAATCCTCAACACTCAGTCCTCTCTCTTCAATCCTCCATCCTCAATCCTCAATCCTCAAGCGTCAATCCTCAATCCTCAATCCTCAGTCCTCAGTCCTCAATCTTCAATACTCAATCCTCAATCCTCCATATTCAACACACAACCCTCAACCATCTATCCTCAATGCTCAAACATCAATCCTCAATTCTCAATACTCAATAGGATATCCTGAAATCTCAGTTTTCAATACTCAATCCTCAATCTTCAATCTTCAAATCTCCATCCACAAACATCAATTCTCATCACTCAACCCTCAACACTCAGTCCTCAATCTTCAATACTCAATCCTCAATCCTCAATCCTCAATCCTCAATACTCAACCATCAATCCTCAATTCTCAAGACTCAATCTTCAATCCTCAATCCTGAATCCTCAATCATCAATACTCAACCTTCAAGCCTCAATCCTCAATCTTCAATCCTCAACCCTCAATCCTCAATCCACAATCCTCAATCCTCACTCCTCAATCCTCAATCCTGAATCGTCAATCTTCCATCCTCAATACTCAATCTTCAATCCTCAATCCTCATTCCTCAATCCTCAATCCTCAATCTTCAATCCTCAATACTCAATCTTCAATCCTCAAATCCTCTATCCTCATCCCTCAATCCTCAATCCTCAATCCTCAATTCTCAATCCTCAATCCTCAGTCCTCAGTCCTCAAACCACAATCCTCAACCCTCATCCCTCATCCTCAATCCTCAATCCTCAACCCTCAGTCCTCCGTCCTCAAACCTCAATCCTCAGCCCTCAGACCTCATCCTCGATCCTCAATCCTCAATCCTCAATCCTCAATATTCAATCCTCAATACTCAATCTTCAATCCTCAATCCTCAGTCCTCAAACCTCAATTCTGAATCCTGAATACTAAACCTTCAATCCTCAATCCTCAGCCCTGAATACTCTACCATCAATTTTCAATCCTCAATCCCCAATGCTCAATCCTCAATCCTCATTCTTCAATCCTCAATACCCAATCCTCAATCTTCAATCCTCAATGCTCAATCCTCAATCCTCGATCCTCAGTCCTCAATCCTCAATCCTCAATCCTCAAACCTCAAACCTCAACCGTCAGTCCTCGTCCTCAAACCTCAACCCTCAATCCTCCATCCTCAATCTTCAATCATCAATACTCAATCTTCAATCCCCAATCCTCAATCCTCAATGCTCAATCCTCAGTCATCAAACCTCAATCCTCATCCTCAATTCTCAATTCTCAATCCTCAATCCTCAATCCTCAATCTCAATCCTCAATAATCAATCTCCTATCGTAGATCCTCAATCCACAATACTCTATCCTTAATCCTCTATATTCAATCCTCTATCGCCAGTCCACAATCTTCAATCCCCAAAGCTCAATAGTCAATCCTCAATCCTCAGTCCTCAATCCCCAATCCTCAGTCCGCAATCCTCAATCCTCAATACTCAAACCTCAACCCTCAACGTCAGTCCTCGTCCTCAATCCTCAACCCCCAATCCTCAATCCTCAATCTTCAATCATCAATACACAATCTTCAATCCTCAATCCTCAATCCTCAATACTCAATCCTCAATCCTCAATATTCAATACACAACCCTCAAACATCAATACTCAATACTCAATCATCAATCCTCAATTCTCAATTCTCAATAGAATATCCTGAATTCTCAGCCTTCAATACTCAATCCTCAATCTTCAATCTTCAAGTCTCCATCCACAAACATCAATTCTCATCACTCAACCCTCAACACTCAATCCTCAATCCTCAATCCTCAATCTTCAATCCTCAATCCTCAAACCTCTATCCTCAATCCTCAATCCTCAATCACCAATACTCAATCTTCAACACTCAATCCTCAATCCTCAATCCTCAATCCTCAATCCTCAATCATCAGTCCTCAATCTTCAATACTCAATCCTCAACCCTCAATCCTCAATCCTCAATCCTCAGTCATGAATACTCAATCGTCAATACACATCCTCAATCCTCAATCCTCAATCCTCAATCCTCAATCCTCAATCCTCAATCCTCATCCCTCAAACATCAATCCTCAACCCTCAGTCCTCATCCTCAATTCTCAATTCTCAAACCTCAATCCTCAATTCTCAATCTTCAATCCTCAATAATCAATCTCCAATCCTAGATCCTCAATCCCCAATCCTCAATCGTTAATCCTCAATCTTCAATCCTCAAACCACTGTCCTCATTCCTCAATACTCAATCTTCAGTCCTCAATCCTCAATTCTCAATCCTCAATACTCAATCCTCAATCCCCGATCCCCAATCTTCAATCCTCAATCCTCAACCCTCAATCCTCATTCCTCAATCTTCAATCCTCAATACTCAATCTTCAATTCTCAATCCGCAATCCTCAATCCTCAATCCTCAATCCTCAATCCTCAAACTTCAATCCTCAACCGTCAGTCCTCGTACTCAATCCTCAACCCTCAACCCTCAATCCTCAATCTTCAATCATCAATACTCAATCTTCAATCCTCAATTCTCAATCCTCAATCTTCAATCCTCAATCCTCAATATTCAACACACACCCATCTACCATCAATTCTCAATACTCAACCATCAATCCTCAATTCTCAATACTCAATAGAATATCCTGAATTCTCATGATTCAATACTCAATCCACAATATTCAATAATCTAATCTCAATCCTCAAACATCAATTCTCAACACGCATTCCTCAACACTCGGCCCTCTCTCTTCAATCCTCCATCGTCTATCATCTATCCTGAAGTGTCAATCCTCAATCCTCAATCCTCAACCATCAATCGTCAGGCCTCAAACCTCAATTCCGAATCCTCAATCCTGAATGCTCAATCTTCATTCCACAGTCCGCAACAATCAATTGTCAATCCTCAATCCTCAATAGAGTATCCTCAATTCGCAGTTTTCAATACTCAATCCCCAATCTTCAATCTTGAAATCTCAATCCACAGACATCAATTCTCATCACTCAACCCTCAACACTCAGTCCTCAATCTTCAATCCTCAATCCTCAATCCTCAATCTTCAATCCTCCATACTCAACCTTCAATCCTCGATCCTCAATCATCAATCCTCAATACTCAATCCTCAGTCATCAATCCTCAATCTTCAATACTCAATCCTCAATAATCAATCCTGAATCCTCAATCCTCAATCCTCATTCCTCAAACCTCAATCCTCAACCCTCAGTCCTCATACTCAATTCTCAATCCTCATTCCTCAATCCTCAATCCTCAATCCTCAATCCTCAATCCTCAATACTCAATCCTTAATCCTCAATCTTCAATCCTCAATCCCGACTCCTCAATCTTCAATCCTCAATGCTCAATCATCAATCCTGAACCGTCAGACCTCGTCCTCAATCCTCAGCCATCAATCCTCAAACCTCAATCTTCAATCATCAATACTCAATCTTCAATCCTCAATCTTCAATCCTCAGTCCTCAATCCTCAATCCTCAATATTCAGCACACAACCCCCAACCATCAATACTCAATTCTCAATACTCAATAGAATACCCTGAATTCTCATGATTCAATACTCAATCCACAATATTCAATAATCAAATCTCAATCCTCAAACATCATTTCTCAACATTCAATCCTCAACACTCAGTCCTCTCTCTTCAATCCTCCATCGTCTATCCTCTATCCTCAAGTGTCAATCCTTAATCCTCAATCCTCAACCCTCAATCGTCAGGCCTCAAACCTCAATTCCGAATCCTCAATCCTGAATGCTCAATCTTCATCCCACAGTCCGCAACAATCAATTGTCAATCCTCAATCCTCAATAGAGTATCCTCAATTCACAGTTTTCAATACTCAATCCCCAATCTTCAATCTTCAAATCTCAATCCACAGACATCAATTCTCATCACTCAACCCTCAACACTCAGTCCTCAATCTTCAATCCTCAATCCTCAATCCTCAATCTTCAATCCTCCATACTCAACCTTCAATCCTCGATCCTCAATCATCAATCCTCAATCCTCAATCCTCAGTCATCAATCCTCAATCTTCAATACTCAATCCTCAATAATCAATCCTGAATCCTCAATCCTCAATTCTCATTCCTCAAACCTCAATCCTCAACCCTCAGTCCTCATACTCAATTCTCAATCCTCATTCCTCAATCCTCAATCCTCAATACTCAATCCTCAATCCTCAATACTCAATCCTTAATCCTCAATCTTCAATCCTCAATCCCGAGTCCTCAATCTTCAATCCTCAATGCTCAATCATCAATCCTGAACCGTCAGACCTCGTCCTCAATCCTCAGCCCTCAATCCTCAAACCTCAATCTTCAATCATCAATACTCAATCTTCAATCCTCAATCTTCAATCCTCAGTCCTCAATCCTCAATCCTCAGTATTCAACACACAACCCCCAACCATCAATCCTGAATTCTCAATACTCAATAGAATACCCTGAATTCTCATGATTCAATACTCAATCCACAATATTCAATAATCAAATCTCAATCCTCAAACATCATTTCTCAACACTCAATCCTCAACACTCAGTCCTCTCTCTTCAATCCTCCATCCTCAATCCTCAATCCTCAAGCGTCAATCCTCAATCCTCAATCCTCAGTCCTCAGTCCTCAATCTTCAATACTCAATCCTCAATCCTCCATATTCAACACACAACCCTCAACCATCTATCCTCAATGCTCAAACATCAATCCTCAATTCTCAATACTCAATAGGATATCCTGAATTCTCAGTTTTCAATACTCAATCCTCAATCTTCAATCTTCAAATCTCCATCCACAAACATCAATTCTCATCACTCAACCCTCAACACTCAGTCCTCAATCTTCAATACTCAATCCTCAATCCTCAATCCTCAATCCTCAATACTCAACCATCAATCCTCAATTCTCAATACTCAATCTTCAATCCTCAATCCTGAATCCTCAGTCATCAATACTCAACCTTCAATCCTCAATCCTCAATCTTCAATCCTCAACCCTCAATCCTCAATCCACAATCCTCAATCCTCACTCCTCAATCCTCAATCCTGAATCGTCAATCTTCCATCCTCAATACTCAATCTTCAATCCTCAATCCTCATTCCTCAATCCTCAATCCTCAACCTTCAATCCTCAATACTCAATCTTCAATCCTCAATCCTCTATCCTCATCCCTCAATCCTCAATCCTCAATCCTCAATTCTCAATCCTCAATCCTCAGTCCTCAGTCCTCAAACCACAATCCTCAACCCTCAGCCCTCATCCTCAATCCTCAATCCTCAACCCTCAGTCCTCCGTCCTCAAACCTCAATCCTCAGCCCTCAGACCTCATCCTCGATCCTCAATCCTCAATCCTCAATCCTCAATATTCAATCCTCAATACTCAATCTTCAATCCTCAATCCTCAGTCCTCAAACCTCAATTCTGAATCCTGAATACTAAACCTTCAATCCTCAATCCTCAGCCCTGAATACTCTACCATCAATTTTCAATCCTCAATCCCCAATGCTCAATCCTCAATCCTCATTCTTCAATCCTCAATACCCAATCCTCAATCTTCAATCCTCTATCCTCAATGCTCAATTCTCAATCCTCAATCCCCAAACCTCAATCTTCAATCTTCAATACTCGATCTTCAATCCTCAATCCTCAATCCTCAGTCATCAATCCTCAATCCTGAATCCCCAATCTTCAATCCTCAATAATCAATCTCCAATACTAGATCCTCAATCCCCAATCCTGAATCCTTAATCCTCAATCCTGAATTCTCAATCCCCAGTCCTCAATCTTCAATCCTCAATGCTCAATCCTCAATCCTCGATCCTCAGTCCTCAATCCTCAATCCTCAATCCTCAAACCTCAAACCTCAACCGTCAGTCCTCGTCCTCAAACCTCAACCCTCAATCCTCCATCCTCAATCTTCAATCATCAATACTCAATCTTCAATCCCCAATCCTCAATCCTCAATCCTCAATCCTCAATCCTCAATCCTCAATATTCAACGCACAACCCTAAACCATCAATCCTCAATACTCAACCATCAATCCTCAGTTCTCAATACTCAATAGAATATCCTGAATTCTCATGGTTCAATACTCAATCCGCAATATTCAATAATCAAATCTCAATCCCCAAACATCAATTCTCAATACTCAATCCTCAACACTCAGTTCTCTCTCTTCAATCCTCAATCCTCAATCCTCAATCTTCAATCCTCAACACTCAATCTTCAATCCTCAATCCTCAATTCTCAATCCTCAATGCTCAATCCTCAATCCTCAATCCTCAATCCTCAATCCTCAATAATCAGTCCTCAATCTTCAATCCTCAATACCCAATCCTCAGGCTTCGATCCTCAATCCTCAATCCTCAATCCTCAATGCTCAATCCTCAGTCATCAAACCTCAATCCTCATCCTCAATTCTCAATTCTCAATCCTCAATCCTCAATCCTCAATCTCAATCCTCAATAATCAATCTCCTATCCTAGATCCTCAATCCACAATACTCTATCCTTAATCCTCTATATTCAATCCTCTATCGCCAGTCCACAATCTTCAATCCCCAAAGCTCAATAGTCAATCCTCAATCCTCAGTCCTCAATCCCCAATCCTCAGTCCGCAATCCTCAATCCTCAATACTCAAACCTCAACCCTCAACGTCAGTCCTCGTCCTCAATCCTCAACCCCCAATCCTCAATCCTCAATCTTCAATCATCAATACACAATCTTCAATCCTCAATCCTCAATCCTCAATACTCAATCCTCAATCCTCAATATTCAATACACAACCCTCAAACATCAATACTCAATACTCAATCATCAATCCTCAATTCTCAATTCTCAATAGAATATCCTGAATTCTCAGCCTTCAATACTCAATCCTCAATCTTCAATCTTCAAGTCTCCATCCACAAACATCAATTCTCATCACTCAACCCTCAACACTCAATCCTCAATCCTCAATCCTCAATCTTCAATCCTCAATCCTCAAACCTCTATCCTCAATCCTCAATCCTCAATCACCAATACTCAATCTTCAACACTCAATCCTCAATCCTCAATCCTCAATCCTCAATCCTCAATCATCAGTCCTCAATCTTCAATACTCAATCCTCAACCCTCAATCCTCAATCCTCAATCCTCAGTCATGAATACTCAATCGTCAATACACATCCTCAATCCTCAATCCTCAATCCTCAATCCTCAATCCTCAATCCTCAATCCTCATCCCTCAAACATCAATCCTCAACCCTCAGTCCTCATCCTCAATTCTCAATTCTCAAACCTCAATCCTCAATTCTCAATCTTCAATCCTCAATAATCAATCTCCAATCCTAGATCCTCAATCCCCAATCCTCAATCGTTAATCCTCAATCTTCAATCCTCAAACCACTGTCCTCAATCCTCAATACTCAATCTTCAATCCTCAATCCTCAATTCTCAATCCTCAATACTCAATCCTCAATCCCCGATCCCCAATCTTCAATCCTCAATCCTCAACCCTCAATCCTCATTCCTCAATCTTCAATCCTCAATACTCAATCTTCAATTCTCAATCCGCAATCCTCAATCCTCAATCCTCAATCCTCAATCCTCAAACTTCAATCCTCAACCGTCAGTCCTCGTACTCAATCCTCAACCCTCAACCCTCAATCCTCAATCTTCAATCATCAATACTCAATCTTCAATCCTCAATTCTCAATCCTCAATCTTCAATCCTCAATCCTCAATATTCAACACACACCCATCTACCATCAATTCTCAATACTCAACCATCAATCCTCAATTCTCAATACTCAATAGAATATCCTGAATTCTCATGATTCAATACTCAATCCACAATATTCAATAATCTAATCTCAATCCTCAAACATCAATTCTCAACACGCATTCCTCAACACTCGGTCCTCTCTCTTCAATCCTCCATCGTCTATCATCTATCCTGAAGTGTCAATCCTCAATCCTCAATCCTCAACCCTCAATCGTCAGGCCTCAAACCTCAATTCCGAATCCTCAATCCTGAATGCTCAATCTTCATTCCACAGTCCGCAACAATCAATTGTCAATCCTCAATCCTCAATAGAGTATCCTCAATTCGCAGTTTTCAATACTCAATCCCCAATCTTCAATCTTGAAATCTCAATCCACAGACATCAATTCTCATCACTCAACCCTCAACACTCAGTCCTCAATCTTCAATCCTCAATCCTCAATCCTCAATCTTCAATCCTCCATACTCAACCTTCAATCCTCGATCCTCAATCATCAATCCTCAATCCTCAATCCTCAGTCATCAATCCTCAATCTTCAATACTCAATCCTCAATAATCAATCCTGAATCCTCAATCCTCAATCCTCATTCCTCAAACCTCAATCCTCAACCCTCAGTCCTCATACTCAATTCTCAATCCTCATTCCTCAATCCTCAATCCTCAATCCTCAATCCTCAATCCTCAATATTCAACGCACAACCCTCAACCATTAATCCTCAATACTCAACCATCAATCCTCAGTTCTCAATACCCAATAGAATATCCTGAATTCTCATGGTTCAATACTCAATCCGCAATATTCAATAATCAAATCTCAATCCCCAAAGATCAATTCTCAATACTCAATCCTCAACACTCAGTTCTCTCTCTTCAATCCTCAATCCTCAATTCTCGATCTTCAATGCTCAACACTCAATCTTCAATCCTCAATCCTCAATTCTCAATCCTCAATGCTCAATCCTCAATCCTCAATCCTCAACCCTCAATCCTCAATAATCAGTCCTCAATCTTCAATCCTCAATACCCAATCCTCAGTCTTCGATCCTCAATCCTCAATCCTCAATCCTCAATCCTCAATCCTCAGTCCTCAAACCTCAATCCTCATCCTCAATTCTCAATTCTCAATCCTCAATCCTCAATCCTCAATCTTCAATCCTCAATAATCAATCTCCTATCCTAGATCCTCAATCCATAATACTCTTTCCTTAATCCTCCATATTCAATCCTCTATCCCCAGTCCACAATCTTCAATCCCCAAAGCTCAATAGTCAATCCTCAATCCTCAGTCCTCAATCCCCAATCCTCAGTCCTCAATCCTCAATCCTCAATCCTCAATTCTCAATCCTCAATACCCAATCCTCAATCCCCGATTCTCAATCTTCAATCCTCAATCCTCAACCCTCAATCCTCATTCCTCAATCCTCAGTCCTTAATACTCAATCTTCAATTCTCAATCCGCAATCCTCAATCCTCAATCCTCAATCATCAATCCTCAATCCTCAATCCTCAGTCATCAATCCTCAATCTTCAATACTCAATCCTCAATAATCAATCCTGAATCCTCAATCCTCAATCCTCATTCCTCAAACCTCAATCCTCAACCCTCAGTCCTCATACTCAATTCTCAATCCTCATTCCTCAATCCTCAATCCTCAATCCTCAATCCTCAATCCTCAATATTCAACGCACAACCCTCAACCATTAATCCTCAATACTCAACCATCAATCCTCAGTTCTCAATACCCAATAGAATATCCTGAATTCTCATGGTTCAATACTCAATCCGCAATATTCAACAATCAAATCTCAATCCCCAAAGATCAATTCTCAATACTCAATCCTCAACACTCAGTTCTCTCTCTTCAATCCTCAATCCTCAATTCTCGATCTTCAATGCTCAACACTCAATCTTCAATCCTCAATCCTCAATTCTCAATCCTCAATGCTCAATCCTCAATCCTCAATCCTCAACCCTCAATCCTCAATAATCAGTCCTCAATCTTCAATCCTCAATACCCAATCCTCAGTCTTCGATCCTCAATCCTCAATCCTCAATCCTCAATCCTCAATCCTCATTCCTCAAACCTCAATCCTCATCCTCAATTCTCAATTCTCAATCCTCAATCCTCAATCCTCAATCTTCAATCCTCAATAATCAATCTCCTATCCTAGATCCTCAATCCACAATACTCTTTCCTTAATCCTCCATATTCAATCCTCTATCCCCAGTCCACAATCTTCAATCCCCAAAGCTCAATAGTCAATCCTCAATCCTCAGTCCTCAATCCCCAATCCTCAGTCCTCAATCCTCAATCCTCAATCCTCAATTCTCAATCCTCAATACCCAATCCTCAATCCCCGATTCTCAATCTTCAATCCTCAATCCTCAACCCTCAATCCTCATTCCTCAATCCTCAGTCCTTAATACTCAATCTTCAATTCTCAATCCGCAATCCTCAATCCTCAATCCTCAATTCTCAATCCTCAAACTTCAATCCTCAACCGTCAGTCCTCGTACTCAATCCTCAACCCTCAACCCTCAATCCTCAATCTTCAATCATCAATACTCAATCTTCAATCCTCAATTCTCAATCCTCAATCTTCAATCCTCAATCCTCAATATTCAACACACACACATCTACCATCAATTCTCAATACTCAACCATCAATCCTCAATTCTCAATACTCAATAGAATATCCTGAATTCTCATGATTCAATACTCAATCCACAATATTCAATAATCAAAGCTCAATCCTCAAACATCAATTCTCAACACGCATTCCTCAACACTCGGTCCTCTCTCTTCAATCCTACATCGTCTATCCTCTATCCTCAAGTGTCAATCCTCAATCCTCAATCCTCAACCATCAATCGTCAGGCCTCAAACCTCAATTCCGAATCCTCAATCCTGAATGCTCAAACTTCATCCCACAGTCCGCAACAATCAATTGTCAATCCTCAATCCTCAATAGAGTATCCTCAATTCACAGTTTTCAATACTCAATCCCCAATCTTCAATCTTCAAATCTCAATCCACAGACATCAATTCTCATCACTCAACCCTCAACACTCAGTCCTCAATCGTCAATCCTCAATCCTCAATCCTCAATCTTCATTCCTCCATACTCAACCTTCAATCCTCGATCCACAATGATCAATCCTCAATCCTCAATCCTCAGTCATCAATCCTCAATCTTCAATACTCAATCCTCAATCCTCAATCCTGAATCCTCAATCCTCAATCGTCATTCCTCAAACCTCAATCCTCAACCCTCAGTCCTCATACTCAATTCTCAATCCTCATTCCTCAATCCTCAATCTTCAATCCTCAATAATCAATTTCCTATCCTAGATCATCAATTCCCAATACTCTATCATTAATCCTCAATATTCAATCCTCTATCACCAGTCCTCAATCTTCAATCCCCAAAGCTCAATAATCAATCCTCAATCCTCAGTCCTCAATCCTCAATCCTCAGTGCTCAATCCTCAATCCTCAATACTCAAGCCTCAATCCTCAACCGTCAGTGCTTGTCCTCAAACCTCAACCCTCAATACTCAATCCTCAATCCTCAATCTTCAATCATCAATACTCACTCTTCAATCCTCAATCCTCAATCCTCAATCCTCAATCCTCAATCCTCAATATTCAATACACAACCCTCAAACATCAATCCTCAATACTCAATCATCAATCCTCAATTCTCAATACTCAATGGAATATCCTGAATTCTCAGTTTTCAATACTCAATCCTCAATCTTCAATCATCAAGTCTCCATCCACAAACATCAATTCTCATCACTCAACCCTCAACACTCAATTCTCAATACTCAATCCTCAATCTTTAATCCTCAATACTCAATCCTCAATCCTCAATCCTCAATCCTCAATCACCAATCCTCAATCTTCAACACTCAAGCCTCAATCCTCAATCCTCAATCCTCAATCCTCAATCTTCAATCATCAATCCTCAATCTTCAATACTCAATCCTCAATCCTCAATCCTCAATCCTCAATACTCAACCATCAGTCCTCAATTCTGAATACTCAATAGAATATACTGAATTCTTAGTATTCAATACTCAAACCTCAATCCTCAACCCTCAGACCTCATCCTCCATCCTCAATCCTCAATCCTCAAACCTCAATCTTCAATCATCAATACTCAATCTTCGATCCTCAATGCTCAACCCTCAATCCTCAATCCTCAATCCTCAGTCATGAATACTTAATCTTCAATACTCAGTCCTCAATCCTCAATCCTCAATACTCAATCATCAATCTTCAATCCTCAACCCTCAATCCTGAATCCTCAATCCGCAGTCCTCAATCTTCAATCCTCAATACACAATCTTCAATCCTCAATATTCAACACACAACCCTCAACCTTCAATCCTCAATACTCAACCATCAATCCTCAATTCTCAATACTCAATAGAATACCCTGAAATCTCAGTTTTCAATACTCAATCCTCATTCTTCAATATTCAAATCTCCATCCACAAACATCAATTCCCATCACTCAACCCTCAACACTCAGTCCTCAATCTTCAATACTCAATCCTCAATCCTCAATCCTCAATCCTCAATCCTCAATCCTCAATCCTCAATACTCAACCATCAATCCTCAATTCTCAATACTCAATCTTCAATCCTCAATCCTGAATCCTCAATCATCAATACTCAACCTTCAATCCTCAATCCTCAATCTTCAATCCTCAACCCTCAATCCTCAACCAACAATCCTCAATCCTCACTCCTCAATCCTCAATCCTGAATCGTCAATCTTCCATCCTCAATACTCAATCTTCAATCCTCAATCCTCATTCCTCAATCCTCAATCCTCAATCTTCAATCCTCAATACTCAATCTTCAATCCTCAATCCTGTATCCTCAACCCTCAATCCTCAATCCTCAATCCTCAATTCTCAATCCTCAATCCTCAGTCCTCAGTCCTCAAACCACAATCCTCAACCCTCAGCCCTCATCCTCAATCCTCAATCCTCAATCCTCAACCCTCAGTCCTCCGTCCTCAAACCTCAATCCTCAGCCCTCAGACCTCATCCTCGATCCTCAATCCTCAATCCTCAGTCCTCAATATTCAATCCTCAATACTCAATCTTCAATCCTCAATCCTCAGTCCTCAAACCTCAATTCTGAATCCTGAATACTAAACCTTCAATCCTCAATCCTCAGTCCTGAATACTCTACCGTCAATTTTAATCCTCAATCCCCAATGCTCAATCCTCAATCCTCATCCTTCAATCCTCAATACCCAATCCTCAATCTTCAATCCTCTATCCTCAATGCTCAAACCTCAACCCTCAATCCTCCATCCTCAATCTTCAATCATCAATACTCAATCTTCAATCCCCAATCCTCAATCCTCAATCCTCAATCCTCAATCCTCAATCCTCAATATTCAACGCACAACCCTAAACCATCAATGCTCAATACTCAACCATCAATCCTCAGTTCTCAATACTCAATAGAATATCCTGAACTCTCATGGTTCAATACTCAATCCGCAATATTCAATAATCAAATCTCAATACCCAAACATCATTTCTCAATACTCAATCCTCAACACTCAGTTCTCTCTCTTCAATCCTCAATCCTCAATCCTCAATCTTCAATCCTCAACACTCAATCTTCAATCCTCAATCCTCAATTCTCAATCCTCAATGCTCAATCCTCAATCCTCAATCCTCAATCCTCAATCCTCAATAATCAGTCCTCAATCTTCAATCCTCAATACCCAATCCTCAGTCTTCGATCCTCAATCCTCAATCCTCAATCCTCAATGCTCAATCCTCAGTCCTCAAACCTCAATCCTCATCCTCAATTCTCAATTCTCAATCCTCAATCCTCAATCCTCAATCTCAATCCTCAATAATCAATCTCCTATCCTAGATCCTCAATCCACAATACTCTATCCTTAATCCTCTATATTCAATCCTCTATCCCCAGTCCACAATCTTCAATCCCCAAAGCTCAATAGTCAATCCTCAATCCTCAGTCCTCAATCCCCAATCCTCAGTCCGCAATCCTCAATCCTCAACACTCAAACCTCAACCCTCAACCGTCAGTCCTCGTCCTCAATCCTCAACCCCCAATCCTCAATCCTCAATCTTCAATCATCAATACACAATCTTCAATCCTCAATCCTCAATCCTCAATACTCAATCCTCAATCCTCAATATTCAATACACAACCCTCAAACATCAATACTCAATACTCAATCATCAATCCTCAATTCTCAATTCTCAATAGAATATCCTGAATTCTCAGCCTTCAATACTCAATCCTCAATCTTCAATCTTCAAGTCTCCATCCATAAACATCAATTCTCATCACTCAACCCTCAACACTCAATCCTCAATCCTCAATCCTCAATCTTCAATCCTCAATCCTCAAACCTCTATCCTCAATCCTCAATCCTCAATCATCAATACTCAATCTTCAACACTCAATCCTCAATCCTCAATCCTCAATCCTCAATCCTCAATCATCAGTCCTCAATCTTCAATACTCAATCCTCAACCCTCAATCCTCAATCCTCAATCCTCAGTCATGAATACTCAATCGTCAATACTCATCCTCAATCCTCAATCCTCAATCCTCAATCCTCAATCCTCAATCCTCAATCCTCATTCCTCAAACATCAATCCTCAACCCTCAATCCTCAATCTTCAATCATCAATACTCAATCTTCAATCCTCAATTCTCAATCCTCAAACTTCAATCCTCAATCCTCAATATTCAACACACACCCATCTACCATCAATTCTCAATACTCAACCATCAATCCTCAATTCTCAATACTCAATAGAATATCCTGAATTCTCATGATTCAATACTCAATCCACAATATTCAATAATCAAATCTCAATCCTCAAACATCATTTCTCAACACTCAATCCTCAACACTCAGTCCTCTCTCTTCAATCCTCCATCCTCAATCCTCAATCATCAATACTCAACCTTCAATCCTCAATCCTCAATCTTCAATCCTCAACCCTCAATCCTCAATCCACAATCCTTAATCCTCACACCTCAATCCTCAATCCTCAATCGTCAATCTTCCATCCTCAATACTCAATCTTCAATCCTCAATCCTCATTCCTCAATCCTCAATCCTCAATCTTCAATCCTCAATACTCAATCTTCAATCCTCAATCCTCTATCCTCAACCCTCAATCCTCAATCCTCAATCCTCAATCGTCAATCTTCCATCCTCAATACTCACTCTTCAATCCTCAATCCTCAATCCTCAACCCTCAATGCTCATTCTTCAATCCTCAATACCCAATCCTCAATCTTCAATCCTCAATCCTCAATCCTCAATCCTCAATCCTCAATAGTCAATCCTCAATCTTCAACCCTCAGTGACAAACCCTCAATCTTGAATACTCAATCCTCAATCCTCAAACTTCAATCCTCAATACTCAATCTTCAATCCTCAATCCTCAATCCTCAATCCTCAATCCTCATTCTTCAATCATCAATACCCAATCCTCAATCTTCAATCCTCAATCCTCAATCCTCAATTCTCAATCCTCAATCCTCAAACCTCAGACCTCAAATATCAATACTCAACCCTCAGTCCTCGTCCTCAATCCACAACCCTCAATCCTCAGCCCTCAATCTTCAATTCTCAATCCTCAATCCACAATCCTCAATCATCAATCCTCAGTCCTCAAACCTCAATCCTGAATCCTCAATCCTGAATCCTCTGTCTTCAGCCCTCAGTCCTCAACAATCAGTTATCAATCCTCAATCCTGAATAGAATATCATCAATTCACAGTTTTCAATACTCAATACTCAATCTGCAATCTTCAAATCTCTATCCACAGTCATCAATTCTCATCACTCAACCCTCTAACACTCAGTCCCCAATCCTCAATCTTCAATCCTCAATCCTCAATCCTCAATCCTCAATCTTCAATCCTCAATACTCAATCTTCAATCCTCAATCCTCAATCCTCAATCCTCAATCCTCATTCTTCAATCCTCAACACCCAGTCCTCAATCTTCAATCCTCAATCCTCAACCCTCAATTCTCTATCCTCAATCCTCATTCCTCAGACCTCAAACATCAGTACTGAACCCTCAGTCCTCGTCCTCAATCCACAACACACAATCCTCAATCCTCAATCTTCAATCATCAATATTCAATCTTCAGTCCTCAATCCTCAATCCTCAATCCTCAATCCTCAATCCTCAATCCTCAATGTTCAATCCGCAATACCCAATCCTCAATCTTCAATACTCAATCCTCAATCCTTAATCCTCAATCCTCAATCCTCAATCATCAATCCTCAATCTTCAATACTCAATCGTCAATCCTCAATCCTCAATCCTCAATCCCCAATCCTCAATCCTCAATATTCAACGCACAACCCTCAACCATTAATCCTCAATACTCAACCATCAATCCTCAGTTCTCAATACTCAATAGAATATCCTGAATTCTCATGGTTCAATACTCAATCCGCAATATTCAATAATCAAATCTCAATCCCCAAAGATCAATTCTCAATACTCAATCCTCAACACTCAGTTCTCTCTCTTCAATCCTCAATTCTCAATCCTCGATCTTCAATGCTCAACACTCAATCTTCAATCATCAATCCTCAATTCTCAATCCTCAATGCTCAATCCTCAATCCTCAATCCTCAACCCTCAATCCTCAATAATCAGTCCTCAATCTTCAATCCTCAATACCCAATCCTCAGTCTTCGATCCTCAATCCTCAATCCTCAATCCTCAATCCTCAATCCTCAGTCCTCAAACCTCAATTCTCATCCACAATTCTCAATTCTCAATCCTCAATCCTCAATCCTCAATCTTCGATCCTCAATAATCAATCTCCTATCCTAGATCCTCAATCCATAATACTCTATCCTTAATCCTCCATATTCAATCCTCTATCCCCAGTCCACAATCTTCAATCCCCAAAGCTCAATAATCAATCATCAATCCTCAGTCCTCAATCCCCAATCCTCAGTACTCAATCCTCAATCCTCAATCCTCAATTCTCAATCCTCAATACTCAATCCTCAATCCCCGATTCTCAATCTTCAATCCTCAATCCTCAATCCTCAATCCTCATTCCTCAATCTTCAGTCCTTAATATTCAATCTTCAATTCTCAATCCGCAATCCTCAATCCTCAATCCTCAATCCTCAATCCTCAAACTTCAATCCTCAACCGTCAGTTCTCGTACTCAATCCTCAACCCTCAACCCTCAATCCTCAATCTTCAATCATCAATACTCAATCTTCAATCCTCAATTCTCAATCCTCAATCTTCAATCCTCAATCCTCAATATTCAACACACACCCATCTACCATCAATTCTCAATACTCAACCATCAATCCTCAATTCTCAATACTCAATAGAATATCCTGAATTCTCATGATTCAATACTCAATCCACAATATTCAATAATCAAAGCTCAATCCTCAAACATCAATTCTCAATCGTCAGGCCTCAAACCTCAATTCCGAATCCTCAATCCTGAATGCTCAATCTTCATCCCACAGTCCGCAACAATCAATTGTCAATCCTCAATCCTCAATAGAGTATCCTCAGTTCACAGTTTTCAATACTCAATCCCCAATCTTCAATCCTCAAATCTCAATCCACAGACATCAATTCTCATCACTCAACCCTCAACACTCAGTCCTCAATCTTCAATCCTCAATCCTCAATCCTCAATCTTCAATCCTCCATACTCAACCTTCAATCCTCGATCCTCAATGATCAATCCTCAATCCACAATCCTCAGTCATCAATCCTCAATCCTCAATCCTCAATCCTCAACCCTCAATCGTCAGGCCTCAAACCTCAATTCCGAATCCTCAATCCTGAATGCTCAATCTTCATCCCACAGTCCGCAACAATCAGTTGTCAATCCTCAATCCTCAATAGAGTATCCTCAAATCACAGTTTTCAATACTCAATCCCCAATCTTCAATCTTCAAATCTCAATCCACAGACATCAATTCTCATCACTCAACCCTCAACACTCAGTCCTCAATCTTCAATCCTCAATCCTCAATCCTCAATCTTCAATCCTCCATACTCAACCTTCAATCCTCGATCCTCAATGATCAATCCTCAATCCTCAATCCTCAGTCATCAATCCTCAATCTTCAATACTCAATCCTCAATCCTCAATCCTGAATCCTCAATCCTTAATCGTCATTCCTCAAACCTCAATCCTCAACCCTCAGTCCTCATACTCAATTCTCAATCCTCATTCCTCAATCCTCAATCTTCAATCCTCAATAATCAATCTCCTATCCTAGATCATCAATCCCCAATACTCTATCATTAATCCTCAATATTCAATCCTCTATCCCCAGTCCTCAATCTTCAATCCCCAAAGCTCAATAATCAATCCTCAATCCTCAGTCCTCAATCCTCAATCCTCAGTCCTCAATCCTCAATCCTCAATACTCAAACCTCAATCCTCAACCGTCAGTGCTTGTCCTCAATCCTCAACACTCAATACTCAATCCTCAATCCTCAATCTTCAATCATCAATACTCACTCTTCAATCCTCAATCCTCAATCCTCAATCCTCAATCCTCAATCCTCAATATTCAATACACAACCCTCAAACATCAATCCTCAATACTCAATCATCAATCCTCAATTCTCAATACTCAATGGAATATCCTGAATTCTCAGTTTTCAATACTCAATCCTCAATCTTCAATCATCAAGTCTCCATCCACAAACATCAATTCTCATCACTCAACCCTCAACACTCAATTCTCAATACTCAATCCTCAATCTTGAATCCTCAATCCTCAATCCTCAATCCTCAATCCTCAATCCTCAATCACCAATCCACAATCTTCAACACTCAAGCCCTAATCCTCAATCCTCAATCCTCAATCCTCAATCTTCAATCATCAATCCTCAATCTTCAATACTCAATCCTCAATCCTCAATCCTCAATCCTCAATACTCAACTATCAGTCCTCAATTCTGAATACTCAATAGAATATACTGAATTCTTAGTATTCAATACTCAAACCTCAATCCTCAACCCTCAGACCTCATCCTCCATCCTCAATCCTCAATCCTCAAACCTCAATCTTCAATCATCAATACTCAATCTTCGATCCTCAATGCTCAACCCTCAATCCTCAATCCTCAATCCTCAGTCATGAATACTTAATCTTCAATACTCAGTCCTCAAGCCTCAATCCTCAATACTCAATCATCAATCTTCAATCCTCAACCCTCAATCCTGAATCCTCAATCCGCAGTCCTCAATCTTCAATCCTCAATACACAATCTTCAATCCTCAATATTCAACACACAACCCTCAACCTTCAATCCTCAATACTCAACCATCAATCCTCAATTCTCAGTACTCAATAGAATACCCTGAAATCTCAGTTTTCAATACTCAATCCTCAATCTTCAATCTTCAAGTTTCCATCCACAAACATCAATTCTCATCACTCAATCCTCAACACTCAGTCCTCAATCTTCAATCCTCAGTCCTCAATCCTCAATCCTCAATCCTCAATCCTCAATCCTCAGTCATGAATACTCAATCTTCAATACTCAATCCTCAATCCTCAATCCTCAATGCTCAATCCTCAATACTCAATCCTTAATCCTCAATCTTCAATCCTCAATCCCGAGTCCTCAATCTTCAATCCTCAATGCTCAATCATCAATCCTCAATCTTCAATCCTCAATCCTCAATCCTCAATTCTGAATCCTCATTCCTCAGACCTCAGTCCTCAAACCTCAATCCTCAACCCTCAGCCCTCATCCTCAATCATCAATCCTCAATCCTCAATCCTCAATAGAATATCATCAATTCACAGTTTTCAATACTCAATACTCAATCTGCAATCTTCAAATCTCTATTCACAAACATCAATTCTCATCACTCAACCCTCAACACTCCGTCCCCAATCCTCAATCTTCATTCCTCAATCCTCAATACTCAACCCTCAATCCTCAATCCTCAATTTTCAAACCTCAATAGTCAATCTTGAATCCTCAATCCTCAATCCTCTATCCTCAATCCTCAAACCTCAATCCTCAATCCTTAATCCTCAGTTGTCAATCTTCCATCCTCAATACTCAATCTTCAATCCTCAATCCTCAATCCTCAATCCTCAATCCTCATTCTTCAATCCTCAATACCATGTCCTCAATCTTCAATCCTCAATCCTCAATCCTCAATCCTCAATCCTCAATAGTCAATCCTCAATCTTCAACCCTCAGTGCCAAATACTCAATCTTGAATACTCAATCCTCAATCCTCAAACTTCAATCCTCAATACTCAATCTTCAATCCTCAATACTCAGTCCTCAATCCTCAATCCTCATTCTTCAATCCTCAATACTCAGTCCTCAATCCTCAATCCTCATTCTTCAATCCTCAATACCCAATCCTCAATCTTCAATCCTCAATCCTCAATCCTCAATTCTCAATCCTCAATCCTCAGACCTCAAACATCAATACTCAACCCTCAGTCCTCGTCCACAATCCACAACCCTCAATCCTCAACCCTCAATCTTCAATTCTCAATCCTCAATCCACAATCCTCAATCATCAATCCTCAATCCTCAAACCTCAATCCTGAATCCTCAATCCTGAATCCTCAATCTTCAGCCCTCAGTCCTCAACAATCATCTGTCAATCCTCAATCCTCAATAGAATATCATTAATTCAAAACTTTCAATACTCAATACTCAATCTGCAATCTTCAAATCTCTATCCACAATCATCAATTTTCATCACTCAACCCTCAACGCTCAGTCCACAATCCTCAATCTTCAATCCTCAATCCTCAATCCTCAATCCTCAATCCTCAATCTTCAATCCTCAATACTCAACCTTCAATCCTCAATCCTCAACACTCAATCCTCAATCCTCAATCCTCAATCCTCAATCTTCAATCCTCAATACTCAATCTTCAATCCTCCATCCTCAATCCTCAATCCTCAATCGTCAATCCTCAACTTTCAATCCTCAACCCTCAAGCCTCAGACCTCAAACCTCAATCACGAATCCTCAATCCTGAATCCTCAATCTTCAGCCCTCAGTCCTCAACAATCAATTGTCAATCCTCAATCCTCAATAGAATATCCTCGATTCACTGTTTTCAATACTCAATCCCCATTCTTCAATCTTCAAATCTCAATCCACAAACATCAATTCTCATCACTCAGCCCTCAACGCTCAGTCCTCAATCGTCAATCCTCAATCCCCAATCCTCAATCTTCAATCCTCAATCCTAAATCCTCAATCCTCAATCCTCAATCTTCTATCCTCAATTCTCAATATTCAATCCTCAATCCTCAATCCTCAATCCTCAATCCTCAGTCTTCAAACCTCAATCCTCAACCCTCAGCCCTCATCCTCAATCCTCAATCCTCAATCCTAAATCCTCAATCTTCAATCCTCAATCCTCAATCCTCAATCCTCAATCCTCAATCCTCAATCCTCATTCTTCAATCCTCAATACCATATCCTCAATCTTCAATCCTCAATCCTCAATCCTCAATTCTCAATCCTCAATCATCAATCCTCAGACTTCAAACATCAATACTCAACCCTCAGTCCTCGTCCTCAATCCACAACACTCAATCCTCAATCCTCAATCTTCAATCATTAATATTCTATCTTCAATCCACAATCCTCAATCCTCAATCCTCAACCCTCAATCCTCAACGTCCAATCCTCAATACCCAATCCTCAGACTTCAATCCTCAATCCTCAATCCTCAATCCTCAATCCTCAATCCTCAATCCTCAATCCTCAGTCCTCAAACCTCAATCCTGAATCCTCAATCCTGAATCCTCAATCTTCAGCCCTGAGTCCTCAACAATCAGTTGTCAATCCTCAATCCTCAATAGAACGTCCTCAATTCACAGTTTTCAATACTCAATACTCAATCTGCAATCTTCAGATCTCTATACACAAACATCAATTCTCATCACTCAACCCTCAATACTCAGTCCCCAATCCTCAATCTTCAATTGTCAATCCTCAATCCTCAATCCTCAATCTTAATCTTCAATCCTCAATACTCAATCTTCAATCCTCAATCCTCAATCCTCAATCCCTAACACTCAATCCTCAATTTTCAATCCTCATTCTTCAATCCTCAATACCCAATCCTCAATCTTCAATCCTCAATCCTCAATCCTCAATCCTCAATCCTCAATAGTCAATACTCAATCTTCAACCCTCAGTGCCAAACCCTCAATCTTGAATACTCAATCCTCAATCCTCAAACTTCAATCCTCAATACTCAATCTTCAATCCTCAATCCTCAATCCTCAATCCTCAATCCTCATTCTTCAATCATCAATACCCAATCCTCAATCTTCAATCCTCAATCCTCAATCCTCAATTCTCAATCCTCAATCCTCAAACCTCAGACCTCAAATATCAATACTCAACCCTCAGTCCTCGTCCTCAATCCACAACCCTCAATCCTCAACCCTCAATCTTCAATTCTCAATCCTCAATCCACAATCCTCAATCATCAATCCTCAGTCCTCAAACCTCAATCCTGAATCCTCAATCCTGAATCCTCAGTCTTCAGCCCTCAGTCCTCAACAATCAGTTATCAATCCTCAATCCTGAATAGAACATCATCAATTCACAGTTTTCAATACTCAATACTCAATCCGCAATCTTCAAATCTCTATCCACAGTCATCAATTCTCATCACTCAACCCTCTAACACTCAGTCCCCAATCCTCAATCTTCAATCCTCAATCCTCAATCCTCAACACTCAATCCTCAATCCTCAATTTTCAATCCTCAATAGTCAATCTTCAATCCTCAATCCTCAATCCTCTATCCTCAATCCTCAATCGTTAGACTTCAATCCTCAATACTCAATCTTCAATCCAGAATCCTCAATCCTCAATCCTCATTCTTCAATCCTGAATACCCAATCCTCAATCTTCAATCCTCAATCCTCAATCCTCAATCCTCAATCCCCATTCTTCAATCATCAATACCCAATCCTCAATCTTCAATCCTCAATCCTCAATCCTCAATTCTCAATCCTCAATCCTCAATCCTCAGTTGTCAATCTTCCATCCTCAATACTCAATCTTCAATCCTCAATCCTCAATCCTCAATCCTCAATCCTCATTCTTCAATCCTCAATACCCTATCCTCAATCTTCAATCCTCCATACTCAACCTTCAATCCTCGATCCACAATGATCAATCCTCGATCCTCAATCCTCAGTCATCAATCCTCAATCCTCAATCCTCAATCTTCAACCCTCAATCGTCAGGCCTCAAACCTCAATTCCGAATCCTCAATCCTGAATGCTCAATCTTCATACCACAGTCCGCAACAATCAGTTGTCAATCCTCAATCCTCAATAGAGTATCCTCAATTCACAGTTTTCAATACTCAATCCCCAATCTTCAGTCTTCAAATCTCAATCCACAGACATCAATTCTCATCACTCAACCCTCAACAGTCAGTCCTCAATCTTCAATCCTCAATCCTCAATCCTCAATCTTCAATCCTCCATACTCAACCTTCAATCCTCGATCCTCAATGATCAATCCTCAATCCTCAATCCTCAGTCATCAATCCTCAATCTTCAATACTCAATCCTCGATCCTCAATCCTGAATCCTCAATCCTCAATCGTCATTCCTCAAACCTCAATCCTCAACCCTCAGTCCTCATACTCAATTCTCAATCCTCATTCCTCAATCCTCAATCTTCAATCCTCAATAATCAATTTCCTATCCTAGATCATCAATTCCCAATACTCTATCATTAATCCTCAATATTCAATCCTCTACCCCAGTCCTCAATCTTCAATCCTCAAAGCTCAATAATCAATCCTCAATCCTCAGTCCTCAATCCTCAATCCTCAGTGCTCAACCCTCAATCCTCAATACTCAAGCCTCAATCCTCAACCGTCAGTGCTTGTCCTCAATCCTCAACCCTCAATACTCAATCCTCAATCCTCAATCTTCAATCATCAATACTCACTCTTCAATCCTCAATCCTCAATCCTCAATCCTCAATCCTCAATCCTCAATATTCAATACACAACCCTCAAACATCAATCCTCAATACTCAATCATCAATCCTCAATTCTCAATACTCAATGGAATATCCTGAATTCTCAGTTTTCAATACTCAATCCTCAATCTTCAATCATCAAGTCTCCATCCACAAACATCAATTCTCATCACTCAACCCTCAACACTCAATTCTCAATACTCAATCCTCAATCTTTAATCCTCAACACTCAGTCCTCAATCTTCAATCCTCAATCCTCAATCCTCAATCCTCAATCCTCAATCCTCAATCCTCAGTCATGAATACTCAATCTTCAATACTCAATCCTCAATCCTCAATCCTCAATCCTCAACACTCAATCCTTAATCCTCAATCTTCAATCCTCAATCCCGAGTCCTCAATCTTCAATCCTCAATGCTCAATCATCAATCCTGAACCGTCAGACCTCGTCCTCAATCCTCAACCCTCAATCCTCAATCCTCAATCTTCAATCATCAATACTCAATCTTCAATCCTCAATCTTCAATCCTCAATCCTCAATCCTCAATCCTCAATATTCAACACACAACCCCCAACCATCAATCCTCAATTCTCAATACTCAATAGAATACCCTGAATTCTCATGATTCAATACTCAATCCACAATATTCAATAATCAAATCTCAATCCTCAAACATCATTTCTCAACACTCAGTCCTCAACACTCAGTCCTCTCTCTTCAATCCTCCATCCTCAATCCTCAATCCTCAAGCGTCAATCCTCAATCCTCAATCCTCAGTCCTCAGTCCTCAATCTTCAATACTCAATCCTCAATCCTCCATATTCAACACACAACCCTCAACCATCTATCCTCAATGCTCAAACATCAATCCTCAATTCTCAATACTCAATAGGATATCCTGAATTCTCAGTTTTCAATACTCAATCCTCAATCTTCAATCTTCAAATCTCCATCCACAAACATCAATTCCCATCACTCAACCCTCAACACTCAGTCCTCAATCTTCAATACTCAATCCTCAATCCTCAATCCTCAATCCTCAATCCTCAATCCTCAATCCTCAATACTCAACCATCAATCCTCAATTCTCAATACTCAATCTTCAATCCTCAATCCTGAATCCTCAATCATCAATACTCAACCTTCAACCCTCAATCCTCAATCTTCAATCCTCAACCCTCAATCCTCAACCAACAATCCTCAATCCTCACTCCTCAATCCTCAATCCTGAATCGTCAATCTTCCATCCTCAATACTCAATCTTCAATCCTCAATCCTCATTCCTCAATCCTCAATCCTCAATCTTCAATCCTCAATACTCAATCTTCAATCCTCAATCCTCTATCCTCAACCCTCAATCCTCAATCCTCAATCCTCAATTCTCAATCCTCAATCCTCAGTCCTCAGTCCTCAAACCACAATCCTCAACCCTCAGCCCTCATCCTCAATCCTCAATCCTCAATCCTCAACCCTCAGTCCTCCGTCCTCAAACCTCAATCCTCAGCCCTCAGACCTCATCCTCGATCCTCAATCCTCAATCCTCAGTCCTCAATATTCAATCCTCAATACTCAATCTTCAATCCTCAATCCTCAGTCCTCAAACCTCAATTCTGAATCCTGAATACTAAACCTTCAATCCTCAATCCTCAGTCCTGAATACTCTACCATCAATTTTCAATCCTCAATCCCCAATGCTCAATCCTCAATCCTCATTCTTCAATCCTCAATACCCAATCCTCAATCTTCAATCCTCTATCCTCAATGCTCAATTCTCAATCCTCAATCCTCAAACCTCAATCTTCAATCTTCAATACTCGGTCTTCAATCCTCAATCCTGAATCCTCAATCTTCAATCCTCAATAATCAATCTCCAATACTAGATCCTCAATCCCCAATCCTGAATCCTTAATCCTCAATCTTGAATTCTCAATCCCCAGTCCTCAATCTTCAATCCTCAATGCTCAATCCTCAATCCTCGATCCTCAGTCCTCAATCCTCAATCCTCAATCCTCAAACCTCAAACCTCAACCGTCAGTCCTCGTCCTCAAACCTCAACCCTCAATCCTCCATCCTCAATCTTCAATCATCAATACTCAATCTTCAATCCCCAATCCTCAATCCTCAATCCTCAATCCTCAATCCTCAATCCTCAATATTCAACGCACAACCCTAAACCATCAATCCTCAATACTCAACCATCAATCCTCAGTTCTCAATACTCAATAGAATATCCTGAACTCCCATGGTTCAATACTCAATCCGCAATATTCAATAATCAAATCTCAATACCCAAACATCAATTCTCAATACTCAATCCTCAACACTCAGTTCTCTCTCTTCAATCCTCAATCCTCAATCCTCAATCTTCAATCCTCAACACTCAATCTTCAATCCTCAATCCTCAATTCTCAATCCTCAATGCTCAATTCTCAATCCTCAATCCTCAATCCTCAATCCTCAATAATCAGTCCTCAATCTTCAATCCTCAATACCCAATCCTCAGTCTTCGATCCTCAATCCTCAATCCTCAATCCTCAATGCTCAATCCTCAGTCCTCAAACCTCAATCCTCATCCTCAATTCTCAATTCTCAATCCTCAATCCTCAATCCTCAATCTCAATCCTCAATAATCAATCTCCTATCCTAGATCCTCAATCAACAATACTCTATCCTTAATCCTCTATATTCAATCCTCTATCCCCAGTCCACAATCTTCAATCCCCAAAGCTCAATAGTCAATCCTCAATCCTCAGTCCTCAATCCCCAATCCTCAGTCCGCAATCCTCAATCCTCAACACTCAAACCTCAACCCTCAACCGTCAGTCCTCGTCCTCAATCCTCAACCCCCAATCCTCAATCCTCAATCTTCAATCATCAATACACAATCTTCAATCCTCAATCCTCAATCCTCAATACTCAATCCTCAATCCTCAATATTCAATACACCACCCTCGAACATCAATACTCAATACTCAATCATCAATCCTCAATTCTCAATTCTCAATAGAATATCCTGAATTCTCAGCCTTCAATACTCAATCCTCAATCTTCAATCTTCAAATCTCAATCCACAGACATCAATTCTCATCACTCAACCCTCAACAGTCAGTCCTCAATCTTCAATCCTCAATCCTCAATCCTCAATCTTCAATCCTCCATACTCAACCTTCAATCCTCGATCCTCAATGATCAATCCTCAATCCTCAATCCTCAGTCATCAATCCTCAATCTTCAATACTCAATCCTCGATCCTCAATCCTGAATCCTCAATCCTCAATCGTCATTCCTCAAACCTCAATCCTCAACCCTCAGTCCTCATACTCAATTCTCAATCCTCATTCCTCAATCCTCAATCTTCAATCCTCAATAATCAATTTCCTATCCTAGATCATCAATTCCCAATACTCTATCATTAATCCTCAATATTCAATCCTCTATCCCCAGTCCTCAATCTTCAATCCCCAAAGCTCAATAATCAATCCTCAATCCTCAGTCCTCAATCCTCAATCCTCAGTGCTCAATCCTCAATCCTCAATACTCAAGCCTCAATCCTCAACCGTCAGTACTTGTCCTCAATCCTCAACCCTCAATACTCAATCCTCAATCCTCAATCTTCAATCATCAATACTCACTCTTCAATCCTCAATCCTCAATCCTCAATCCTCAATCCTCAATCCTCAATATTCAATACACAACCCTCAAACATCAATCCTCAATACTCAATCATCAATCCTCAATTCTCAATACTCAATGGAATATCCTGAATTCTCAGTTTTCAATACTCAATCCTCAATCTTCAATCATCAAGTCTCCATCCACAAACATCAATTCTCATCACTCAACCCTCAACACTCAATTCTCAATACTCAATCCTCAATCTTTAATCCTCAATACTCAATCCTCAATCTTCAATCCTCAATCCTCAATCACCAATCCTCAATCTTCAACACTCAAGCCTCAATCCTCAATCCTCAATCCTCAATCCTCAATCTTCAATCATCAATCCTCAATCTTCAATACTCAATCCTCAATCCTCAATCCTCAATCCTCAATACTCAACCATCAGTCCTCAATTCTGAATACTCAATAGAATATACTGAATTCTTAGTATTCAATACTCAAACCTCAATCCTCAACCCTCAGACCTCATCCTCCATCCTCAATCCTCAATCCTCAAACCTCAATCTTCAATCATCAATACTCAATCTTCGATCCTCAATGCTCAACCCTCAATCCTCAATCCTCAATCCTCAGTCATGAATACTTAATCTTCAATACTCAGTCCTCAATCCTCAATCCTCAATACTCAATCATCAATCTTCAATCCTCAACCCTCAATCCTGAATCCTCAATCCGCAGTCCTCAATCTTCAATCCTCAATACACAATCTTCAATCCTCAATATTCAACACACAACCCTCAACCTTCAATCCTCAATACTCAACCATCAATCCTCAATTCTCAATACTCAATAGAATACCCTGAAATCTCAGTTTTCAATACTCAATCCTCATTCTTCAATATTCAAGTTTCCATCCACAAACATCAACACTCATCACTCAATCCTCAACACTCAGTCCTCAATCTTCAATCCTCAATCCTCAATCCTCAATCCTCAATCCTCAATCCTCAATCCTCAGTCATGAATACTCAATCTTCAATACTCAATCCTCAATCCTCAATCCTCAATCCTCAATACTCAATCCTTAATCCTCAATCTTCAATCCTCAATCCCGAGTCCTCAATCTTCAATCCTCAATGCTCAATCATCAATCCTGAACCGTCAGACCTCGTCCTCAATCCTCAACCCTCAATCCTCAATCCTCAATCTTCAATCATCAATACTCAATCTTCAATCCTCAATCTTCAATCCTCAATCCTCAATCCTCAATCCTCAATATTCAACACACAACCCCCAACCATCAATCCTCAATTCTCAATACTCAATAGAATACCCTGAATTCTCATGATTCAATACTCAATCCACAATATTCAATAATCAAATCTCAATCCTCAAACATCATTTCTCAACACTCAGTCCTCAACACTCAGTCCTCTCTCTTCAATCCTCCATCCTCAATCCTCAATCCTCAAGCGTCAATCCTCAATCCTCAATCCTCAGTCCTCAGTCCTCAATCTTCAATACTCAATCCTCAATCCTCCATATTCAACACACAACCCTCAACCATCTATCCTCAATGCTCAAACATCAATCCTCAATTCTCAATACTCAATAGGATATCCTGAATTCTCAGTTTTCAATACTCAATCCTCAATCTTCAATCTTCAAATCTCCATCCACAAACATCAATTCCCATCACTCAACCCTCAACACTCAGTCCTCAATCTTCAATACTCAATCCTCAATCCTCAATCCTCAATCCTCAATCCTCAATCCTCAATCCTCAATACTCAACCATCAATCCTCAATTCTCAATACTCAATCTTCAATCCTCAATCCTGAATCCTCAATCATCAATACTCAACCTTCAATCCTCAATCCTCAATCTTCAATCCTCAACCCTCAATCCTCAACCAACAATCCTCAATCGTCACTCCTCAATCCTCAATCCTGAATCGTCAATCTTCCATCCTCAATACTCAATCTTCAATCCTCAATCCTCATTCCTCAATCCTCAATCCTCAATCTTCAATCCTCAATACTCAATCTTCAATCCTCAATCCTCTATCCTCAACCCTCAATCCTCAATCCTCAATCCTCAATTCTCAATCCTCAATCCTCAGTCCTCAGTCCTCAAACCACAATTCTCAACCCTCAGCCCTCATCCTCAATCCTCAATCCTCAATCCTCAACCCTCAGTCCTCCGTCCTCAAACCTCAATCCTCAGCCCTCAGACCTCATCCTCGATCCTCAATCCTCAATCCTCAGTCCTCAATATTCAATCCTCAATACTCAATCTTCAATCCTCAATCCTCAGTCCTCAAACCTCAATTCTGAATCCTGAATACTAAACCTTCAATCCTCAATCCTCAGTCCTGAATACTCTACCATCAATTTTCAATCCTCAATCCCCAATGCTCAATCCTCAATCCTCATTCTTCAATCCTCAATACCCAATCCTCAATCTTCAATCCTCTATCCTCAATGCTCAATTCTCAATCCTCAATCCTCAAACCTCAATCTTCAATCTTCAATACTCGATCTTCAATCCTCAATCCTGAATCCTCAATCTTCAATCCTCAATAATCAATCTCCAATACTAGATCCTCAATCCCCAATCCTGAATCCTTAATCCTCAATCTTGAATTCTCAATCCCCAGTCCTCAATCTTCAATCCTCAATGCTCAATCCTCAATCCTCGATCCTCAGTCCTCAATCCTCAATCCTCAATCCTCAAACCTCAAACCTCAACCGTCAGTCCTCGTCCTCAAACCTCAACCCTCAATCCTCCATCCTCAATCTTCAATCATCAATACTCAATCTTCAATCACCAATCCTCAATCCTCAATCCTCAATCCTCAATCCTCAATCCTCAATATTCAACGCACAACCCTAAACCATCAATCCTCAATACTCAACCATCAATCCTCAGTTCTCAATACTCAATAGAATATCCTGAACTCTCATGGTTCAATACTCAATCCGCAATATTCAATAATCAAATCTCAATACCCAAACATCAATTCTCAATACTCAATCCTCAACACTCAGTTCTCTCTCTTCAATCCTCAATCCTCAATCCTCAATCTTCAATCCTCAACACTCAATCTTCAATCCTCAATCCTCAATTCTCAATCCTCAATGCTCAATCCTCAATCCTCAATCCTCAATCCTCAATCCTCAATAATCAGTCCTCAATCTTCAATCCTCAATACCCAATCCTCAGTCTTCGATCCTCAATCCTCAATCCTCAATTCTCAATGCTCAATCCTCAATCCTCAAACCTCAGACCTCAAATATCAATACTCAACCCTCAGTCCTCGTCCTCAATCCACAACCCTCAATCCTCAACCCTCAATCTTCAATTCTCAATCCTCAATCCACAATCCTCAATCATCAATCCTCAGTCCTCAAACCTCAATCCTGAATCCTCAATCCTGAATCCTCAGTCTTCAGCCCTCAGTCCTCAACAATCAGTTATCAATCCTCAATCCTGAATAGAACATCATCAATTCACAGTTTTCAATACTCAATACTCAATCCGCAATCTTCAAATCTCTATCCACAGTCATCAATTCTCATCACTCAACCCTCTAACACTCAGTCCCCAATCCTCAATCTTCAATCCTCAATCCTCAATCCTCAACACTCAATCCTCAATCCTCAATTTTCAATCCTCAATAGTCAATCTTCAATCCTCAATCCTCAATCCTCTATCCTCAATCCTCAATCGTTAGACTTCAATCCTCAATACTCAATCTTCAATCCAGAATCCTCAATCCTCAATCCTCATTCTTCAATCCTGAATACCCAATCCTCAATCTTCAATCCTCAATCCTCAATCCTCAATCCTCAATCCCCATTCTTCAATCATCAATACCCAATCCTCAATCTTCAATCCTCAATCCTCAATCCTCAATTCTCAATCCTCAATCCTCAATCCTCAGTTGTCAATCTTCCATCCTCAATACTCAATCTTCAATCCTCAATCCTCAATCCTCAATCCCCAATCCTCATTCTTCAATCCTCAATACCCTATCCTCAATCTTCAATCCTCCATACTCAACCTTCAATCCTCGATCCACAATGATCAATCCTCGATCCTCAATCCTCAGTCATCAATCCTCAATCCTCAATCCTCAATCTTCAACCCTCAATCGTCAGGCCTCAAACCTCAATTCCGAATCCTCAATCCTGAATGCTCAATCTTCATACCACAGTCCGCAACAATCAGTTGTCAATCCTCAATCCTCAATAGAGTATCCTCAATTCACAGTTTTCAATACTCAATCCCCAATCTTCAGTCTTCAAATCTCAATCCACAGACATCAATTCTCATCACTCAACCCTCAACAGTCAGTCCTCAATCTTCAATCCTCAATCCTCAATCCTCAATCTTCAATCCTCCATACTCAACCTTCAATCCTCGATCCTCAATGATCAATCCTCAATCCTCAATCCTCAGTCATCAATCCTCAATCTTCAATACTCAATCCTCGATCCTCAATCCTGAATCCTCAATCCTCAATCGTCATTCCTCAAACCTCAATCCTCAACCCTCAGTCCTCATACTCAATTCTCAATCCTCATTCCTCAATCCTCAATCTTCAATCCTCAATAATCAATTTCCTATCCTAGATCATCAATTCCCAATACTCTATCATTAATCCTCAATATTCAATCCTCTACCCCAGTCCTCAATCTTCAATCCCCAAAGCTCAATAATCAATCCTCAATCCTCAGTCCTCAATCCTCAATCCTCAGTGCTCAATCCTCAATCCTCAATACTCAAGCCTCAATCCTCAACCGTCAGTGCTTGTCCTCAATCCTCAACCCTCAATACTCAATCCTCAATCCTCAATCTTCAATCATCAATACTCACTCTTCAATCCTCAATCCTCAATCCTCAATCCTCAATCCTCAATCCTCAATATTCAATACACAACCCTCAAACATCAATCCTCAATACTCAATCATCAATCCTCAATTCTCAATACTCAATGGAATATCCTGAATTCTCAGTTTTCAATACTCAATCCTCAATCTTCAATCATCAAGTCTCCATCCACAAACATCAATTCTCATCACTCAACCCTCAACACTCAATTCTCAATACTCAATCCTCAATCTTTAATCCTCAACACTCAGTCCTCAATCTTCAATCCTCAATCCTCAATCCTCAATCCTCAATCCTCAATCCTCAATCCTCAGTCATGAATACTCAATCTTCAATACTCAATCCTCAATCCTCAATCCTCAATCCTCAATACTCAATCCTTAATCCTCAATCTTCAATCCTCAATCCCGAGTCCTCAATCTTCAATCCTCAATGCTCAATCATCAATCCTGAACCGTCAGACCTCGTCCTCAATCCTCAACCCTCAATCCTCAATCCTCAATCTTCAATCATCAATACTCAATCTTCAATCCTCAATCTTCAATCCTCAATCCTCAATCCTCAATCCTCAATATTCAACACACAACCCCCAACCATCAATCCTCAATTCTCAATACTCAATAGAATACCCTGAATTCTCATGATTCAATACTCAATCCACAATATTCAATAATCAAATCTCAATCCTCAAACATCATTTCTCAACACTCAGTCCTCAACACTCAGTCCTCTCTCTTCAATCCTCCATCCTCAATCCTCAATCCTCAAGCGTCAATCCTCAATCCTCAATCCTCAGTCCTCAGTCCTCAATCTTCAATACTCAATCCTCAATCCTCCATATTCAACACACAACCCTCAACCATCTATCCTCAATGCTCAAACATCAATCCTCAATTCTCAATACTCAATAGGATATCCTGAATTCTCAGTTTTCAATACTCAATCCTCAATCTTCAATCTTCAAATCTCCATCCACAAACATCAATTCCCATCACTCAACCCTCAACACTCAGTCCTCAATCTTCAATACTCAATCCTCAATCCTCAATCCTCAATCCTCAATCCTCAATCCTCAATCCTCAATACTCAACCATCAATCCTCAATTCTCAATACTCAATCTTCAATCCTCAATCCTGAATCCTCAATCATCAATACTCAACCTTCAACCCTCAATCCTCAATCTTCAATCCTCAACCCTCAATCCTCAACCAACAATCCTCAATCCTCACTCCTCAATCCTCAATCCTGAATCGTCAATCTTCCATCCTCAATACTCAATCTTCAATCCTCAATCCTCATTCCTCAATCCTCAATCCTCAATCTTCAATCCTCAATACTCAATCTTCAATCCTCAATCCTCTATCCTCAACCCTCAATCCTCAATCCTCAATCCTCAATTCTCAATCCTCAATCCTCAGTCCTCAGTCCTCAAACCACAATCCTCAACCCTCAGCCCTCATCCTCAATCCTCAATCCTCAATCCTCAACCCTCAGTCCTCCGTCCTCAAACCTCAATCCTCAGCCCTCAGACCTCATCCTCGATCCTCAATCCTCAATCCTCAGTCCTCAATATTCAATCCTCAATACTCAATCTTCAATCCTCAATCCTCAGTCCTCAAACCTCAATTCTGAATCCTGAATACTAAACCTTCAATCCTCAATCCTCAGTCCTGAATACTCTACCATCAATTTTCAATCCTCAATCCCCAATGCTCAATCCTCAATCCTCATTCTTCAATCCTCAATACCCAATCCTCAATCTTCAATCCTCTATCCTCAATGCTCAATTCTCAATCCTCAATCCTCAAACCTCAATCTTCAATCTTCAATACTCGGTCTTCAATCCTCAATCCTGAATCCTCAATCTTCAATCCTCAATAATCAATCTCCAATACTAGATCCTCAATCCCCAATCCTGAATCCTTAATCCTCAATCTTGAATTCTCAATCCCCAGTCCTCAATCTTCAATCCTCAATGCTCAATCCTCAATCCTCGATCCTCAGTCCTCAATCCTCAATCCTCAATCCTCAAACCTCAAACCTCAACCGTCAGTCCTCGTCCTCAAACCTCAACCCTCAATCCTCCATCCTCAATCTTCAATCATCAATACTCAATCTTCAATCCCCAATCCTCAATCCTCAATCCTCAATCCTCAATCCTCAATCCTCAATATTCAACGCACAACCCTAAACCATCAATCCTCAATACTCAACCATCAATCCTCAGTTCTCAATACTCAATAGAATATCCTGAACTCCCATGGTTCAATACTCAATCCGCAATATTCAATAATCAAATCTCAATACCCAAACATCAATTCTCAATACTCAATCCTCAACACTCAGTTCTCTCTCTTCAATCCTCAATCCTCAATCCTCAATCTTCAATCCTCAACACTCAATCTTCAATCCTCAATCCTCAATTCTCAATCCTCAATGCTCAATCCTCAATCCTCAATCCTCAATCCTCAATCCTCAATAATCAGTCCTCAATCTTCAATCCTCAATACCCAATCCTCAGTCTTCGATCCTCAATCCTCAATCCTCAATCCTCAATGCTCAATCCTCAGTCCTCAAACCTCAATCCTCATCCTCAATTCTCAATTCTCAATCCTCAATCCTCAATCCTCAATCTCAATCCTCAATAATCAATCTCCTATCCTAGATCCTCAATCCACAATACTCTATCCTTAATCCTCTATATTCAATCCTCTATCCCCAGTCCACAATCTTCAATCCCCAAAGCTCAATAGTCAATCCTCAATCCTCAGTCCTCAATCCCCAATCCTCAGTCCGCAATCCTCAATCCTCAACACTCAAACCTCAACCCTCAACCGTCAGTCCTCGTCCTCAATCCTCAACCCCCAATCCTCAATCCTCAATCTTCAATCATCAATACACAATCTTCAATCCTCAATCCTCAATCCTCAATACTCAATCCTCAATCCTCAATATTCAATACACCACCCTCGAACATCAATACTCAATACTCAATCATCAATCCTCAATTCTCAATTCTCAATAGAATATCCTGAATTCTCAGCCTTCAATACTCAATCCTCAATCTTCAATCTTCAAATCTCAATCCACAGACATCAATTCTCATCACTCAACCCTCAACAGTCAGTCCTCAATCTTCAATCCTCAATCCTCAATCCTCAATCTTCAATCCTCCATACTCAACCTTCAATCCTCGATCCTCAATGATCAATCCTCAATCCTCAATCCTCAGTCATCAATCCTCAATCTTCAATACTCAATCCTCGATCCTCAATCCTGAATCCTCAATCCTCAATCGTCATTCCTCAAACCTCAATCCTCAACCCTCAGTCCTCATACTCAATTCTCAATCCTCATTCCTCAATCCTCAATCTTCAATCCTCAATAATCAATTTCCTATCCTAGATCATCAATTCCCAATACTCTATCATTAATCCTCAATATTCAATCCTCTATCCCCAGTCCTCAATCTTCAATCCCCAAAGCTCAATAATCAATCCTCAATCCTCAGTCCTCAATCCTCAATCCTCAGTGCTCAATCCTCAATCCTCAATACTCAAGCCTCAATCCTCAACCGTCAGTACTTGTCCTCAATCCTCAACCCTCAATACTCAATCCTCAATCCTCAATCTTCAATCATCAATACTCACTCTTCAATCCTCAATCCTCAATCCTCAATCCTCAATCCTCAATCCTCAATATTCAATACACAACCCTCAAACATCAATCCTCAATACTCAATCATCAATCCTCAATTCTCAATACTCAATGGAATATCCTGAATTCTCAGTTTTCAATACTCAATCCTCAATCTTCAATCATCAAGTCTCCATCCACAAACATCAATTCTCATCACTCAACCCTCAACACTCAATTCTCAATACTCAATCCTCAATCTTTAATCCTCAATACTCAATCCTCAATCTTCAATCCTCAATCCTCAATCACCAATCCTCAATCTTCAACACTCAAGCCTCAATCCTCAATCCTCAATCCTCAATCCTCAATCTTCAATCATCAATCCTCAATCTTCAATACTCAATCCTCAATCCTCAATCCTCAATCCTCAATACTCAACCATCAGTCCTCAATTCTGAATACTCAATAGAATATACTGAATTCTTAGTATTCAATACTCAAACCTCAATCCTCAACCCTCAGACCTCATCCTCCATCCTCAATCCTCAATCCTCAAACCTCAATCTTCAATCATCAATACTCAATCTTCGATCCTCAATGCTCAACCCTCAATCCTCAATCCTCAATCCTCAGTCATGAATACTTAATCTTCAATACTCAGTCCTCAATCCTCAATCCTCAATACTCAATCATCAATCTTCAATCCTCAACCCTCAATCCTGAATCCTCAATCCGCAGTCCTCAATCTTCAATCCTCAATACACAATCTTCAATCCTCAATATTCAACACACAACCCTCAACCTTCAATCCTCAATACTCAACCATCAATCCTCAATTCTCAATACTCAATAGAATACCCTGAAATCTCAGTTTTCAATACTCAATCCTCATTCTTCAATATTCAAGTTTCCATCCACAAACATCAACACTCATCACTCAATCCTCAACACACAGTCCTCAATCTTCAATCCTCAATCCTCAATCCTCAATCCTCAATCCTCAATCCTCAATCCTCAGTCATGAATACTCAATCTTCAATACTCAATCCTCAATCCTCAATCCTCAATCCTCAATACTCAATCCTTAATCCTCAATCTTCAATCCTCAATCCCGAGTCCTCAATCTTCAATCCTCAATGCTCAATCATCAATCCTGAACCGTCAGACCTCGTCCTCAATCCTCAACCCTCAATCCTCAATCCTCAATCTTCAATCATCAATACTCAATCTTCAATCCTCAATCTTCAATCCTCAATCCTCAATCCTCAATCCTCAATATTCAACACACAACCCCCAACCATCAATCCTCAATTCTCAATACTCAATAGAATACCCTGAATTCTCATGATTCAATACTCAATCCACAATATTCAATAATCAAATCTCAATCCTCAAACATCATTTCTCAACACTCAGTCCTCAACACTCAGTCCTCTCTCTTCAATCCTCCATCCTCAATCCTCAATCCTCAAGCGTCAATCCTCAATCCTCAATCCTCAGTCCTCAGTCCTCAATCTTCAATACTCAATCCTCAATCCTCCATATTCAACACACAACCCTCAACCATCTATCCTCAATGCTCAAACATCAATCCTCAATTCTCAATACTCAATAGGATATCCTGAATTCTCAGTTTTCAATACTCAATCCTCAATCTTCAATCTTCAAATCTCCATCCACAAACATCAATTCCCATCACTCAACCCTCAACACTCAGTCCTCAATCTTCAATACTCAATCCTCAATCCTCAATCCTCAATCCTCAATCCTCAATCCTCAATCCTCAATACTCAACCATCAATCCTCAATTCTCAATACTCAATCTTCAATCCTCAATCCTGAATCCTCAATCATCAATACTCAACCTTCAATCCTCAATCCTCAATCTTCAATCCTCAACCCTCAATCCTCAACCAACAATCCTCAATCGTCACTCCTCAATCCTCAATCCTGAATCGTCAATCTTCCATCCTCAATACTCAATCTTCAATCCTCAATCCTCATTCCTCAATCCTCAATCCTCAATCTTCAATCCTCAATACTCAATCTTCAATCCTCAATCCTCTATCCTCAACCCTCAATCCTCAATCCTCAATCCTCAATTCTCAATCCTCAATCCTCAGTCCTCAGTCCTCAAACCACAATTCTCAACCCTCAGCCCTCATCCTCAATCCTCAATCCTCAATCCTCAACCCTCAGTCCTCCGTCCTCAAACCTCAATCCTCAGCCCTCAGACCTCATCCTCGATCCTCAATCCTCAATCCTCAGTCCTCAATATTCAATCCTCAATACTCAATCTTCAATCCTCAATCCTCAGTCCTCAAACCTCAATTCTGAATCCTGAATACTAAACCTTCAATCCTCAATCCTCAGTCCTGAATACTCTACCATCAATTTTCAATCCTCAATCCCCAATGCTCAATCCTCAATCCTCATTCTTCAATCCTCAATCCTCGATCCTCAGTCCTCAATCCTCAATCCTCAATCCTCAAACCTCAAACCTCAACCGTCAGTCCTCGTCCTCAAACCTCAACCCTCAATCCTCCATCCTCAATCTTCAATCATCAATACTCAATCTTCAATCACCAATCCTCAATCCTCAATCCTCAATCCTCAATCCTCAATCCTCAATATTCGACGCACAACCCTAAACCATCAATCCTCAATACTCAACCATCAATCCTCAGTTCTCAATACTCAATAGAATATCCTGAACTCTCATGGTTCAATACTCAATCCGCAATATTCAATAATCAAATCTCAATACCCAAACATCAATTCTCAATACTCAATCCTCAACACTCAGTTCTCTCTCTTCAATCCTCAATCCTCAATCCTCCATCTTCAATCCTCAACACTCAATCTTCAATCCTCAATCCTCAATTCTCAATCCTCAATGCTCAATCCTCAATCCTCAATCCTCAATCCTCAATCCTCAATAATCAGTCCTCAATCTTCAATCCTCAATACCCAATCCTCAGTCTTCGATCCTCAATCCTCAATCCTCAATTCTCAATGCTCAATCCTCAGTCCTCAAACCTCAATCCTCATCCTCAATTCTCAATTCTCAATCCTCAATCCTCAATCCTCAATCTCAATCCTCAATAATCAATCTCCTATCCTAGATCCTCAATCCACAATACTCTATCCTTAATCCTCTATATTCAATCCTCTATCCCCAGTCCACAATCTTCAATCCCCAAAGCTCAATAGGCAATCCTCAATCCTCAGTCCTCAATCCCCAATCCTCAGTCCGCAATCCTCAATCCTCAACACTCAAACCTCAACCCTCAACCGTCAGTCCTCGTCCTCAATCCTCAACCCCCAATCCTCAATCCTCAATCTTCAATCATCAATACACAATCTTCAATCCTCAATCCTCAATCCTCAATACTCAATCCTCAATCCTCAATATTCAATACACAACCCTCAAACATCAATACTCAATACTCAATCATCAATCCTCAATTCTCAATTCTCAATAGAATATCCTGAATTCTCAGCCTTCAATACTCAATCCTCAATCTTCAATCTTCAAGTCTCCATCCACAAACATCAATTCTCATCACTCAACCCTCAACACTCAATCCTCAATCCTCAATCCTCAATCTTCAATCCTCAATCCTCAAACCTCTATCCTCAATCCTCAATCCTCAATCATCAATACTCAATCTTCAACACTCAATCCTCAATCCTCAATCCTCAATACTCAATCCTCAATCATCAGTCCTCAATCTTCAATACTCAATCCTCAACCCTCAATCCTCAATCCTCAATCCTCAGTCATGAATACTCAATCGTCAATACTCATCCTCAATCCTCAATCCTCAATCCTCAATCCTCAATCCTCAATCCTCAATCCTCATTCCTCAAACATCAATCCTCAACCCTCAGTCCTCATCCTCAATTCTCAATTCTCAAACCTCAATCCTCAATCCTCAATCTTCAATCCTCAATAATCAATCTCCAATCCTAGATCCTCAATCCCCAATCCTCAATCGTTAATCCTCAATCTTCAATCCTCAAACCACAGTCCTCAATCCTCAATACTCAATCTTCAATCCTCAATCCTCAATTCTCAATCCTCAATACTCAATCCTCAATCCCCGATCCCCAATCTTCAATCCTCAATCCTCAACCCTCAATCCTCATTCCTCAATCTTCAATCCTCAATACTCAATCTTCAATTCTCAATCCGCAATCCTCAATCCTCAATCCTCAATCCTCAATCCTCAAACTTCAATCCTCAACCGTCAGTCCTCGTACTCAATCCTCAACCCTCAACCCTCAATCCTCAATCTTCAATCATCAATACTCAATCTTCAATCCTCAATTCTCAATCCTCAATCTTCAATCCTCAATCCTCAATATTCAACACACACCCATCTACCATCAATTCTCAATACTCAACCATCAATCCTCAATTCTCAATACTCAATAGAATATCCTGAATTCTCATGATTCAATACTCAATCCACAATATTCAATAATCAAATCTCAATCCTCAAACATCAATTCTCAACACGCATTCCTCAACACTCGGTCCTCTCTCTTCAATCCTCCATCGTCTATCATCTATCCTCAAGTGTCAATCCTCAATCCTCAATCCTCAACCCTCAATCGTCAGGCCTCAAACCTCAATTGCGAATCCTCAATCCTGAATGCTCAATCTTCATTCCACAGTCCGCAACAATCAATTGTCAATCCTCAATCCTCAATAGAGTATCCTCAATTCACAGTTTTCAATACTCAATCCCCAATCTTCAATCTTGAAATCTCAATCCACAGACATCAATTCTCATCACTCAACCCTCAACACTCAGTCCTCAATCTTCAATCCTCAATCCTCAATCCTCAATCTTCAATCCTCCATACTCAACCTTCAATCCTCGATCCTCAATCATCAATCCTCAATCCTCAATTCTCAGTCATCAATCCTCAATCTTCAATACTCAATCCTCAATAATCAATCCTGAATCCTCAATCCTCAATCCTCATTCCTCAAACTTCAATCCTCAACCCTCAGTCCTCATACTCAATTCTCAATCCTCATTCCTCAATCCTCAATCCTCAATCCTCAATACTCAATCCTCAATACTCAATCCTTAATCCTCAATCTTCAATCCCCAATCCCGAGTCCTCAATCTTCAATCCTCAATGCTCAATCATCAATCCTGAACCGTCAGACCTCGTCCTCAATCCTCAGCCCTCAATCCTCAAACCTCAATCTTCAATCATCAATACTCAATCTTCAATCCTCAATCTTCAATCCTCAGTCCTCAATCCTCAATCCTCTAAATTCAACACACAACCCCCAACCATTAATACTCAATTCTCAATACTCAATAGAATACCCTGAATTCTCATGATTCAATACTCAATCCACAATATTCAATAATCAAATCTCAATCCTCAAACATCATTTCTCAACACTCAATCCTCAACACTCAGTCCTCTCTCTTCAATCCTCCATCCTCAACCCTCAATCATCAATACTCAACCTTCAATCCTCAATCCTCAATCTTCAATCCTCAACCCTCAATCCTCAATCCACAATCCTCAATCCTCACTCCTCAATCCTCAATCCTCAATCGTCAATCTTCCATCCTCAATACTCAATCTTCAATCCTCAATCCTCATTCCTCAATCCTCAATCCTCAATCTTCAATCCTCAATACTCAATCTTCAATCCTCAATCCTCTATCCTCAACCCTCAATCCTCAATCCTCAATCCTCAATCGTCAATCTTCCATCCTCAATACTCACTCTTCAATCCTCAATCCTCAATCCTCAACCCTCAATCCTCATTCTTCAATCCTCAATACCCAATCCTCAATCTTCAATCCTCAATCCTCAATCCTCAAACTTCAATCCTCAATACTCAATCTTCAATCCTCAATCCTCAATCCTCAATCCTCAATCCTCATTCTTCAATCATCAATACCCAATCCTCAATCTTCAATCCTCAATCCTCAATCCTCAATCCTCAATTCTCAATCCTCAATCCTCAAACCTCAGACCTCAAATATCAATACTCAACCCTCAGTCCTCGTCCTCAATCCACAACCCTCAATCCTCAACCCTCAATCTTCAATTCTCAATCCTCAATCCACAATCCTCAATCATCAATCCTCAGTCCTCAAACCTCTATCCTGAATCCTCAATCCTGAATCCTCAGTCTTCAGCCCTCAGTCCTCAACAATCAGTTATCAATCCTCAATCCTGAATAGAATATCATCAATTCACAGTTTTCAATACTCAATACTCAATCTGCAATCTTCAAATCTCTATCCACAGTCATCAATTCTCATCACTCAACCCTCTAACACTCAGTCCCCAATCCTCAATCTTCAATCCTCAATCCTCAATCCTCAACACTCAATCCTCAATCCTCAATTTTCAATCCTCAATAGTCAATCTTCAATCCTCAATCCTCAATCCTCTATCCTCAATCCTCAATCGTCAGACTTCAATCCTCAATACTCAATCTTCAATCCAGAATCCTCAATCCTCAATCCTCATTCTTCAATCCTGAATACCCAATCCTCAATCTTCAATCCTCAATCCTCAATCCTCAATCCTCAATCCCCATTCTTCAATCATCAATACCCAATCCTCAATCTTCAATCCTCAATCCTCAATCCTCAATTCTCAATCCTCAATCCTCAATCCTCAGTTGTCAATCTTCCATCCTCAATACTCAATCTTCAATCCTCAATCCTCAATCCTCAATCCTCAATCCTCATTCTTCAATCCTCAATACCCTATCCTCAATCTTCAATCCTCAATCCTCAATCCTCAATCCTCAATCCTCAATAGTCAATCCTCAATCTTCAACCCTCAGTGCCAAATACTCAATCTTGAATACTCAATCCTCAATCCTCAAACTTCAATTCTCAATACTCAATCTTCAATCCTCAATCCTCAGTCCTCAATCCTCAATCCTCATTCTTCAATCCTCAATACCCAATCCTCAGTCTTCAATCCTCAATCCTCAATCCTCAATCCTCAATCCTCAATCTTCAATCCTCAATACTCAATCTTCAATCCTTAATCCTCAACACTCAATCCTCAATCCTCAATCCTCAATCCTCAATCTTCAATCCTCAATACTCAATCTTCAATCCTCAATCCTCAATCCTCAATCCTCAATCCTCATTCTTCAATCCTCAACACCCAGTCCTCAATCTTCAATCCTCAATCCTCAACCCTCAATTCTCAATCCTCAATCCTCAATCCTCAGACCTCAAACATCAATACTGAACCCTCAGTCCTCGTCCTCAATCCACAACACACAATCCTCAATCCTCAATCTTCAATAATCAATATTCAATCTTCAGTCCTCAATCCTCAATCCTCAATCCTCAATCCTCAATCCTCAATCCTCAATGTTCAATCCGCAATACCCAATCCTCAATCTTCAATACTCAATCCTCAATCCTTAATCCTCAATCCTCAATCCTCAATCATCAATCCTCAATCTTCAATACTCAATCGTCAATCCTCAATCCTCAATCCTCAATCCCCAATCCTCAATCCTCAATATTCAACGCACAACCCTCAGCCATTAATCCTCAATACTCAACCATCAATCCTCAGTTCTCAATACTCAATAGAATATCCTGAATTCTCATGGTTCAATACTCAATCCGCAATATTCAATAATCAAATCTCAATCCCCAAAGATCAATTCTCAATACTCAATCCTCAACACTCAGTTCTCTCTCTTCAATCCTCAATTCTCAATCCTCGATCTTCAATGCTCAACACTCAATCTTCAATCATCAATCCTCAATTCTCAATCCTCAATGCTCAATCCTCAATCCTCAATCCTCAACCCTCAATCCTCAATAATCAGTCCTCAATCTTCAATCCTCAATACCCAATCCTCAGTCTTCGATCCTCAATCCTCAATCCTCAATCCTCAATCCTCAATCCTCAGTCCTCAAACCTCAATCCTCATCCTCAATTCTCAATTCTCAATCCTCAATCCTCAATCCTCAATCTTCGATCCTCAATAATCAGTCTCCTATCCTAGATCCTCAATCCACAATACTCTATCCTTAATCCTCCATATTCAATCCTCTATCCCCAGTCCACAATCTTCAATCCCCAAAGCTCAATAATCAATCATCAATCCTCAGTCCTCAATCCCCAATCCTCAGTCCTCAATCCTCAATCCTCAATCCTCAATTCTCAATCCTCAATACTCAATCCTCAATCCCCGATTCTCAATCTTCAATCCTCAATCCTCAATCGTCAATCCTCATTCCTCAATCTTCAGTCCTTAATACTCAATCTTCAATTCTCAATCCGCCATCCTCAATCCTCAATCCTCAATCCTCAATCCTCAAACTTCAATCCTCAACCGTCAGTTCTCGTACTCAATCCTCAACCCTCAACCCTCAATCCTCAATCTTCAATCATCAATACTCAATCTTCAATCCTCAATTCTCAATCCTCAATCTTCAATCCTCAATCCTCAATATTCAACACACACCCATCTACCATCAATTCTCAATACTCAACCATCAATCCTCAATTCTCAATACTCAATAGAATATCCTGAATTCTCATGATTCAATACTCAATCCACAATATTCAATAATCAAAGCTCAATCCTCAAACATCAATTCTCAACACGCATTCCTCAACACCCGGTCCTCTCTCTTCAATCCTACATCGTCTATCCTCTATCCTCAAGTGTCAATCCTCAATCCTCAATCCTCAACCCTCAATCGTCAGGCCTCAAACCTCAATTCCGAATCCTCAATCCTGAATGCTCAATCTTCATTCCACAGTCCGCAACAATCAATTGTCAATCCTCAATCCTCAATAGAGTATCCTCAGTTCACAGTTTTCAATACTCAATCCCCAATCTTCAATCCTCAAATCTCAATCCACAGACATCAATTCTCATCACTCAACCCTCAACACTCAGTCCTCAATCTTCAATCCTCAATCCTCAATCCTCAATCTTCAATCCTCCATACTCAACCTTCAATCCTCGATCCTCAATCATCAATCCTCAATCCTCAATCCTCAGTCATCAATCCTCAATCTTCAATACTCAATCCTCAATAATCAATCCTGAATCCTCAATCCTCAATCCTCATTCCTCAAAGTTCAATCCTCAACCCTCATTCCTCAATCTTCAATCCTCAATACTCAATCTTCAATTCTCAATCCGCAATCCTCAATCCTCAATCCTCAATCCTCAATCCTCAAACTTCAATCCTCAACCGTCAGTCCTCGTACTCAATCCTCAACCCTCAACCCTCAATCCTCAATCTTCAATCATCAATACTCAATCTTCAATCCTCAATTCTCAATCCTCAATCTTCAATCCTCAATCCTCAATATTCAACACACACCCATCTACCATCAATTCTCAATACTCAACCATCAATCCTCAATTCTCAATACTCAATAGAATATCCTGAATTCTCATGATTCAATACTCAATCCACAATATTCAATAATCAAATCTCAATCCTCAAACATCAATTCTCAACACGCATTCCTCAACACTCGGTCCTCTCTCTTCAATCCTCCATCGTCTATCATCTATCCTCAAGTGTCAATCCTCAATCCTCAATCCTCAACCCTCAATCGTCAGGCCTCAAACCTCAATTCCGAATCCTCAATCCTGAATGCTCAATCTTCATTCCACAGTCCGCAACAATCAATTGTCAATCCTCAATCCTCAATAGAGTATTCTCAATTCACAGTTTTCAATACTCAATCCCCAATCTTCAATCTTGAAATCTCAATCCACAGACATCAATTCTCATCACTCAACCCTCAACACTCAGTCCTCAATCTTCAATCCTCAATCCTCAATCCTCAATCTTCAATCCTCCATACTCAACCTTCAATCCTCGATCCTCAATCATCAATCCTCAATCCTCAATCCTCAGTCATCAATCCTCAATCTTCAATACTCAATCCTCAATAATCAATCCTGAATCCTCAATCCTCAATCCTCATTCCTCAAACTTCAATCCTCAACCCTCAGTCCTCATACTCAATTCTCAATCCTCATTCCTCAATCCTCAATCCTCAATCCTCAATACTCAATCCTCAATACTCAATCCTTAATCCTCAATCTTCAATCCCCAATCCCGAGTCCTCAATCTTCAATCCTCAATGCTCAATCATCAATCCTGAACCGTCAGACCTCGTCCTCAATCCTCAGCCCTCAATCCTCAAACCTCAATCTTCAATCATCAATACTCAATCTTCAATCCTCAATCTTCAATCCTCAGTCCTCAATCCTCAATCCTCTATATTCAACACACAACCCCCAACCATTAATACTCAATTCTCAATACTCAATAGAATACCCTGAATTCTCATGATTCAATACTCAATCCACAATATTCAATAATCAAATCTCAATCCTCAAACATCATTTCTCAACACTCAATCCTCAACACTCAGTCCTCTCTCTTCAATCCTCCATCCTCATCCTCAATTCTCAATTCTCAATCCTCAATCCTCAATCCTCAATCTCAATCCTCAATAATCAATCTCCTATCCTAGATCCTCAATCCACAATACTCTATCCTTAATCCTCTATATTCAATCCTCTATCCCCAGTCCACAATCTTCAATCCCCAAAGCTCAATAGTCAATCCTCAATCCTCAGTCCTCAATCCCCAATCCTCAGTCCGCAATCCTCAATCCTCAACACTCAAACCTCAACCCTCAACCGTCAGTCCTCGTCCTCAATCCTCAACCCCCAATCCTCAATCCTCAATCTTCAATCATCAATACACAATCTTCAATCCTCAATCCTCAATCCTCAATACTCAATCCTCAATCCTCAATATTCAATACACAACCCTCAAACATCAATACTCAATACTCAATCATCAATCCTCAATTCTCAATTCTCAATAGAATATCCTGAATTCTCAGCCTTCAATACTCAATCCTCAATCTTCAATCTTCAAGTCTCCATCCATAAACATCAATTCTCATCACTCAACCCTCAACACTCAATCCTCAATCCTCAATCCTCAATCTTCAATCCTCAATCCTCAAACCTCTATCCTCAATCCTCAATCCTCAATCATCAATACTCAATCTTCAACACTCAATCCTCAATCCTCAATCCTCAATCCTCAATCCTCAATCATCAGTCCTCAATCTTCAATACTCAATCCTCAACCCTCAATCCTCAATCCTCAATCCTCAGTCATGAATACTCAATCGTCAATACTCATCCTCAATCCTCAATCCTCAATCCTCAATCCTCAATCCTCAATCCTCAATCCTCATTCCTCAAACATCAATACTCAACCCTCAGTCCTCATCCTCAATTCTCAATTCTCAAACCTCAATCCTCAATCCTCAATCTTCAATCCTCAATAATCAATCTCCAATCCTAGATCCTCAATCCCCAATCCTCAATCGTTAATCCTCAATCTTCAATCCTCAAACCACAGTCCTCAATCCTCAATACTCAATCTTCAATCCTCAATCCTCAATTCTCAATCCTCAATACTCAATCCTCAATCTCCGATCCCCAATCTTCAATCCTCAATCCTCAACCCTCAATCCTCATTCCTCAATCTTCAATCCTCAATACTCAATCTTCAATTCTCAATCCGCAATCCTCAATCCTCAATCCTCAATCCTCAATCCTCAAACTTCAATCCTCAACCGTCAGTCCTCGTACTCAATCCTCAACCCTCAACCCTCAATCCTCAATCTTCAATCATCAATACTCAATCTTCAATCCTCAATTCTCAATCCTCAATCTTCAATCCTCAATCCTCAATATTCAACACACACCCATCTACCATCAATTCTCAATACTCAACCATCAATCCTCAATTCTCAATACTCAATAGAATATCCTGAATTCTCATGATTCAATACTCAATCCACAATATTCAATAATCAAATCTCAATCCTCAAACATCAATTCTCAACACGCATTCCTCAACACTCGGTCCTCTCTCTTCAATCCTCCATCGTCTATCATCTATCCTCAAGTGTCAATCCTCAATCCTCAATCCTCAACCCTCAATCGTCAGGCCTCAAACCTCAATTCCGAATCCTCAATCCTGAATGCTCAATCTTCATTCCACAGTCCGCAACAATCAATTGTCAATCCTCAATCCTCAATAGAGTATCCTCAATTCACAGTTTTCAATACTCAATCCCCAATCTTCAATCTTGAAATCTCAATCCACAGACATCAATTCTCATCACTCAACCCTCAACACTCAGTCCTCAATCTTCAATCCTCAATCCTCAATCCTCAATCTTCAATCCTCCATACTCAACCTTCAATCCTCGATCCTCAATCATCAATCCTCAATCCTCAATCCTCAGTCATCAATCCTCAATCTTCAATACTCAATCCTCAATAATCAATCCTGAATCCTCAATCCTCAATCCTCATTCCTCAAACTTCAATCCTCAACCCTCAGTCCTCATACTCAATTCTCAATCCTCATTCCTCAATCCTCAATCCTCAATCCTCAATACTCAATCCTCAATACTCAATCCTTAATCCTCAATCTTCAATCCCCAATCCCGAGTCCTCAATCTTCAATCCTCAATGCTCAATCATCAATCCTGAACCGTCAGACCTCGTCCTCAATCCTCAGCCCTCAATCCTCAAACCTCAATCTTCAATCATCAATACTCAATCTTCAATCCTCAATCTTCAATCCTCAGTCCTCAATCCTCAATCCTCTATATTCAACACACAACCCCCAACCATTAATACTCAATTCTCAATACTCAATAGAATACCCTGAATTCTCATGATTCAATACTCAATCCACAATATTCAATAATCAAATCTCAATCCTCAAACATCATTTCTCAACACTCAATCCTCAACACTCAGTCCTCTCTCTTCAATCCTCCATCCTCAATCCTCAATCATCAATACTCAACCTTCAATCCTCAATCCTCAATCTTCAATCCTCAACCCTCAATCCTCAATCCACAATCCTCAATCCTCACTCCTCAATCCTCAATCCTCAATCCTCAATCATCAGTCCTCAATCTTCAATACTCAATCCTCAACCCTCAATCCTCAATCCTCAATCCTCAGTCATGAATACTCAATCGTCAATACTCATCCTCAATCCTCAATCCTCAATCCTCAATCCTCAATCCTCAATCCTCAATCCTCATTCCTCAAACATCAATACTCAACCCTCAGTCCTCATCCTCAATTCTCAATTCTCAAACCTCAATCCTCAATCCTCAATCTTCAATCCTCAATAATCAATCTCCAATCCTAGATCCTCAATCCCCAATCCTCAATCGTTAATCCTCAATCTTCAATCCTCAATACTCAATCTTCAATTCTCAATCCGCAATCCTCAATCCTCAATCCTCAATCCTCAATCCTCAAACTTCAATCCTCAACCGTCAGTCCTCGTACTCAATCCTCAACCCTCAACCCTCAATCCTCAATCTTCAATCATCAATACTCAATCTTCAATCCTCAATTCTCAATCCTCAATCTTCAATCCTCAATCCTCAATATTCAACACACACCCATCTACCATCAATTCTCAATACTCAACCATCAATCCTCAATTCTCAATACTCAATAGAATATCCTGAATTCTCATGATTCAATACTCAATCCACAATATTCAATAATCAAATCTCAATCCTCAAACATCAATTCTCAACACGCATTCCTCAACACTCGGTCCTCTCTCTTCAATCCTCCATCGTCTATCATCTATCCTCAAGTGTCAATCCTCAATCCTCAATCCTCAACCCTCAATCGTCAGGCCTCAAACCTCAATTCCGAATCCTCAATCCTGAATGCTCAATCTTCATTCCACAGTCCGCAACAATCAATTGTCAATCCTCAATCCTCAATAGAGTATCCTCAATTCACAGTTTTCAATACTCAATCCCCAATCTTCAATCTTGAAATCTCAATCCACAGACATAAATTCTCATCACTCAACCCTCAACACTCAGTCCTCAATCTTCAATCCTCAATCCTCAATCCTCAATCTTCAATCCTCCATACTCAACCTTCAATCCTCGATCCTCAATCATCAATCCTCAATCCTCAATCCTCAGTCATCAATCCTCAATCTTCAATACTCAATCCTCAATAATCAATCCTGAATCCTCAATCCTCAATCCTCATTCCTCAAACTTCAATCCTCAACCCTCAGTCCTCATACTCAATTCTCAATCCTCATTCCTCAATCCTCAATCCTCAATCCTCAATACTCAATCCTCAATACTCAATCCTTAATCCTCAATCTTCAATCCCCAATCCCGAGTCCTCAATCTTCAATCCTCAATGCTCAATCATCAATCCTGAACCGTCAGACCTCGTCCTCAATCCTCAGCCCTCAATCCTCAAACCTCAATCTTCAATCATCAATACTCAATCTTCAATCCTCAATCTTCAATCCTCAGTCCTCAATCCTCAATCCTCTATATTCAACACACAACCCCCAACCATTAATACTCAATTCTCAATACTCAATAGAATACCCTGAATTCTCATGATTCAATACTCAATCCACAATATTCAATAATCAAATCTCAATCCTCAAACATCATTTCTCAACACTCAATCCTCAACACTCAGTCCTCTCTCTTCAATCCTCCATCCTCAATCCTCAATCATCAATACTCAACCTTCAATCCTCAATCCTCAATCTTCAATCCTCAACCCTCAATCCTCAATCCACAATCCTCAATCCTCACTCCTCAATCCTCAATCCTCAATCGTCAATCTTCCATCCTCAATACTCAATCTTCAATCCTCAATCCTCATTCCTCAATCCTCAATCCTCAATCTTCAATCCTCAATACTCAATCTTCAATCCTCAATCCTCTATCCTCAACCCTCAATCCTCAATCCTCAATCCTCAATCGTCAATCTTCCATCCTCAATACTCACTCTTCAATCCTCAATCCTCAATCCTCAACCCTCAATCCTCATTCTTCAATCCTCAATACCCAATCCTCAATCTTCAATCCTCAATCCTCAATCCTCAATCCTCAATCCTCAATAGTCAATCCTCAATCTTCAACCCTCAGTGACAAACCCTCAATCTTGAATACTCAATCCTCAATCCTCAAACTTCAATCCTCAATACTCAATCTTCAATCCTCAATCCTCAATCCTCAATCCTCAATCCTCATTCTTCAATCATCAATACCCAATCCTCAATCTTCAATCCTCAATCCTCAATCCTCAATTCTCAATCCTCAATCCTCAAACCTCAGACCTCAAATATCAATACTCAACCCTCAGTCCTCGTCCTCAATCCACAACCCTCAATCCTCAACCCTCAATCTTCAATTCTCAATCCTCAATCCACAATCCTCAATCATCAATCCTCAGTCCTTAAACCTCTATCCTGAATCCTCAATCCTGAATCCTCAGTCTTCAGCCCTCAGTCCTCAACAATCAGTTATCAATCCTCAATCCTGAATAGAATATCATCAATTCACAGTTTTCAATACTCAATACTCAATCTGCAATCTTCAAATCTCTATCCACAGTCATCAATTCTCATCACTCAACCCTCTAACACTCAGTCCCCAATCCTCAATCTTCAATCCTCAATCCTCAATCCTCAACACTCAATCCTCAATCCTCAATTTTCAATCCTCAATAGTCAATCTTCAATCCTCAATCCTCAATCCTCTATCCTCAATCCTCAATCGTCAGACTTCAATCCTCATTACTCAATCTTCAATCCAGAATCCTCAATCCTCAATCCTCATTCTTCAATCCTGAATACCCAATCCTCAATCTTCAATCCTCAATCCTCAATCCTCAATCCTCAATCCCCATTCTTCAATCATCAATACCCAATCCTCAATCTTCAATCCTCAATCCTCAATCCTCAATTCTCAATCCTCAATCCTCAATCCTCAGTTGTCAATCTTCCATCCTCAATACTCAATCTTCAATCCTCAATCCTCAATCCTCAATCCTCAATCCTCATTCTTCAATCCTCAATACCCTATCCTCAATCTTCAATCCTCAATCCTCAATCCTCAATCCTCAATCCTCAATAGTCAATCCTCAATCTTCAACCCTCAGTGCCAAATACTCAATCTTGAATACTCAATCCTCAATCCTCAAACTTCAATTCTCAATACTCAATCTTCAATCCTCAATCCTCAGTCCTCAATCCTCAATCCTCATTCTTCAATCCTCAATACCCAATCCTCAGTCTTCAATCCTCAATCCTCAATCCTCAATCCTCAATCCTCAATCTTCAATCCTCAATACTCAATCTTCAATCCTCAATCCTCAACACTCAATCCTCAATCCTCAATCCTCAATCCTCAATCTTCAATCCTCAATACTCAATCTTCAATCCTCAATCCTCAATCCTCAATCCTCAATCCTCAATCATCAATCCTCAATCTTCAATACTCAATCGTCAATCCTCAATCCTCAATCCTCAATCCCCAATCCTCAATCCTGAATATTCAACGCACAACCCTCAGCCATTAATCCTCAATACTCAACCATCAATCCTCAGTTCTCAATACTCAATAGAATATCCTGAATTCTCATGGTTCAATACTCAATCCGCAATATTCAATAATCAAATCTCAATCCCCAAAGATCAATTCTCAATACTCAATCCTCAACACTCAGTTCTCTCTCTTCAATCCTCAATTCTCAATCCTCGATCTTCAATGCTCAACACTCAATCTTCAATCATCAATCCTCAATTCTCAATCCTCAATGCTCAATCCTCAATCCTCAATCCTCAACCCTCAATCCTCAATAATCAGTCCTCAATCTTCAATCCTCAATACCCACTCCTCAGTCTTCGATCCTCAATCCTCAATCCTCAATCCTCAATCCTCAATCCTCAGTCCTCAAACCTCAATCCTCATCCTCAATTCTCAATTCTCAATCCTCAATCCTCAATCCTCAATCTTCGATCCTCAATAATCAATCTCCTATCCTAGATCCTCAATCCACAATACTCTATCCTTAATCCTCCATATTCAATCCTCTATCCCCAGTCCACAATCTTCAATCCCCAAAGCTCAATAATCAATCATCAATCCTCAGTCCTCAATCCCCAATCCTCAGTCCTCAATCCTCAATCCTCAATCCTCAATTCTCAATCCTCAATACTCAATCCTCAATCCCCGATTCTCAATCTTCAATCCTCAATCCTCAATCCTCAATCCTCATTCCTCAATCTTCAGTCCTTAATACTCAATCTTCAATTCTCAATCCGCAATCCTCAATCCTCAATCCTCAATCCTCAATCCTCAAACTTCAATCCTCAACCGTCAGTTCTCGTACTCAATCCTCAACCCTCAACCCTCAATCCTCAATCTTCAATCATCAATACTCAATCTTCAATCCTCAATTCTCAATCCTCAATCTTCAATCCTCAATCCTCAATATTCAACACACACCCATCTACCATCAATTCTCAATACTCAACCATCAATCCTCAATTCTCAATACTCAATAGAATATCCTGAATTCTCATGATTCAATACTCAATCCACAATATTCAATAATCAAAGCTCAATCCTCAAACATCAATTCTCAACACGCATTCCTCAACACTCGGTCCTCTCTCTTCAATCCTACATCGTCTATCCTCTATCCTCAAGTGTCAATCCTCAATCCTCAATCCTCAACCCTCAATCGTCAGGCCTCAAACCTCAATTCCGAATCCTCAATCCTGAATGCTCAATCTTCATCCCACAGTCCGCAACAATCAATTGTCAATCCTCAATCCTCAATAGAGTATCCTCAGTTCACAGTTTTCAATACTCAATCCCCAATCTTCAATCCTCAAATCTCAATCCACAGACATCAATTCTCATCACTCAACCCTCAACACTCAGTCCTCAATCTTCAATCCTCAATCCTCAATCCTCAATCTTCAATCCTCCATACTCAACCTTCAATCCTCGATCCTCAATGATCAATCCTCAATCCTCAATCCTCAGTCATCAATCCTTAATCCTCAATCCTCAATCCTCAACCCTCAATCGTCAGGCCTCAAACCTCAATTCCGAATCCTCAATCCTGAATGCTCAATCTTCATCCCACGGTCCGCAACAATCAGTTGTCAATCCTCAATCCTCAATAGAGTATCCTCAAATCACAGTTTTCAATACTCAAACCCCAATCTTCAATCTTCAAATCTCAATCCACAGACATCAATTCTCATCACTCAACCCTCAACACTCAGTCCTCAATCTTCAATCCTCAATCCTCAATCCTCAATCTTCAATCCTCCATACTCAACCTTCAATCCTCGATCCTCAATGATCAATCCTCAATCCTCAATCCTCAGTCATCAATCCTCAATCTTCAATACTCAATCCTCAATCCTCAATCCTGAATCCTCAATCCTCAATCGTCATTCCTCAAACCTCAATCCTCAACCCTCAGTCCTCATACTCAATTCTCAATCCTCATTCCTCAATCCTCAATCTTCAATCCTCAATAATCAATCTCCTATCCTAGATCATCAATCCCCAATACTCTATCATTAATCCTCAATATTCAATCCTCTATCCCCAGTCCTCAATCTTCAATCCCCAAAGCTCAATAATCAATCCTCAATCCTCAGTCCTCAATCCTCAATCCTCAATACTCAAACCTCAATCCTCAACCGTCAGTGCTTGTCCTCAATCCTCAACCCTCAATACTCAATCCTCAATCCTCAATCTTCAATCATCAATACTCACTCTTCAATCCTCAATCCTCAATCCTCAATCCTCAATCCTCAATCCTCAATATTCAATACACAACCCTCAAACATCAATCCTCAATACTCAATCATCAATCCTCAATTCTCAATACTCAATGGAATATCCTGAATTCTCAGTTTTCAATACTCAATCCTCAATCTTCAATCATCAAGTCTCCATCCACAAACATCAATTCTCATCACTCAACCCTCAACACTCAATTCTCAATACTCAATCCTCAATCTTGAATCCTCAATCCTCAATCCTCAATCCTCAATCCTCAATCCTCAATCACCAATCCTCAATCTTCAACACTCAAGCCTCAATCCTCAATCCTCAATCCTCAATCCTCAATCTTCAATCATCAATCCTCAATCCTCAATCCTCAATCCTCAATCCTCAATCCTCAATGTTCAATCCGCAATACCCAATCCTCAATCTTCAATACTCAATCCTCAATCCTTAATCCTCAATCCTCAATCCTCAATCATCAATCCTCAATCTTCAATACTCAATCGTCAATCCTCAATCCTCAATCCTCAATCCCCAATCCTCAATCCTCAATATTCAACGCACAACCCTCAACCATTAATCCTCAATACTCAACCATCAATCCTCAGTTCTCAATACTCAATAGAATATCCTGAATTCTCATGGTTCAATACTCAATCCGCAATATTCAATAATCAAATCTCAATCCCCAAAGATCAATTCTCAATACTCAATCCTCAACACTCAGTTCTCTCTCTTCAATCCTCAATTCTCAATCCTCGATCTTCAATGCTCAACACTCAATCTTCAATCATCAATCCTCAATTCTCAATCCTCAATGCTCAATCCTCAATCCTCAATCCTCAACCCTCAATCCTCAATAATCAGTCCTCAATCTTCAATCCTCAATACCCAATCCTCAGTCTTCGATCCTCAATCCTCAATCCTCAATCCTCAATCCTCAATCCTCAGTCCTCAAACCTCAATCCTCATCCTCAATTCTCAATTCTCAATTCTCAATCCTCAATCCTCAATCCTCAATCTTCGATCCTCAATAATCAATCTCCTATCCTAGATCCTCAATCCACAATACTCTATCCTTAATCCTCCATATTCAATCCTCTATCCCCAGTCCACAATCTTCAATCCCCAAAGCTCAATAATCAATCATCAATCCTCAGTCCTCAATCCCCAATCCTCAGTCCTCAATCCTCAATCCTCAATCCTCAATTCTCAATCCTCAATACTCAATCCTCAATCCCCGATTCTCAATCTTCAACCCTCAATCCTCAATCCTCAATCCTCATTCCTCAATGTTCAGTCCTTAATACTCAATCTTCAATTCTCAATCCGCAATCCTCAATCCTCAATCCTCAATCCTCAATCCTCAAACTTCAATCCTCAACCGTCAGTTCTCGTACTCAATCCTCAACCCTCAACCCTCAATCCTCAATCTTCAATCATCAATACTCAATCTTCAATCCTCAATTCTCAATCCTCAATCTTCAATCCTCAATCCTCAATATTCAACACACACCCATCTACCATCAATTCTCAATACTCAACCATCAATCCTCAATTCTCAATACTCAATAGAATATCCTGAATTCTCATGATTCAATACTCAATCCACAATATTCAATAATCAAAGCTCAATCCTCAAACATCAATTCTCAACACGCATTCCTCAACACTCGGTCCTCTCTCTTCAATCCTACATCGTCTATCCTCTATCCTCAAGTGTCAATCCTCAATCCTCAATCCTCAACCCTCAATCGTCAGGCCTCAAACCTCAATTCCGAATCCTCAATCCTGAATGCTCAATCTTCATCCCACAGTCCGCAACAATCAATTGTCAATCCTCAATCCTCAATAGAGTATCCTCAGTTCACAGTTTTCAATACTCAATCCCCAATCTTCAATCCTCAAATCTCAATCCACAGACATCAATTCTCATCACTCAACCCTCAACACTCAGTCCTCAATCTTCAATCCTCAATCCTCAATCCTCAATCTTCAATCCTCCATACTCAACCTTCAATCCTCGATCCTCAATGATCAATCCTCAATCCTCAATCCTCAGTCATCAATCCTCAATCCTCAATCCTCAATCCTCAACCCTCAATCGTCAGGCCTCAAACCTCAATTCCGAATCCTCAATCCTGAATGCTCAATCTTCATCCCACAGTCCGCAACAATCAGTTGTCAATCCTCAATCCTCAATAGAGTATCCTCAAATCACAGTTTTCAATACTCAATCCCCAATCTTCAATCTTCAAATCTCAATCCACAGACATCAATTCTCATCACTCAACCCTCAACACTCAGTCCTCAATCTTCAATCCTCAATCCTCAATCCTCAATCTTCAATCCTCCATACTCAACCTTCAATCCTCGATCCTCAATGATCAATCCTCAATCCTCAATCCTCAGTCATCAATCCTCAATCTTCAATACTCAATCCTCAATCCTCAATCCTGAATCCTCAATCCTCAATCGTCATTCCTCAAACCTCAATCCTCAACCCTCAGTCCTCATACTCAATTCTCAATCCTCATTCCTCAATCCTCAATCTTCAATCCTCAATAATCAATCTCCTATCCTAGATCATCAATCCCCAATACTCTATCATTAATCCTCAATATTCAATCCTCTATCCCCAGTCCTCAATCTTCAATCCCCAAAGCTCAATAATCAATCCTCAATCCTCAGTCCTCAATCCTCAATCCTCAGTCCTCAATCCTCAATCCTCAATACTCAAACCTCAATCCTCAACCGTCAGTGCTTGTCCTCAATCCTCAACCCTCAATACTCAATCCTCAATCCTCAATCTTCAATCATCAATACTCACTCTTCAATCCTCAATCCTCAATCCTCAATCCTCAATCCTCAATCCTCAATATTCAATACACAACCCTCAAACATCAATCCTCAATACTCAATCATCAATCCTCAATTCTCAATACTCAATGGAATATCCTGAATTCTCAGTTTTCAATACTCAATCCTCAATCTTCAATCATCAAGTCTCCATCCACAAACATCAATTCTCATCACTCAACCCTCAACACTCAATTCTCAATACTCAATCCTCAATCTTGAATACTCAATCCTCAATCCTCAATCCTCAATCCTCAATCCTCAATCCTCAATCACCAATCCTCAATCTTCAACACTCAAGCCTCAATCCTCAATCCTCAATCCTCAATCCTCAATCTTCAATCATCAATCCTCAATCTTCAATACTCAATCCTCAATCCTCAATCCTCAATCCTCAATACTCAACTATCAGTCCTCAATTCTGAATACTCAATAGAATATACTGAATTCTTAGTATTCAATACTCAAACCTCAATCCTCAACCCTCAGACCTCATCCTCCATCCTCAATCCTCAATCCTCAAACCTCAATCTTCAATCATCAATACTCAATCTTCGATCCTCAATGCTCAACCCTCAATCCTCAATCCTCAATCCTCAGTCATGAATACTTAATCTTCAATACTCAGTCCTCAAGCCTCAATCCTCAATACTCAATCATCAATCTTCAATCCTCAACCCTCAATCCTGAATCCTCAATCCGCAGTCCTCAATCTTCAATCCTCAATACACAATCTTCAATCCTCAATATTCAACACACAACCCTCAACCTTCAATCCTCAATACTCAACCATCAATCCTCAATTCTTAATACTCAATAGAATACCCTGAAATCTCAGTTTTCAATACTCAATCCTCAATCTTCAATCTTCAAGTTTCCATCCACAAACATCAATTCTCATCACTCAATCCTCAACACTCAGTCCTCAATCTTCAATCCTCAGTCCTCAATCCTCAATCCTCAATCCTCAATCCTCAATCCTCAGTCATGAATACTCAATCTTCAATACTCAATCCTCAATCCTCAATACTCAATCCTCAATACTCAATCCTTAATCCTCAATCTTCAATCCTCAATCCCGAGTCCTCAATCTTCAATCCTCAATGCTCAATCATCAATCGTCAATCTTCAATCCTCAATCCTCAATCCTCAATTCTGAATCCTCATTCCTCAGTCCTCAGTCCTCAAACCTCAATCCTCAACCCTCAGCCCTCATCCTCAATCATCAATCCTCAATCCTCAATCCTCAATAGAATATCATCAATTCACAGTTTTCAATACTCAATACTCAATCTGCAATCTTCAAATCTCTATTCACAAACATCAATTCTCATCACTCAACCCTCAACACTCCGTCCCCAATCCTCAATCTTCATTCCTCAATCCTCAATACTCAACCCTCAATCCTCAATCCTCAATTTTCAAACCTCAATAGTCAATCTTGAATCCTCAATCCTCAATCCTCTATCCTCAATCCTCAAACCTCAATCCTCAATCCTCAATCCTCAGTTGTCAATCTTCCATCCTCAATACTCAATCTTCAATCCTCAATCCTCAATCCTCAATCCTCAATCCTCATTCTTCAATCCTCAATACCATGTCCTCAATCTTCAATCCTCAATCCTCAATCCTCAATCCTCAATCCTCAATAGTCAATCCTCAATCTTCAACCCTCAGTGCCAAATACTCAATCTTGAATACTCAATCCTCAATCCTCAAACTTCAATCCTCAATACTCAATCTTCAATCCTCAATACTCAGTCCTCAATCCTCAATCCTCATTCTTCAATCCTCAATACTCAGTCCTCAATCCTCAATCCTCATTCTTCAATCCTCAATACCCAATCCTCAATCTTCAATCCTCAATCCTCAATCCTCAATTCTCAATCCTCAATCCTCAGACCTCAAACATCAATACTCAACCCTCAGTCCTCGTCCACAATCCACAACCCTCAATCCTCAATCCTCAATCTTCAATTCTCAATCCTCAATCCACAATCCTCAATCATCAATCCTCAATCCTCAAACCTCAATCCTGAATCCTCAATCCTGAATCCTCAATCTTCAGCCCTCAGTCCTCAACAATCATCTGTCAATCCTCAATCCTCAATAGAATATCATTAATTCAAAGCTTTCAATACTCAATACTCAATCTGCAATCTTCAAATCTCTATCCACAATCATCAATTTTCATCACTCAACCCTCAACGCTCAGTCCACAATCCTCAATCTTCAATCCTCAATCCTCAATCCTCAATCCTCAATCCTCAATCTTCAATCCTCAATACTCAACCTTCAATCCTCAATCCTCAACACTCAATCCTCAATCCTCAATCCTCAATCCTCAATCTTCAATCCTCAATACTCAATCTTCAATCCTCCATCCTCAATCCTCAATCCTCAATCGTCAATCCTCAACTTTCAATCCTCAACCCTCAATCCTCAGACCTCAAACCTCAATCACGAATCCTCAATCCTGAATCCTCAATCTTCAGCCCTCAGTCCTCAACAATCAATTGTCAATCCTCAATCCTCAATAGAATATCCTCGATTCACTGTTTTCAATACTCAATCCCCATTCTTCAATCTTCAAATCTCAATCCACAAACATCAATTCTCATCACTCAGCCCTCAACGCTCTGTCCTCAATCGTCAATCCTCAATCCCCAATCCTCAATCTTCAATCCTCAATCCTAAATCCTCAATCCTCAATCCTCAATCTTCTATCCTCAATTCTCAATATTCAATCCTCAATCCTCAATCCTCAATCCTCAATCCTCAGTCTTCAAACCTCAATCCTCAACCCTCAGCCCTCATCCTCAATCCTCAATCCTCAATCCTAAATCCTCAATCTTCAATCCTCAATCCTCAATCCTCAAGCCTCAATCCTCAATCCTCAATCCTCATTCTTCAATCCTCAATACCATATCCTCAATCTTCAATCCTCAATCCTCAATCCTCAATCCTCAATCCTCAATAGTCAATCCTCAATCTTCAACCCTCAGTGCCAAATACTCAATCTTGAATACTCAATCCTCAATCCTCAAACTTCAATCCTCAATACTCAATCTTCAATCCTCAATACTCAGTCCTCAATCCTCAATCCTCATTCTTCAATCCTCAATACTCAGTCCTCAATCCTCAATCCTCATTCTTCAATCCTCGATACCCAATCCTCAATCTTCAATCCTCAATCCTCAATCCTCAATTCTCAATCCTCAATCCTCAGACCTCAAACATCAATACTCAACCCTCAGTCCTCGTCCACAATCCACAACCCTCAATCCTCAACCCTCAATCTTCAATTCTCAATCCTCAATCCACAATCCTCAATCATCAATCCTCAATCCTCAAACCTCAATCCTGAATCCTCAATCCTGAATCCTCAATCTTCAGCCCTCAGTCCTCAACAATCATCTGTCAATCCTCAATCCTCAATAGAATATCATTATTTCAAAGCTTTCAATACTCAATACTCAATCTGCAATCTTCAAATCTCTATCCACAATCATCAATTTTCATCACTCAGCCCTCAACGCTCAGTCCACAATCCTCAGTCTTCAATCCTCAATCCTCAATCCTCAATCCTCAATCCTCAATCTTCAATCCTCAATACTCAACCTTCAATCCTCAATCCTCAACACTCAATCCTCAATCCTCAATCCTCAATCCTCAATCTTCAATCCTCAATACTCAATCTTCAATCCTCCATCCTCAATCCTCAGACCTCAAACCTCAATCACGAATCCTCAATCCTGAATCCTCAATCTTCAGCCCTCAGTCCTCAACAATCAATTGTCAATCCTCAATCCTCAATAGAATATCCTCGATTCACTGTTTTCAATACTCAATCCCCATTATTCAATCTTCAAATCTCAATCCACAAACATCAATTCTCATCACTCAGCCCTCAACGCTCAGTCCTCAATCGTCAATCCTCAATCCCCAATCCTCAATCTTCAATCCTCAATCCTAAATCCTCAATCCTCAATCCTCAATCTTCAATCCTCAATTCTCAATATTCAATCCTCAAACCTCAATCCTCAACCCTCAATCCTCAATCCTCAATCCTCAGTCTTCAAACCTCAATCCTCAACCCACAGCCCTCATCCTCAATCCTCAATCATTCAATCCTAAATCCTCAATCTTCAATCCTCAATCCTCAATCCTCAATCCTCAATCCTCAATCCTCAATCCTCAATCCTCAATCCTCAATCTTCAATCCTCAATACTCAATCATCAATCCTCAATCCTCAATCCTCAGTCCTCAAACCTCAATACTGAATCCTCAATCCTGAATCCTCAATCTTCAATCCTCAATACCGAATCCTCAATCTTCAATCCTCAATCCTCAATCCTCAATTCTCAATCCTCAATCATCAATCCTCAGACTTCAAACATCAATACTCAACCCTCAGTCCTCGTCCTCAATCCACAACACTCAATCCTCAATCCTCAATCTTCAATCATTAATATTCAATCTTCAATCCACAATCCTCAATCCTCAATCCTCAATCCTCAACCCTCAATCCTCAACGTCCAATCCTCAATACCCAATCCTCAGACTTCAATCCTCAATCCTCAATCCTCAATCCTCAATCCTCAATCCTCAATCCTCAATCCTCAGTCCTCAAACCTCAATCCTGAATCCTCAATCCTGAATCCTCAATCTTCAGCCCTGAGTCCTCAACAATCAGTTGTCAATCCTCAATCCTCAATAGAACGTCCTCAATTCACAGTTTTCAATACTCAATACTCAATCTGCAATCTTCAGATCTCTATACACAAACATCAATTCTCATCACTCAACCCTCAATACTCAGTCCCCAATCCTCAATCTTCAATTGTCAATCCTCAATCCTCAATCCTCAATCTTAATCTTCAATCCTCAATACTCAATCTTCAATCCTCAATCCTCAATCCTCAATCCCTAACACTCAATCCTCAATTTTCAATCCTCAATACTCAATCTTCAATCCTCAATCCTCAATCCTCAATCCTCAATCCTCAATCCTCAATACTCAATCCTTAATCCTCAATCTTCAATCCTCAATCCCGAGTCCTCAATCTTCAATCCTCAATGCTCAATCATCAATCCTGAACCGTCAGACCTCGTCCTCAATCCTCAGCCCTCAATCCTCAAACCTCAATCTTCAATCATCAATACTCAATCTTCAATCCTCAATCTTCAATCCTCAGTCCTCAATCCTCAATCCTCAATATTCAACACGCAACCCCCAACCATCAATACTCAATTCTCAATACTCAATAGAATACCCTGAATTCTCATGATTCAATACTCAATCCACAATATTCAATAATCAAATCTCAATCCTCAAACATCATTTCTCAACACTCAATCCTCAACACTCAGTCCTCTCTCTTCAATCCTCCATCCTCAATCCTCAATCATCAATACTCAACCTTCAATCCTCAATCCTCAATCTTCAATCCTCAACCCTCAATCCTCAATCCACAATCCTCAATCCTCACTCCTCAATCCTCAATCCTCAATCGTCAATCTTCCATCCTCAATACTCAATCTTCAATCCTCAGTCCTCATTCCTCAATCCTCAATACTCAATCTTCAATCCTCAATACTCAATCTTCAATCCTCAATCCTCTATCCTCAACCCTCAATCCTCAATCCTCAATCCTCAATCGTCAATCTTCCATCCTCAATACTCACTCTTCAATCCTCAGTCCTCAATCCTCAACCCTCAATCCTCATTCTTCAATCCTCAATACCCAATCCTCAATCTTCAATCCTCAATCCTCAATCCTCAATCCTCAATCCTCAATAGTCAATCCTCAATCTTCAACCCTCAGTGCCAAACCCTCAATCTTGAATACTCAATCCTCAATCCTCAAACTTCAATCCTCAATACTCAATCTTCAATCCTCAATCCTCAATCCTCAATCCTCAATCCTCATTCTTCAATCATCAATACCCAATCCTCAATCTTCAATCCTCAATCCTCAATCCTCAATTCTCAATCCTCAATCCTCAAACCTCAGACCTCAAATATCAATACTCAACCCTCAGTCCTCGTCCTCAATCCACAACCCTCAATCCTCAACCCTCAATCTTCAATTCTCAATCCTCAATCCACAATCCTCAATCATCAATCCTCAGTCCTCAAACCTCAATCCTGAATCCTCAATCCTGAATCCTCAGTCTTCAGCCCTCAGTCCTCAACAATCAATTGTCAATCCTCAATCCTCAATAGAATATCATTAATTCAAAGCTTTCAATACTCAATACTCAATCTGCAATCTTCAAATCTCTATCCACAATCATCAATTTTCATCACTCAGCCCTCAACGCTCAGTCCACAATCCTCAGTCTTCAATCCTCAATCCTCAATCCTCAATCCTCAATCCTCAATCTTCAATCCTCAATACTCAACCTTCAATCCTCAATCCTCAACACTCAATCCTCAATCCTCAATCCTCAATCCTCAATCTTCAATCCTCAATACTCAATCTTCAATCCTCCATCCTCAATCCTCAGACCTCAAACCTCAATCACGAATCCTCAATCCTGAATCCTCAATCTTCAGCCCTCAGTCCTCAACAATCAATTGTCAATCCTCAATCCTCAATAGAATATCCTCGATTCACTGTTTTCAATACTCAATCCCCATTATTCAATCTTCAAATCTCAATCCACAAACATCAATTCTCATCACTCAGCCCTCAACGCTCAGTCCTCAATCGTCAATCCTCAATCCCCAATCCTCAATCTTCAATCCTCAATCCTAAATCCTCAATCCTCAATCCTCAATCTTCAATCCTCAATTCTCAATATTCAATCCTCAAACCTCAATCCTCAACCCTCAATCCTCAATCCTCAATCCTCAGTCTTCAAACCTCAATCCTCAACCCACAGCCCTCATCCTCAATCCTCAATCCTCAATCCTAAATCCTCAATCTTCAATCCTCAATCCTCAATCCTCAATCCTCAATCCTCAATCCTCAATCCTCAATCCTCAATCCTCAATCTTCAATCCTCAATACTCAATCATCAATCCTCAATCCTCAATCCTCAGTCCTCAAACCTCAATACTGAATCCTCAATCCTGAATCCTCAATCTTCAATCCTCAATACCGAATCCTCAATCTTCAATCCTCAATCCTCAATCCTCAATTCTCAATCCTCAATCATCAATCCTCAGACTTCAAACATCAATACTCAACCCTCAGTCCTCGTCCTCAATCCACAACACTCAATCCTCAATCCTCAATCTTCAATCATTAATATTCAATCTTCAATCCACAATCCTCAATCCTCAATCCTCAATCCTCAACCCTCAATCCTCAACGTCCAATCCTCAATACCCAATCCTCAGACTTCAATCCTCAATCCTCAATCCTCAATCCTCAATCCTCAATCCTCAATCCTCAATCCTCAGTCCTCAAACCTCAATCCTGAATCCTCAATCCTGAATCCTCAATCTTCAGCCCTGAGTCCTCAACAATCAGTTGTCAATCCTCAATCCTCAATAGAACGTCCTCAATTCACAGTTTTCAATACTCAATACTCAATCTGCAATCTTCAGATCTCTATACACAAACATCAATTCTCATCACTCAACCCTCAATACTCAGTCCCCAATCCTCAATCTTCAATTGTCAATCCTCAATCCTCAATCCTCAATCTTAATCTTCAATCCTCAATACTCAATCTTCAATCCTCAATCCTCAATCCTCAATCCCTAACACTCAATCCTCAATTTTCAATCCTCAATACTCAATCTTCAATCCTCAATCCTCAATCCTCAATCCTCAATCCTCAATCCTCAATACTCAATCCTTAATCCTCAATCTTCAATCCTCAATCCCGAGTCCTCAATCTTCAATCCTCAATGCTCAATCATCAATCCTGAACCGTCAGACCTCGTCCTCAATCCTCAGCCCTCAATCCTCAAACCTCAATCTTCAATCATCAGTACTCAATCTTCGATCCTCAATCTTCAATCCTCAGTCCTCAATCCTCAATCCTCAATATTCAAGACGCAACCCCCAACCATCAATACTCAATTCTCAATACTCAATAGAATACCCTGAATTCTCATGATTCAATACTCAATCCACAATATTCAATAATCAAATCTCAATCCTCAAACATCATTTCTCAACACTCAATCCTCAACACTCAGTCCTCTCTCTTCAATCCTCCATCCTCAATCCTCAATCATCAATACTCAACCTTCAATCCTCAATCCTCAATCTTCAATCCTCAACCCTCAATCCTCAATCCACAATCCTCAATCCTCACTCCTCAATCCTCAATCCTCAATCGTCAATCTTCCATCCTCAATACTCAAGCTTCAATCCTCAGTCCTCATTCCTCAATCCTCAATACTCAATCTTCAATCCTCAATCCTCTATCCTCAACCCTCAATCCTCAATCCTCAATCCTCAATCGTCAATCTTCCATCCTCAATACTCACTCTTCAATCCTCAATCCTCAATCCTCAACCCTCAATCCTCATTCTTCAATCCTCAATACCCAATCCTCAATCTTCAATCCTCAATCCTCAATCCTCAATCCTCAATCCTCAATAGTCAATCCTCAATCTTCAACCCTCAGTGCCAAACCCTCAATCTTGAATACTCAATCCTCAATCCTCAAACTTCAATCCTCAATACTCAATCTTCAATCCTCAATCCTCAATCCTCAATCCTCAATCCTCATTCTTCAATCCTCAATGCTCAATCATCAATCCTGAACCGTCAGACCTCGTCCTCAATCCTCAGCCCTCAATCCTCAAACCTCAATCTTCAATCATCAGTACTCAATCTTCGGTCCTCAATCTTCAATCCTCAGTCCTCAATCCTCAATCCTCAATATTCAACACGCAACCCCCAACCATCAATACTCAATTCTCAATACTCAATAGAATACCCTGAATTCTCATGATTCAATACTCAATCCACAATATTCAATAATCAAATCTCAATCCTCAAACATCATTTCTCAACACTCAATCCTCAACACTCAGTCCTCTCTCTTCAATCCTCCATCCTCAATCCTCAATCATCAATACTCAACCTTCAATCCTCAATCCTCAATCTTCAATCCTCAACCCTCAATCCTCAATCCACAATCCTCAATCCTCACTCCTCAATCCTCAATCCTCAATCGTCAATCTTCCATCCTCAATACTCAATCTTCAATCCTCAGTCCTCATTCCTCAATCCTCAATACTCAATCTTCAATCCTCAATACTCAATCTTCAATCCTCAATCCTCTATCCTCAACCCTCAATCCTCAATCCTCAATCCTCAATCGTCAATCTTCCATCCTCAATACTCACTCTTCAATCCTCAATCCTCAATCCTCAACCCTCAATCCTCATTCTTCAATCCTCAATACCCAATCCTCAATCTTCAATCCTCAATCCTCAATCCTCAATCCTCAATCCTCAATAGTCAATCCTCAATCTTCAACCCTCAGTGCCAAACCCTCAATCTTGAATACTCAATCCTCAATCCTCAATCTTCAATCCTCAATACTCAATCTTCAATCCTCAATCCTCAATCCTCAATCCTCAATCCTCATTCTTCAATCATCAATACCCAATCCTCAATCTTCAATCCTCAATCCTCAATCCTCAATTCTCAATCCTCAATCCTCAAACCTCAGACCTCAAATATCAATACTCAACCCTCAGTCCTCGTCCTCAATCCACAACCCTCAATCCTCAACCCTCAATCTTCAATTCTCAATCCTCAATCCACAATCCTCAATCATCAATCCTCAGTCCTCAAACCTCAATCCTGAATCCTCAATCCTGAATCCTCAGTCTTCAGCCCTCAGTCCTCAACAATCAGTTATCAATCCTCAATCCTGAATAGAACATCATCAATTCACAGTTTTCAATACTCAATACTCAATCCGCAATCTTCAAATCTCTATCCACAGTCATCAATTCTCATCACTCAACCCTCTAACACTCAGTCCCCAATCCTCAATCTTCAATCCTCAATCCTCAATCCTCAATTCTCAATCCTCAATCCTCAATCCTCAGTTGTCAATCTTCCATCCTCAATACTCAATCTTCAATCCTCAATCCTCAATCCTCAATCCTCAATCCTCATTCTTCAATCCTCGATACCCTATCCTCAATCTTCAATCCTCAATCCTCAATCCTCAATCCTCAATCCTCAATAGTCAATCCTCAATCTTCAACCCTCAGTGCCAAATACTCAATCTTGAATACTCAATCCTCAATCCTCAAACTTCAATTCTCAATACTCAATCTTCAATCCTCAATCCTCAGTCCTCAATCCTCAATCCTCATTCTTCAATCCTCAATACCCAATCCTCAGTCTTCAATCCTCAATCCTCAATCCTCAATCCTCAATCCTCAATCTTCAATCCTCAATACTCAATCTTCAATCCTCAATCCTCAACACTCAATCCTCAATCCTCAATCCTCAATCCTCAACCTTCAATCCTCAATACTCAATCTTCAATCCTCAATCCTCAATCCTCAATCCTCAATCCTCAATCCTCATTCTTCAATCCTCAACACCCAGTCCTCAATCTTCAATCCTCAATCCTCAACCCTCAATTCTCAATCCTCAATCCTCATTCCTCAGACCTCAAACGTCAATACTGAACCCTCAGTCCTCGTCCTCAATCCACAACACACAATCCTCAATCCTCAATCTTCAATCATCAATATTCAATCTTCAGTCCTCAATCCTCAATCCTCAATCCTCAATCCTCAATCCTCAATGTTCAATCCGCAATACCCAATCCTCAATCTTCAATACCCCTTCCTCAATCCTTAATCCTCAATCATCAATCCTCAATCATCAATCCTCAATCTTCAATACTCAATCGTCAATGCTCAATCCTCAATCCTCAATCCTCAATCCTCAATCCTCAATATTCAACGCACAACCCTCAACCATTAATCCTCAATACTCAACCATCAATCCTCAGTTCTCAATACTCAATAGAATATCCTGAATTCTCATGGTTCAATACTCAATCCGCAATATTCAATAATCAAATCTCAATACCCAAAGATCAATTCTCAATACTCAATCCTCAACACTCAGTTCTCTCTCTTCAATCCTCAATCCTCAATCCTCGATCTTCAATGCTCAACACTCAATCTTCAATCCTCAATCCTCAATTCTCAATCCTCAATGCTCAATCCTCAATCCTCAATCCTCAACCCTCAATCCTCAATAATCAGTCCTCAATCTTCAATCCTCAATACCCAATCCTCAGTCTTCGATCCTCAATCCTCAATCCTCAATCCTCAATCCTCAATCCTCAGTCCTCAAACCTCAATCCTCATCCTCAATTCTCAATTCTCAATCCTCAATCCTCAATCCTCAATCTTCAATCCTCAATAATCAATCTCCTATCCTAGATCCTCAATCCACAATACTCTATCCTTAATCCTCCATATTCAATCCTCTATCCCCAGTCCACAATCTTCAATCCCCAAAGCTCAATAATCAATCCTCAATCCTCAGTCCTCAATCCCCAATCCTCAGTCCTCAATCCTCAATCCTCAATCCTCAATTCTCAATCCTCAATACTCAATCGTCAATCCCCGATTCTCAATCTTCAATCCTCAATCCTCAATCCTCAATCCTCATTCCTCAATCTTCAGTCCTCAATCCTCAGTCTTCAATTCTCAATCCGCTAGCCTCAATCCTCAATCCTGAATCCTCAATCTTCAATCCTCAATACCGAATCCTCAATCTTCAATCCTCAATCCTCAGTCCTCAATTCTCAATCCTCAATCATCAATCCTCAGACTTCAAACATCAATACTCAACCCTCAGTCCTCGTCCTCAATCCACAACACTCAATCCTCAATCCTCAATCTTCAATCATTAATATTCAATCTTCAATCCACAATCCTCAATCCTCAATCCTCAATCCTCAACCCTCAATCCTCAACGTCCAATCCTCAATACCCAATCCTCAGACTTCAATCCTCAATCCTCAATCCTCAATCCTCAATCCTCAATCCTCAATCCTCAATCCTCAGTCCTCAAACCTCAATCCTGAATCCTCAATCCTGAATCCTCAATCTTCAGCCCTGAGTCCTCAACAATCAGTTGTCAATCCTCAATCCTCAATAGAACGTCCTCGATTCACAGTTTTCAATACTCAATACTCAATCTGCAATCTTCAGATCTCTATACACAAACATCAATTCTCATCACTCAACCCTCAATACTCAGTCCCCAATCCTCAATCTTCAATTGTCAATCCTCAATCCTCAATCCTCAATCTTAATCTTCAATCCTCAATACTCAATCTTCAATCCTCAATCCTCAATCCTCAATCCCTAACACTCAATCCTCAATTTTCAATCCTCAATACTCAATCTTCAATCCTCAATCCTCAATCCTCAATCCTCAATGCTCAACCCTCAATCCTCAATCCCCAATCCTCAGTCATGAATACTTAATCTTCAATACTCAGTCCTCAATCCTCAATCCTCAATACTCAATCATCAATCTTCAATCCTCAACCCTCAATCCTGAATCCTCAATCCGCAGTCCTCAATCTTCAATCCTCAATACACAATCTTCAATCCTCAATATTCAACACACAACCCTCAACCTTCAATCCTCAATACTCAACCATCAATCCTCAATTCTCAATACTCAATAGAATACCCTGAAATCTCAGTTTTCAATACTCAATCCTCATTCTTCAATCTTCAAGTTTCCATCCATAAACATCAATACTCATCACTCAATCCGCAACACTCAGTCCTCAATCTTCAATCCTCAATCCTCAATCCTCAATCCTCAATCCTCAATCCTCAATCCTCAGTCATGAATACTCAATCTTCAATACTCAATCCTCAATCCTCAATCCTCAATCCTCAATACTCAATCGTTAATCCTCAATCTTCAATCCTCAATCCCGAGTCCTCAATCTTCAATCCTCAATGCTCAATCATCAATCCTGAACCGTCAGACCTCGTCCTCAATCCTCAACCCTCAATCCTCAATCCTCAATCTTCAATCATCAATACTCAATCTTCAATCCTCAATCTTCAATCCTCAATCCTCAATCCTCAATCCTCAATATTCAACACACAACCCCCAACCATCGATCCTCAATTCTCAATACTCAATAGAATACCCTGAATTCTCATGATTCAATACTCAATCCACAATATTCAATAATCAAATCTCAATCCTCAAACATCATTTCTCAACACTCAGTCCTCAACACTCAGTCCTCTCTCTTCAATCCTCCATCCTCGATCCTCAATTCTCAAGCGTCAATCCTCAATCCTCAATCCTCAGTCCTCAGTCCTCAATCTTCAATACACAATCCTCAATCCTAAAATCCTCAATCCTCCATATTCAACACACAACCCTCAACCATCTATCCTCAATGCTCAACCATCAATCCTCAATTCTCAATACTCAATAGGATATCCTGAATTCTCAGTTTTCAATACTCAATCCTCAATCTTCAATCTTCAAATCTGCATCCACAAACATCAATTCTCATCACTCAACCCTCAACACTCAGTCCTCAATCTTCAATACTCAATCCTCAATCCTCAATCCTCAATCCTCAATACTCAACCATCAATCCTCAATTCTCAATACTCAATCTTCAATCCTCAATCCTGAATCCTCAATCATCAATACTCAACCTTCAATCCTCAATCCTCAATCTTCAATCCTCAACCCTCAATCCTCAATCCACAATCCTCAATCCTCACTCCTCAATCCTCAATCCTCAATCGTCAATCTTCCATTCTCAATACTCAATCTTCAATCCTCAATCCTCATTCCTCAATCCTCAATCCTCAATCTTCAATCCTCAATAATCAATCTTCAATCCTCAATTCTCTATCCTCAACCCTCAATCCTCAATCCTCAATCCTCAATCGTCAATCTTCCATCCTCAATACTCAATCTTCAATCCTCAATCCTCAATCCTCAACCCTCAATCCTCATTCTTCAATCCTCAATACCCAATCCTCAATCTTCAATCCTCAATCCTCAATCCTCAATCCTCAATCCTCAATAGTCAATCCTCAATCTTCAACCCTCAGTGCCAAATCCTCAATCTTGAATACTCAATCGTCAATCCTCAAACTTCAATCCTCAATACTCAATCTTCAATCCTCAATCCTCAATCCTCAATTCTGAATCCACATTCCTCAGTCCTCAGTCCTCAAACCTCAATCCTCAACCCTCAGCCCTCATCCTCAATCATCAATCCTCAATCCTCAATCCTGAATAGAATATCATCAATTCACAGTTTTCAATACTCAATACTCAATCTGCAATCTTCAAATCTCTATTCACAAACATCAATTCTCATCACTCAACCCTCAACACTCCGTCCCCAATCCTCAATCTTCATTCCTCAATACTCAATACTCAACCCTCAATCCTCAATCCTCATTTTTCAAACCTCAATAGTCAATCTTCAATCCTCAATCCTCAATCCTCTATCCTCAATCCTCAAACCTCAATCCTCAATCCTCAATCCTCAGTTGTCAATCCTCCATCCTCAATCCTCAATCCTCAATCGTCAATCCTCAACTTTCAATCCTCAACCCTCAATCCTCAGACCTCAAACCTCAATCACGAATCCTCAATCCTGAATCCTCAATCTTCAGCCCTCAGTCCTCAACAATCAATTGTCAATCCTCAATCCTCAATAGAATATCCTCGATTCACTGTATTCAATACTCAATCCCCATTCTTCAATCTTCAAATCTCAATCCACAAACATCAATTCTCATCACTCAGCCCTCAACGCTCAGTCCTCAATCGTCAATCCTCAATCCCCAATCCTCAATCTTCAATCCTCAATCCTAAATCCTCAATCCTCAATCCTCAATCTTCAATCCTCAATTCTCAATATTCAATCCTCAATCCTCAATCCTCAATCCTCAATCCTCAATCCTCAATCCTCAATCCTCAGTCTTCAAACCTCAATCCTCAACCCTCAGCCCTCATCCTCAATCCTCAATCCTCAATCCTAAATCCTCAATCTTCAATCCTCAATCCTCAATCCTCAATCCTCAATCCTCAGTCCTCAAACCTCAATCCTGAATCCTCAATCCTGAATCCTCAATCTTCAGCCCTGAGTCCTCAACAATCAGTTGTCAATCCTCAATCCTCAATAGAACGTCCTCAATTCACAGTTTTCAATACTCAATACTCAATCTGCAATCTTCAGATCTCTATACACAAACATCAATTCTCATCACTCAACCCTCAATACTCAGTCCCCAATCCTCAATCTTCAATTGTCAATCATCAATCCTCAATCCTCAATCTTAATCTTCAATCCTCAATACTCAATCCTCAATCCTCAATCCTCAATCCTCGATCTTCAATCCTCAATACTCAATCTTCAATCCTCAATCCTGAATCCTCAACACTCAATCCTCAATCCTCAATCCTCAATCGTCAATCTTCACTCCTCAATACTCAATCTTCAATCCTCAATCCTCAATCCTCAATCCTCAATCCACATTCTTCAATCCTCAATTCCCTATCCTCAATCCTCAATCCTCAATCCTCAATCCTCAATCCTCAATCCTCAATCCTCAATCCTCAATCTTCAATCCTCAGTCCCAAATCCTCAATCTTCAATACTCAATCCTCAATCCTCAATCCTCAATCCTCAATCTTAATCTTCAATCCTCAATACTCAATCTTCAATCCTCAATCCTCAATTCTCAATCCTCAATCCTCAATCTTCAATCCTCAATACTCAATCTTCAATCCTCAATCCTGAATCCTCAACCCTCAATCCTCAATCCTCAATCCTCAAACCTCAAACTTCAATCCTCGATACTCAGTCTTCAATCCTCAATCCTCAATCCTCAATCCACAATCGTCATTCGTCAATCCTCAATACCCAATCCTCAATCTTCAATCCTCAATCCTCAATCCTCAATTCTCAACCCTCAGTCCTCAGTCCTCAATCCTCAATCCTCAAACCTCAAACCTCAACCGTCAGTCCTCGTCCTCAAACCTCAACACTCAATCCTCCATCCTCAATCTTCAATCATCAATACTCAATCTTCAATCCTCAATCCTCAATCCTCAGACTTGAGACATCAATACTCAACCCACAGTCCTCGTCCTCAATCCACAACCCTCAATCCTCAATCCTCAATCTTCAATTCTCAATCCTCAATCCTCAATACTCAATCCCCCATCCTCAATCCTCAATCCTCAATACCCAATCCTCAATCTTCAATCCTCAATCCTCAATCCTCAGTTCGCAATCCTCAATCCTCATTCCTCAGACCTCAGGCATCAATACTCAACCCACAGTCCTCGTCCTCAATCCACAACCCTCAATCCTCAATCCTCAATCTTCATTCATCAATATTCAACCTTCAATCCTCAATCCTCAATCCTCAATACCCAATCCTCAATCCTCAATGTTCAATCCTCAATACCCAATCCTCAATCTTCATTCCTCAATCCTCAATCTTCAATCCTCAATCCTCTGTCCTCAAACCTCAATCCTGTATCCTCAATCCTGAATCCTCAATCTTCAGCCCACAGTCCTCAACAATCAGTTGTCAATCCTCAATCCTCAATAGAATATCATCAATTCACAGTGTTCAATACTCAGTACTCAATCTGCAATGTTCAAATCTCTGTCCACAAACATCAATTCTCATCACTCAACCCTCAACACTCAGTCCCCAATCCTCAATATTCAATCCTCAATCTTCAGTCCTCAATCGACAATCCTCAACCTTCAATCCTCAATACTCAATCTTCACTCCTCAATCCTCAATCCTCAATCCTCAATTCTCAATCCTCGATTGTCAATCTTCAATCCTTAATACTCAACCTTCAATCCTCAATCCTCAATCCTCAATCCTCATTCTTCAATCCTCAATACCCAATCCTCAATCTTCAATCCTCAGTCCTCAATCCTCAATTCTCAATCCTCAATCCTCAGTCCTCAGTCCTCAAACCCCAATCCTCAACCGTCAGCCCTCATCCTCCATCCTCAATCCTCAACATTCAATCCTCGATACTCAATCCTCAATCCTCAATCCTCAGTCCTCAAACCTTAACCCTGAATCCTCAATCCTGAATCCTCAATCCTGAATCCTCAATCTTCAGCCCTCAGTCCTCAACAATCAGTTGTCAATCCTCAATCCTCAATAGAATATCATCAATTCACAGTTTTCAATACTCAATACTCAATCCGCAATCTTCAAATCTCAATCCACAAACATCAATTCTCATAACTCAACCCTCAACACTCCGTCCCCAATCCTCAATTTCCAATCCTCAATCGTCAATCCTCAATCCTCAATCCCCAATTTTCAATCCTCAATCCTCAATACTCAATCTGCAATCCTCAATCCTCAATCCTCCATGCTCAACCCTCAATCCTCAAGGGTCAATCCTCAATCCTCAATTCTCAACCCTCAATCCTCAGTCCTCAAACCTGAATCCCGAATCCTCAACCCTGAATCCTCAATCTTCAGCACTCAGTCCTCAAAGATCAATTGTCAATCCTCAATCCTCAACAGAATATCCTCAATTCACAGATTTCAATACTCAATCCCAATTCTTCAATCTTCAAATCTCAATACACAAACATCAGTTCTCATCACTCAACCATCAACACTCAGTCCTCATCACTCAACCATCAACACTCAGTCCTCAATCTTCAATCCTCAATCCTCAATCCTCAATCTTCAATCCTCAATCCTCAGTTCTCAATCCTCAATACTCAATCCTCAAATCTCAATCCTCATCCGTCAGTCCTCGTCCTGAATCCTCATACCTCAATCCTCAATCCTCAATATTCAATCATCAATACTCAATCTTCAATCCTCAATCCTCAATCCTCAATCCTCAATCCTCAATCCTCAATATTCAACACACAACCCTCAGCCATCCATCCTCAATACTCAACCATCAATCCTCAATTCTCAACACTCAATAGATTATACTGAATTCTCATGGTTGAATACTCAATCCAAAATATACAATAATCAAATCTCAATCCTCAAACATTAATTCTCAAAACTCAGTCCTCAACACTCAGTCCTCTCTCTTCAATCCTCCATCCTCAATCCTCAATCTTCAATCCTCAATACTCAATCTTCAATCCTCAATACTCAATCCTCAATCCTCTATCCTCTATCCTCATTCTTCAATCCTCAACACCCAGTCCTCAATCTTCAATCCTCAATCCACAACCCCCGATCCTCAATCCTCAATCTTCAATCATCAATATTCAATCTTCAGTCCGCAATCCTCAATCCTCAATCCTCAATCCTCAATCCTCAATGTTCAATCCGCAATACCCAACCCTCAATCTTCAATACTCAATCCTCAATACCCAATCCTCAATCTACAATCCCCAATCCTCTATCCACAATTCTCAATCCTCAATCCTCAGTCCTCAGTCCTCAAACCTCAATCCTCCGTCCTCAGCCCTCATCGTCAATCCTCAATCCTCAATCCTCAATTTTCAATCCTCAATAATCAATCTTCAATCCTCAATCCTCAATCCTCAATTCTCAGTCCTCAATCGTCAGTCTTCAATCCTCAATCCTCAATCTTCAATCCTCAATACTCAATCTTCAACCCTCAATCCTCAATCCTCAATCCTCAATCCTCAATCCTCAATCCTCAATCTTCAATCCTCAATACTCAATCCTCAATCCTCAATCCTCAATCCTCAATCCTCAATCCTCAATCATCAATCCTCAATCTTCAATACTCAATCCTCAATCCTCAATCCTCAATCCTCAATACTCAGCCTTCAATACTCTATTCTCAATACTCAATAGAATATCCTGAATTCTCAGTATCCAATACTCAAACCTCAATCCTCAACCCTCAGCCCTCATACTCAATCCTCAATTCTCAATCCTCAACCCTCAATATTCAATCCTCAATGCTCAATCCTCAATCCTCAATCCCCAATCCTCAATCCTCAATCATCAATTCCCAACCCTCAATCGTCAGTCGTCAGTCCTCAAACCTCAATCCTCAACCCTCAGCCCTCATTCTCAATCCTCAATACTCAAACCTCAATCGTCAATATTCAATCCTCAATACTCAATCTTCAATCCTGATTCTACAATCCTCAATACCCAATCCTCAATCTTCAACCCTCAATCCTCAATCCTCAATTCTCAATCTTCAATCCTCAATAATCAATCTCCAATCCTAGATCCTCAATCCCCAATCATCAATCCTTAATCCTCAATCTTGAATACTCGATACCCAGTCCTCAATCTTCAATGCTCAATGCTCAATCCTCAATCCTCAACCCTCAATCCTCAGTCCTCAAAACTAAATCCCGAATCCTCAATCCTGAATCCTCATTCTTCAGCCCTCAGTTCTCATCAATCAATTGTCAATCCTCAATCCTCAATAGAATATCCTGAATTCACAGTTTTCAATACTCAATCCCCATTCTTCAATCTTCAAATCTCAATACACAAACATCAATTCTCATCACTCAACCCTCAACACTCAGTCCTCAATCTTCAATCCTCAATCCTCAATCCTCAATCTTCAATCCTCAATACTCAACATTCAATCCTCAATCCTCAATCCTCAATCCTAAATGATCAATCCTCAATCCTCTATCCTCAATCCTCAATACTCAATTTTCAATCGTCAATCCTCAATCTTCAATCCTCAATCCTCATTCTCCAATCCTCAACACCCAATCCTCAATCTTCAATCCCAAATCATCAATCCTCAATTCTCAATCCTCAATCCTCAGTCCTCAGACCTCAAACATCAATACTCAACCCTCAGTCCTCGTCCTCAATCCACAACCCTCAAACCTCAATCCTCGATCTTCAATCATCAATATTCAATCTTCAATACTATCCTCAATCCTCAATCCTCAATCCTCAATCCTTAATGTTCAATCCTCAATACCCAATCATCAATCTTCAATCCTCAATCCTCAACCCACAATCCTCAATCCTCAATCCTCAATCCTCAGTCCTCAAACCTCAATCCAAAATTCACAATCCTGAATCCTCAATCTTCAGTCCTGAGTCCTCAACAATCAGTTGTCAATCCTCAACCATCAATAGAATATCCTCAATTCACAGTCTTCAATACTCAATACTCAATCTGCAATCTTCAACTCTCTATCCACAAACATCAATTCTCATCACTCAACCCTCAACACTCAGTCCCCAATCCTCAATATTCATTCCTCAATCCTCAATCCTCAATCCTCAATACTCAACCTTCAATCCTCAATACTCAATATTCAATACTCAATCCTCAATCCTGAATCCTCAATCCTCAATCCTCAATCGTCAATCTTCAATCCTCGATACTCAATCTTCAATCCTCAATCCTCAATCCTCAATCCTCAATCCTCATCCTTCAATCCTCAATACCCAATCCTCAATCTTCAATCCTCAATCCTTAATCCTCAATCCTCAATCCTCAAACCTCAATACACAATCTTCAATCCTCAATACTCAACCTTCAATCCTCAATCCTCAATACTCAATCCTCAACCCTCAATCTTCAATCCTCAGTCCCCAATCCTCAATATTCAACTCCCAATCCTCAACCCTCAATCCTCAATCCTCAATCTTCAATCCTCAATACTCAATCTTCAACCCTCAATCCTCAATCCTCAATCCTCAATCCTCAATCCTCAATCCTCAATCTTCAATCCTCAATACTCAATCCTCAATCCTCAATCCTCAATCCTCAATCCTCAATCCTCAATCATCAATCCTCAATCTTCAATCCTCAATCCTCAATCCTCAATTCTCAATCCTCAATCCTCAGTCCTGAGTCCTCAAACCACAATCCTCAACCCTCAGCCCTCATCCTCATTCCTCAATCCTCAACCCTCAGTCCTCCGTCCTCAAACCTCAAACCTCAGACCTCAGACCTCATCCTCAATCCTCGATCCTCAATCCTCAAACCTCAATGTTCAATCCTCAATACTCAATCTTCAATCCTCAATCCTCAATCCTCAATCCTCAATCCTCAATCCTCAATCCTCAATCCTCAATCTTCAATCCTCCATACTCAATCTTCAATCCTCAATCCTCAATCTTCTATCCTCAATCCTCTTCCTCCAGTCCTCAACACCCAATCCTCAATCTTCAATCCCAAATCCTCAATCGTCAATTCTCAATCCTCAATCCTCATTCCTCAGAACACAAACATCAATACTCAACTCTCAGTCCTCGTTCTCAATCCACAACCCTCAATCCTCAATCCTCGATCTTCAATCCTCAATACTCAATTATCAATTCTCAATCTTCAATCCTCAATACTCAATCTTCAATCCTCAATCCTCGATTCTCAATCCTCAATCCTCATTCCTCAATCCTCAATACCCAATCCTCAATCCTCAATCCTCAATCCTCAATCCTCAATTCTCAATCCTCAATCCTCAATCCTCAATCCTCAATCCTCAATCCTCAATCCTCAATCCTCAATCATCCACCTCAATCTTCAATACTCAATCCTCAATCCTCAATCCTCAATCCTCAATCCTCAATACTCAACCATCAATCCTCAATTCTCAATCCTCAATCCTCAATATTCAACACACAACCCTCAACCATCAATTGTCAATACCCAACCATCAATCCTCAATTATCAACACTCAATAGAATATCCTGGATTCTCCTGGTTCAATACTCAATCCACATTATTCAATAATCAAATCTCAATCCTCAAACATCAATCCTCAACACTCAATCCTCAACACTCAGTCCTCTCTCTTCAACCCTCCATCCTCAATCCTCAATCCTGAGGCGTCAATCCTCAATCCTCAATCCTCAATCCTCAATCCTCGATCTTCAATCCTCAATACTTAACCTTCAATCCTCAATCCTGAATCCTCAACACTCAATCCTAAATCCTTAATCCTCAATCGTCAATCTTCACTCCTCAATACTCAATCTTCAATCCTCAGTCCTCAATCCTCAATCCACATTCTTCAATCCTCAATTCCCTATCCTCAATCCTCAATCCTCAATCCTCAATCCTCAATCCTCAATCCTCAATCCTCAATCCTCAATCTTCAATCCTCAGTCCCAAATCCTCAATCTTCAATACTCAATCCTCAATCCTCAATCCTCAATCCTCAATCCTCAATCCTCAATCTTAATCTTCAATCCTCAATACTCAATCTTCAATCCTCAATCCTCAATCCTCAATCCTCAATCCTCAATCCTCAATCTTCAATCCTCCATACTCAACCTTCAATCCTCGATCCTCAATGATCAATCCTCAATCCTCAATCCACAGTCATCAATCCTCAATCTTCAATACTCAATCCCCAATCCTCAATCCTGAATCCTCAATCCTCAATCGTCATTCCTCAAACCTCAATCCTCAACCCTCAGTCCTCATACTCAATTCTCAATCCTCATTCCTCAATCCTCAATCTTCAATCCTCAATAATCAATCTCCTATCCTAGATCATCAATCCCCAATACTCTATCATTAATCCTCAATATTCAATCCTCTATCCCCAGTCCTCAATCTTCAATCCCCAAAGCTCAATAATCAATCCTCAATCCTCAGTCCTCAATCCTCAATCCTCAGTCCTCAATCCTCAATCCTCAATACCCAAACCTCAATCCTCAAACGTCAGTGCTTGTCCTCAATACTCAACCCTCAATACTCAATCCTCAATCCACAATCTTCAATCATCAATACTCACTCTTCAATCCTCAATCCTCAATCCTCAATCCTCAATCCTCAATCCTCAATATTCAATACACAACCCTCAAACATCAATCCTCAATACTCAATCATCAATCCTCAATCTTCAATACTCAATCCTCAATCCTCAATCCTCAATCCTCAATACTCAACCATCAGTCCTCAATTCTGAATACTCAATAGAATATACTGAATTCTTAGTATTCAATACTCAAACCTCAATCCTCAACCCTCAGACCTCATCCTCCAACCTCAATCCTCAATCCTCAACCCTCAATCTTCAATCATCAATACTCAATCTTCGATCCTCAATGCTCAACCCTCAATCCTCAATCCTCAATCCTCAGTCATGAATACTTAATCTTCAATACTCAGTCCTCAATCCTCAATCCTCAATACTCAATCATCAATCTTCAATCCTCAACCCTCAATCCTGAATCCTCAATCCGCAGTCCTCAATCTTCAATCCTCAATACACAATCTTCAATCCTCAATATTCAACACACAACCCTCAACCTTCAATCCTCAATACTCAACCATCAATCCTCAATTCTCAATACTCAATAGAATACCCTGAAATCTCAGTTTTCAATACTCAATCCTCATTCTTCAATCTTCAAGTTTCCATCCACAAACATCAATACTCATCACTCAATCCGCAACACTCAGTCCTCAATCTTCAATCCTCAATCCTCAATCCTCAATCCTCAATCCTCAATCCTCAATCCTCAGTCATGAATACTCAATCTTCAATACTCAATCCTCAATCCTCAATCCTCAATCCTCAATACTCAATCGTTAATCCTCAATCTTCAATCCTCAATCCCGAGTCCTCAATCTTCAATCCTCAATGCTCAATCATCAATCCTGAACCGTCAGACCTCGTCCTCAATCCTCAACCCTCAATCCTCAATCCTCAATCTTCAATCATCAATACTCAATCTTCAATCCTCAATCTTCAATCCTCAATCCTCAATCCTCAATCCTCAATATTCAACACACAACCCCCAACCATCAATCCTCAATTCTCAATACTCAATAGAATACCCTGAAGTCTCATGATTCAATACTCAATCCACAATATTCAATAATCAAATCTCAATCCTCAAACATCATTTCTCAACACTCAGTCCTCAACACTCAGTCCTCTCTCTTCAATCCTCCATCCTCAATCCTCAATTCTCAAGCGTCAATCCTCAATCCTCAATCCTCAGTCCTCAGTCCTCAATCTTCAATACACAATCCTCAATCCTAAAATCCTCAATCCTCCATATTCAACACACAACCCTCAACCATCTATCCTCAATGCTCAACCATCAATCCTCAATTCTCAATACTCAATAGGATATCCTGAATTCTCAGTTTTCAATACTCAATCCTCAATCTTCAATCTTCAAATCTGCATCCACAAACATCAATTCTCATCACTCAACCCTCAACACTCAGTCCTCAATCTTCAATACTCAATCCTCAATCCTCAATCCTCAATCCTCAATACTCAACCATCAATCCTCAATTCTCAATACTCAATCTTCAATCCTCAATCCTGAATCCTCAATCATCAATACTCAACCTTCAATCCTCAATCCTCAATCTTCAATCCTCAACCCTCAATCCTCAATCCACAATCCTCAATCCTCACTCCTCAATCCTCAATCCTCAATCGTCAATCTTCCATTCTCAATACTCAATCTTCAATCCTCAATCCTCATTCCTCAATCCTCAATCCTCAATCTTCAATCCTCAATAATCAATCTTCAATCCTCAATTCTCTATCCTCAACCCTCAATCCTCAATCCTCAATCCTCAATCGTCAATCTTCCATCCTCAATACTCAATCTTCAATCCTCAATCCTCAATCCTCAACCCTCAATCCTCATTCTTCAATCCTCAATACCCAATCCTCAATCTTCAATCCTCAATCCTCAATCCTCAATCCTCAATCCTCAATAGTCAATCCTCAATCTTCAACCCTCAGTGCCAAATCCTCAATCTTGAATACTCAATCGTCAATCCTCAAACTTCAATCCTCAATACTCAATCTTCAATCCTCAATCCTCAATCCTCAATTCTGAATCCACATTCCTCAGTCCTCAGTCCTCAAACCTCAATCCTCAACCCTCAGCCCTCATCCTCAATCATCAATCCTCAATCCTCAATCCTGAATAGAATATCATCAATTCACAGTTTTCAATACTCAATACTCAATCTGCAATCTTCAAATCTCTAGTCACAAACATCAATTCTCATCACTCAACCCTCAACACTCCGTCCCCAATCCTCAATCTTCATTCCTCAATACTCAATACTCAACCCTCAATCCTCAATCCTCATTTTTCAAACCTCAATAGTCAATCTTCAATCCTCAATCCTCAATCCTCTATCCTCAATCCTCAAACCTCAATCCTCAATCCTCAATCCTCAGTTGTCAATCCTCCATCCTCAATCCTCAATCCTCAATCGTCAATCCTCAACTTTCAATCCTCAACCCTCAATCCTCAGACCTCAAACCTCAATCACGAATCCTCAATCCTGAATCCTCAATCTTCAGCCCTCAGTCCTCAACAATCAATTGTCAATCCTCAATCCTCAATAGAATATCCTCGATTCACTGTATTCAATACTCAATCCCCATTCTTCAATCTTCAAATCTCAATCCACAAACATCAATTCTCATCACTCAGCCCTCAACGCTCAGTCCTCAATCGTCAATCCTCAATCCCCAATCCTCAACCTTCAATCCTCAATCCTAAATCCTCAATCCTCAATCCTCAATCTTCAATCCTCAATTCTCAATATTCAATCCTCAATCCTCAATCCTCAATCCTCAATCCTCAATCCTCAATCCTCAATCCTCAGTCTTCAAACCTCAATCCTCAACCCTCAGCCCTCATCCTCAATCCTCAATCCTCAATCCTAAATCCTCAATCTTCAATCCTCAATCCTCAATCCTCAATCCTCAATCCTCAGTCCTCAAACCTCAATCCTGAATCCTCAATCCTGAATCCTCAATCTTCAGCCCTGAGTCCTCAACAATCAGTTGTCAATCCTCAATCCTCAATAGAACGTCCTCAATTCACAGTTTTCAATACTCAATACTCAATCTGCAATCTTCAGATCTCTATACACAAACATCAATTCTCATCACTCAACCCTCAATACTCAGTCCCCAATCCTCAATCTTCAATTGTCAATCCTCAATCCTCAATCCTCAATCTTAATCTTCAATCCTCAATACTCAATCCTCAATCCTCAATCCTCAATCCTCGATCTTCAATCCTCAATACTCAATCTTCAATCCTCAATCCTGAATCCTCAACACTCAATCCTCAATCCTCAATCCTCAATCGTCAATCTTCACTCCTCAATACTCAATCTTCAATCCTCAATCCTCAATCCTCAATCCTCAATCCACATTCTTCAATCCTCAATTCCCTATCCTCAATCCTCAATCCTCAATCCTCAATCCTCAATCCTCAATCCTCAATCCTCAATCCTCAATCTTCAATCCTCAGTCCCAAATCCTCAATCTTCAATACTCAATCCTCAATCCTCAATCCTCAATCCTCAATCTTAATCTTCAATCCTCAATACTCAATCTTCAATCCTCAATCCTCAATTCTCAATCCTCAATCCTCAATCTTCAATCCTCAATACTCAATCTTCAATCCTCAATCCTGAATCCTCAACCCTCAATCCTCAATCCTCAATCGTCAAACCTCAAACTTCAATCCTCGATACTCAGTCTTCAATCCTCAATCCTCAATCCTCAATCCACAATCGTCATTCGTCAATCCTCAATACCCAATCCTCAATCTTCAATCCTCAATCCTCAATCCTCAATTCTCAACCCTCAGTCCTCAGTCCTCAATCCTCAATCCTCAAACCTCAAACCTCAACCGTCAGTCCTCGTCCTCAAACCTCAACACTCAATCCTCCATCCTCAATCTTCAATCATCAATACTCAATCTTCAATCCTCAATCCTCAATCCTCAGACTTGAGACATCAATACTCAACCCACAGTCCTCGTCCTCAATCCACAACCCTCAATCCTCAATCCTCAATCTTCAATTCTCAATCCTCAATCCTCAATACTCAATCCCCCATCCTCAATCCTCAATCCTCAATACCCAATCCTCAATCTTCAATCCTCAATCCTCAATCCTCAGTTCGCAATCCTCAATCCTCATTCCTCAGACCTCAGGCATCAATACTCAACCCACAGTCCTCGTCCTCAATCCACAACCCTCAATCCTCAATCCTCAATCTTCATTCGTCAATATTCAACCTTCAATCCTCAATCCTCAATCCTCAATACTCAGTCCTCAATCCTCAATGTTCAATCCTCAATACCCAATCCTCAATCTTCATTCCTCAATCCTCAATCTTCAATCCTCAATCCTCTGTCCTCAAACCTCAATCCTGTATCCTCAATCCTGAATCCTCAATCTTCAGCCCACAGTCCTCAACAATCAGTTGTCAATCCTCAATCCTCAATAGAATATCATCAATTCACAGTGTTCAATACTCAGTACTCAATCTGCAATGTTCAAATCTCTGTCCACAAACATCAATTCTCATCACTCAACCCTCAACACTCAGTCCCCAATCCTCAATATTCAATCCTCAATCTTCAGTCCTCAATCGACAATCCTCAACCTTCAATCCTCAATACTCAATCTTCACTCCTCAATCCTCAATCCTCAATCCTCAATTCTCAATCCTCGATTGTCAATCTTCAATCCTTAATACTCAACCTTCAATCCTCAATCCTCAATCCTCAATCCTCAATCCTCATTCTTCAATCCTCAATACCCAATCCTCAATCTTCAATCCTCAGTCCTCAATCCTCAATTCTCAATCCTCAATCCTCAGTCCTCAGTCCTCAAACCCCAATCCTCAACCGTCAGCCCTCATCCTCCATCCTCAATCCTCAACATTCAATCCTCGATACTCAATCCTCAATCCTCAATCCTCAGTCCTCAAACCTTAACCCTGAATCCTCAATCCTGAATCCTCAATCTTCAGCCCTCAGTCCTCAACAATCAGTTGTCAATCCTCAATCCTCAATAGAATATCATCAATTCACAGTTTTCAATACTCAATACTCAATCCGCAATCTTCAAATCTCAATCCACAAACATCAATTCTCATAACTCAACCCTCAACACTCCGTCCCCAATCCTCAATTTCCAATCCTCAATCGTCAATCCTCAATCCTCAATCCCCAATTTTCAATCCTCAATCCTCAATACTCAATCTGCAATCCTCAATCCTCAATCCTCCATGCTCAACCCTCAATCCTCAAGGGTCAATCCTCAATCCTCAATTCTCAACCCTCAATCCTCAGTCCTCAAACCTGAATCCCGAATCCTCAACCCTGAATCCTCAATCTTCAGCACTCAGTCCTCAAAGATCAATTGTCAATCCTCAATCCTCAACAGAATATCCTCAATTCACAGATTTCAATACTCAATCCCAATTCTTCAATCTTCAAATCTCAATCCACAAACATCAGTTCTCATCACTCAACCATCAACACTCAGTCCTCATCACTCAACCATCAACACTCAGTCCTCAATCTTCAATCCTCAATCCTCAATCCTCAATCTTCAATCCTCAATCCTCAGTTCTCAATGCTCAATACTCAATCCTCAAATCTCAATCCTCATCCGTCAGTCCTCGTCCTGAATCCTCATACCTCAATCCTCAATCCTCAATATTCAATCATCAATACTCAATCTTCAATCCTCAATCCTCAATCCTCAATCCTCAATCCTCAATCCTCAATATTCAACACACAACCCTCAGCCATCCATCCTCAATACTCAACCATCAATCCTCAATTCTCAACACTCAATAGATTATACTGAATTCTCATGGTTGAATACTCAATCCAAAATATACAATAATCAAATCTCAATCCTCAAACATTAATTCTCAAAACTCAGTCCTCAACACTCAGTCCTCTCTCTTCAATCCTCCATCCTCAATCCTCAATCTTCAATCCTCAATACTCAATCTTCAATCCTCAATACTCAATCCTCAATCCTCTATCCTCTATCCTCATTCTTCAATCCTCAACACCCAGTCCTCAATCTTCAATCCTCAATCCACAACCCCCGATCCTCAATCCTCAATCTTCAATCATCAATATTCAATCTTCAGTCCGCAATCCTCAATCCTCAATCCTCAATCCTCAATCCTCAATGTTCAATCCGCAATACCCAACCCTCAATCTTCAATACTCAATCCTCAATACCCAATCCTCAATCTACAATCCCCAATCCTCTATCCACAATTCTCAATCCTCAATCCTCAGTCCTCAGTCCTCAAACCTCAATCCTCCGTCCTCAGCCCTCATCGTCAATCCTCAATCCTCAATCCTCAATTTTCAATCCTCAATAATCAATCTTCAATCCTCAATCCTCAATCCTCAATTCTCAGTCCTCAATCGTCAGTCTTCAATCCTCAATCCTCAATCTTCAATCCTCAATACTCAATCTTCAACCCTCAATCCTCAATCCTCAATCCTCAATCCTCAATCCTCAATCCTCAATCTTCAATCCTCAATACTCAATCCTCAATCCTCAATCCTCAATCCTCAATCCTCAATCCTCAATCATCAATCCTCAATCTTCAAAACTCAATCCTCAATCCTCAATCCTCAATCCTCAATACTCAGCCTTCAATACTCTATTCTCAATACTCAATAGAATATCCTGAATTCTCAGTATCCAATACTCAAACCTCAATCCTCAACCCTCAGCCCTCATACTCAATCCTCAATTCTCAATCCTCAACCCTCAATATTCAATCCTCAATGCTCAATCCTCAATCCTCAATCCCCAATCCTCAATCCTCAATCATCAATTCCCAACCCTCAATCGTCAGTCGTTAGTCCTCAAACCTCAATCCTCAACCCTCAGCCCTCATTCTCAATCCTCAATACTCAAACCTCAATCGTCAATATTCAATCCTCAATACTCAATCTTCAATCCTGATTCTACAATCCTCAATACCCAATCCTCAATCTTCAACCCTCAATCCTCAATCCTCAATTCTCAATCTTCAATCCTCAATAATCAATCTCCAATCCTAGATCCTCAATCCCCAATCATCAATCCTTAATCCTCAATCTTGAATACTCGATACCCAGTCCTCAATCTTCAATGCTCAATGCTCAATCCTCAATCCTCAACCCTCAATCCTCAGTCCTCAAAACTAAATCCCGAATCCTCAATCCTGAATCCTCATTCTTCAGCCCTCAGTTCTCATCAATCAATTGTCAATCCTCAATCCTCAATAGAATATCCTGAATTCACAGTTTTCAATACTCAATCCCCATTCTTCAATCTTCAAATCTCAATACACAAACATCAATTCTCATCACTCAACCCTCAACACTCAGTCCTCAATCTTCAATCCTCAATCCTCAATCCTCAATCTTCAATCCTCAATACTCAACATTCAATCCTCAATCCTCAATCCTCAATCCTAAATGATCAATCCTCAATCCTCTATCCTCAATCCTCAATACTCAATTTTCAATCGTCAATCCTCAATCTTCAATCCTCAATCCTCAATACTCAACCTTCAATCCTCAATCCTCAATACTCAATCCTCAACCCTCAATCTTCAATCCTCAGTCCCCAATCCTCAATATTCAACTCCCAATCCTCAACCCTCAATCCTCAATCCTCAATCTTCAATCCTCAATACTCAATCTTCAACCCTCAATCCTCAATCCTCAATCCTCAATCCTCAATCCTCAATCCTCAATCTTCAATCCTCAATACTCAATCCTCAATCCTCAATCCTCAATCCTCAATCCTCAATCCTCAATCATCAATCCTCAATCTTCAATACTCAATCCTCAATCCTCAATCCTCAATCCTCAATACTCAGCCTTCAATACTCTATTCTCAATACTCAATAGAATATCCTGAATTCTCAGTATCCAATACTCAAACCTCAATCCTCAACCCTCAGCCCTCATACTCAATCCTCAATTCTCAATCCTCAACCCTCAATATTCAATCCTCAATGCTCAATCCTCAATCCTCAATCCCCAATCCTCAATCCTCAATCATCAATTCCCAACCCTCAACCGTCGGTCGTCAGTCCTCAAACCTCAATCCTCAACCCTCAGCCCTCATACTCAATCCTCAATACTCAAACCTCAATCGTCAATATTCAATCCTCAATACTCAATCTTCAATCCTGATTCTACAATCCTCAATACCCAATCCTCAATCTTCAACCCTCAATCCTCAATCCTCAATTCTCAATCCTCAATCATCAATCCTCAGACCTCAAACATAAATACTCAGCCCTCTGTCCTCGTCCTCAATCCACAACCCTCAATCCTCAATCCTCAATCTTCAATCATCAATATTCAGTCTTCAATCCTCAATCCTCAATCCTCAATCCTCAATCCTCATTCCTCAATTTTCAATGTTCAATCTCAATCCTCAATCCTCAGCCCTCAATCCTCAACCCTCAATCCTCAATACCCAATCCTCAATCCTCAATCCTCAATCCTCAATCCTCAATTCTCAATCCTCAATCCTCAATCCTCAATCCTCAATCCTCAATCCTCAATCCTCAATCCTCAATCATCCACCTCAATCTTCAATACTCGATCCTCAATCCTCAATCCTCAATCCTCAATACTCAACCATCAATCCTCAATTCTCAATCCTCAATCCTCAATATTCAACACAAAACCCTCAACCATCAATTGTCAATACCCAACCATCAATCCTCAATTATCAACACTCAATAGAATATCCTGAATTCTCATGGTTCAATACTCAATCCACATTATTCAATAATCAAATCTCAATCCTCAAACATCAATCCTCAACACTCAATCCTCAACACTGAGTCCTCTCTCTTCAATCCTCCATCCTCAATCCTCAATCCTGAGGCGTCAATCCTCAATCCTCAATACTCAACCCTCAATCCTCAGTCCTCAAAACTCAATCCCGAATCCTCAATCCTGAATCCTCATTCTTCAGCCCTCAGTCCTCAACAATCAATTGTCAATCCTCAATCCTCAATAGAATATCCTGAATTCACAGTTTTCAATACTCAATCCCCATTCTTCAATCTTCAAATCTCAATACACAAACATCAATTCTCATCACTCAACCCTCAACACTCAGTCCTCAATCTTCAATCCTCAATCCTCAATCCTCAATCTTCAATCCTCAATACTCAACATTCAATCCTCAATCCTCAATCCTCAATCCTAAATGATCAATCCTCAATCCTCTATCCTCAATCCTCAATACTCAATTTTCAATCGTCAATCCTCAATCTTCAATCCTCAATCCTCATTCTCCAATCCTCAACACCCAATCCTCAATCCTCAATCCCCCATCCTCAATCCTCAATCCTCATTCTTCAATCCTCAATACCCAATCCTCAATCTTCAATCCTCAATCCACAATCCTCAATTTCCAATCCTCAATCCTCAATCCTCAATCCTCAATCCTCATTCTTCAATCCTCAAAACCCAATTCTCAATCTTCAATCCTCAAACCTCAATCCTCAGTTCTCAATCCTCAATCCTCAATTCTCAGTCCTCAATCGTCAGTCTTCAATCCTCAATACTCAATCTTCAATCCTGAATCCTCAATCCTCAATCCTCAATCCTCATTCTTCAATCCTCAATACCCAATCCCCAATCTTCAATCCTCAATCCTCAATCCTCAATTCTCAATCCTCAATCCTCAGTCCTGAGTACTCAAACCACAATCCTCAACCCTCAGCCCTCATCCTCATTCCTCAATCCTCAACCCTCAGTCCTCCGTCCTCAAACCTCAAACCTCAGACCTCAGACCTCATCCTCAATACTCAATCCTCAATCCTCAATCCTCAACCTTCAATCCTCAATACTCAATCTTCAATCCTCAATCCTCAGTCCTCAAACCTCAATTCTGAATCCTGAATACTCAATCTTCAATCCTCAATCCTCAGTCCTCAGTACTCTACCATCAATCTTCAATCCTCAATCCTCAATGCTCAATACTCAATCCTCATTCTTCAATCCTCAATACCCAATCCTCAATCTTCAATCCTGAATCCTCAATGCTCAATTCTCAATCCTCAATCCTCAACCCTCAATATTCAATCCTCAATACTCAACCTTCAATCCTCAATCCTCAATCCTCAGTCATCAATCCTCAATCTTCAATTCTCAATCGTGAATCCTCACTCCTCAATCCTCAATCCTCAATCCTCGTTCCACAAACCTCAATCCTCAACCCTCAGTCCACATTCTCAATTCTCAATGCTCAATTCTCAATCCTCAATCCTCAATCCTCAGTCTTCAATCCTCAATAATCAATCTCCAATCCTAGATCCTCAATCCCCAATCATCAATCCTTAATCCTCAATCTTGAATCCTCGATACCCAGTCCTCAATCTTCAATGCTCAATGCTCAATCCTCAATCCTCAATCCTCAGTCCTCAATCCTCAATCCTCAATCCTCAAACCTCAAACCTCAACCATCAGTCCTCGTCCTCAAACCTCATCCCTCAATCCTCCATCCTCAATCTTCAATCCTCAATACTCAATCTTCAATCCTCAATCCTCAATCCTCAATCCTCAATCCTCGATCCTCAATCCTCAATCTTCAACCCTCAATCCTCGATCCTCAATACTCAAACCTCAATCTTCAATCCTGAATACTCAATGTTCAATCCTCAATCCTCAATCCTCAATCCTCAATCCTCAATCCTCAATCCTCAATCTTCAATCCTCAATACTCAATCTTCAATCCTCAATCCTCAATCTTCTATCCTCAATCCTCTTTCTCCAGTCCTCAACACCCAATCCTCAATCTTCAATCCCAAATCCTCAATCCTAAATTCTCAACCCTCAATCCTCAATCCTCAGAACTCAAACATCAATACTCAACTACCAGTCCTCGTTCTCAATCCACAACCCTCAATCCTCAATCCTCGATATTCAATCCTCAATACTCAATCATCAATCCTCAATCCTCAGTCCTCAACCCCCAGTCCTCATCCTCAATCCTCAATCCTCAACCCTCAATTCTCAATCTTCAATCCTCAATCCTCAATCTTCAATCCCCAATCCTCAATCCACAAACCTCAATAAACAATCTTCCATCCTCAATCCTCAATCCTCAATACTCAATCCTCAATCATCAATCCTCAATCTCCAATACTCAATCCTCAATCCTCAATCCTCAATCCTCAATCCTCAATCATCAATCCTCAATCTTCAATACTCAATCCTCAATCCTCAATCCTCAATCCTCAATTCTCAACCCTCAACCCTCAGTCCTCAGTCCTCAGTCCTCAAACCTCAATCCTCAACCCTCAGCCCTCATTCTCAATCCTCAATCCTCAACCCTCAATCCTCAATATTCAATCCTCAATACTCAATCTTCAATCCTGATTCTTCAATCCTCAATACCCAATCCTCAATCTTCAACCCTCAATCCTCAATCCTGAATTCTCAATCCTCAATCCTCAATCCTCAATCCTCAATCCTCAATCCTCAATCCTCAATCCTCAATCTTCAATCCTCAATACTCAATCTTCAATCCTCAATCGTCAATCCTCAATCCTCCATCCTGAATCCTCAATACTCAATCCTCAATCCTCAATCTTCAATCCTCAATACTCAATCTTCAATCCTCAATCCTCAATCCTCAATCCTCCATCCTGAATCCTCAATACTCAATCCTCAATCTTCAATCCTCAATACTCAATCTTCAATCCTCAATCCTCGATCCTCAATCCTCAATCCTCATTCCTCAATCCTCAATACCCAATCCTCAATCCTCAATCCTCAATCCTCAATCCTCAATTCTCAATCCTCAATCCTCAATCCTCAATCCTCAATCTTCAATCTTCAATCCTCAATCCTCAATCTTCAACCCCAAATCCTCAATCCTCTATCTTCAATCCTCAATCCTCAATCCTCAATCTTCAGTCCTCAACACTCAACCTTCAATCCTCAATTCTCAATCCTCAATCCTCAATCCCCAATATTCAACACAAAACCCTCAACCATCAATCCTCAATACTCAACCATCAATCCTCAATCCTCAGTCCTCAATACAATACCCTGAATTCACAGTTTTCAATACTCAATCTCCATTCTTCAATCTTCAAATCTCAATCCACAAACATCAATTCTCATCACTCAACCCTCAACAATCAGTCCCCAATCTTCAATCCTCAATCCTCAATCCACAATCTTCAATCCTCAATACTCAACCTTCAATTCTCAATCCTCAATCCTCAATCCTAAATGATCAATCCTCAATCCTCTATCACCAATCCTCGATAGTCAATCTTCAATCCTCAATCCTCAATCCTCAATCCTCAATCCTCACTCTTCAATCCTCAATACCCAATCCTCAATCTTCAATCCTCAATCCTCAATCATCAATTCCCAACCCTCAATCCTCTGTCCTCAGTCCTCAAACCTCAATCCTCAACCCTCAGCCCTCATTCTCAATCCTCAATACTCAACCCTCAATCCTCAATATTCAATCCTCAATACTCAATCTTCAATCCTGATTATACAATCCTCAATACCCAATCCTCAATCTTCAACCCTCAATCCTCAATCCTCAATTCTCAATCCTCAATCATCAATCCTCAGACCTCAAACATAAATACTCAGCCCTCAGTCCTCGTCCTCAATCCACAACACTCAATCCTCAATCCTCAATCTTCAATCATCAATATTCAGTCTTCAATCCTCAATCCTCAATCCTCAATGTTCAATCATCAATCCTCAATCCTCAGTCCTCAATCCTCAACCCTCAATCCTCAATCCTCAATCTTCAACCGTCAATACTCAATCTTCAATCCTCAATCTTCAATCCTCAATCTTCAATCCTCAATCCTCAATATTCAACACACAGCCCTCAACCATCAATCCTCATTACTCAACCATCAATCTTCAATTCTCAGTACTCTATAGAATATCCTGAATTCTCATGGCTCAATACTCAATCCACATTATTCAGTAATCAAATCTCATTCCTCAAATATCAATCCTCAACACTCAATCCTCAACACTCAGTCCTCTCTCTTCAATCCTCCATCCTCAATCCTCAATCCTCAAGCGTCAATTCTCAATCCTCAATCCTCAACCCTCAATCCTAAGTCCTCAAACCTCAATCCCGAATCCTCAAACCTGAATCATCAATCTTCAGCCCTCAGTCCTCAACAATCATTTGTCAATCCTCAATCCTGGATAGAATATCCTCAATTCACTGTTTTCAATACTCAATGCTCAATCTGCAATCTTCAAATCTCTATCCAAAAACATCAATTCTAATCCGTCAACCCTCAACACTCAGTCCTCAATGTTCAATCCTCAATTCTCAATTCTCAATCTTCAATCCTCAATCCTCAACCCTCAATCCTCAATCCTCAATCCTCAATCTTCAATCTTCAATCCTCAATCCTCAATCTTCAACCCCAAATCCTCAATCCTCTATCTTCAATCCTCAATCCTCAATCCTCAATCTTCAATCCTCAACACTCAACCTTCAATCCTCAATTCTCAATCCTCAATCCTAAATGATCAATCCTCAATCCTCAATCCTCAGTCCTCAAACCTCAATCCTGAATCCTCAATCCTGAATCCTCAATCTTCAGCCCTGAGTCCTCAACAATCAGTTGTCAATCCTCAATCCTCAATAGAACGTCCTCAATTCACAGTTTTCAATACTCAATACTCAATCTGCAATCTTCAGATCTCTATACACAAACATCAATTCTCATCACTCAACCCTCAATACTCAGTCCCCAATCCTCAATCTTCAATTGTCAATCCTCAATCCTCAATCCTCAATCTTAATCTTCAATCCTCAATACTCAATCCTCAATCCTCAATCCTCAATCCTCGATCTTCAATCCTCAATACTCAATCTTCAATCCTCAATCCTGAATCCTCAACACTCAATCCTCAATCCTCAATCCTCAATCGTCAATCTTCACTCCTCAATACTCAATCTTCAATCCTCAATCCTCAATCCTCAATCCACATTCTTCAATCCTCAATTCCCTATCCTCAATCCTCAATCCTCAATCCTCAATCCTCAATCCTCAATCCTCAATCCTCAATCCTCAATCTTCAATCCTCAGTCCCAAATCCTCAATCTTCAATACTCAATCCTCAATCCTCAATCCTCAATCCTCAATCTTAATCTTCAATCCTCAATACTCAATCTTCAATCCTCAATCCTCAATTCTCAATCCTCAATCCTCAATCTTCAATCCTCCATACTCAATATTCAATCCTCAATCCTGAATCCTCAACCCTCAATCCTCAATCCTCAATCCTCAAACCTCAAACTTCAATCCTCAATACTCAATCTTCAATCCTCAATCCTCAATCCTCAATCCACAATCCTCATTCGTCAATCCTCAATACCCAATCCTCAATCTTCAATCCTCAATCCTCAATCCTCAATTCTCAACCCTCAGTCCTCAGTCCTCAATCCTCAATCCTCAAACCTCAAACCTCAACCGTCAGTCCTCGTCCTCAAACCTCAACACTCAATCCTCCATCCTCAATCTTCAATCATCAATACTTAATCTTCAATCCTCAATCCTCAATCCTCAGACTTGAGACATCAATACTCAACCCACAGTCCTCGTCCTCAATCCACAACCCTCAATCCTCAATCCTCAATCTTCAATTCTCAATCCTCAATCCTCAATACTCAATCCTCAATCCTCAATCCTCAATCCTCAGTCCTCAAACCTCAATCCTGAATCCTCAATCGTGAATCCTCAATCTTCAGCCCTCAGTCCTCAACAATCAGTTGTCAATCTTCAATCCTCAATAGAATATCATCAACTCACAGTTTTTAACACTCAATACTCAATATGCAATCTTCAAATCTCTATCCACAAACATCAATTCTCATCACTCAACCCTCAACACTCAGTCCCCAACCCTCAATCTTCAATCCTCAGTCCTCAGTCCTCAAACCTCAACCCTCAACCCTCAGCCCTCATCCTCAATCCTCAATCCTCAATCCTCAATCCCCTATCCTCAATCCTCAATCCTCATTCTTTAATCTTCAATCCTCAACCCTCAATACTCAATCCTCAATCCTCATTCTTCAATCCTCAATACCCAATCCTCAATCTTCAATCCTCAATCCTCAATCCTCAGTCCGCAATCCTCAATCCTCATTCCTCAGACCTCAGGCATCAATACTCAACCCACAGTCCTCGTCCTCAATCCACAACCCTCAATCCTCAATCCTCAATCTTCATTCATCAATATTCAACCTTCAATCCTCAATCCTCAATCCTCAATACTCAATCCTCAATCCTCAATGTTCAATCCTCAATACCCAACCCTCAATCTTCAATCCTCAATCCTCAATCTTCAATCCTCAATCCTCTGTCCTCAAACCTCAATCCTGTATCCTCAATCCTGAATCCTCAATCTTCAGCCCACAGTCCTCAACAATCAGTTGTCAATCCTCAATCCTCAATAGAATATCATCAATTCACAGTGTTCAATACTCAGTACTCAATCTGCAATGTTCAAATCTCTGTCCACAAACATCAATTCTCATCACTCAACCCTCAACACTCAGTCCCCAATCCTCAATATTCAATCCTCAATCTTCAGTCCTCAATCGACAATCCTCAACCTTCAATCCTCAATACTCAATCTTCACTCCTCAATCCTCAATCCTCAATCCTCAATTCTCAATCCTCGATTGTCAATCTTCAATCCTTAATACTCAACCTTCAATCCTCAATCCTCAATCCTCAGTCCTCAATCCTCATTCTTCAATCCTCAATACCCAATCCTCAATCTTCAATCCTCAGTCCTCAATCCTCAATTCTCAATCCTCAATCCTCAGTCCTCAGTCCTCAAACCCCAATCCTCAACCGTCAGCCCTCATCCTCCATCCTCAATCCTCAACATTCAATCCTCGATACTCAATCCTCAATCCTCAATCCTCAGTCCTCAAACCTTAACCCTGAATCCTCAATCCTGAATCCTCGATCTTCAGCCCTCAGTCCTCAGCAATCAGTTGTCAATCCTCAATCCTCAATAGAATATCATCAATTCACAGTTTTCAATACTCAATACTCAATCCGCAATCTTCAAATCTCAATCCACAAACATCAATTCTCATAACTCAACCCTCAACACTCCGTCCCCAATCCTCAATTTCCAATCCTCAATCGTCAATCCTCAATCCTCAATCCCCAATTTTCAATCCTCAATCCTCAATACTCAATCTGCAATCCTCAATCCTCAATCCTCCATGCTCAACCCTCAATCCTCAAGGGTCAATCCTCAATCCTCAATCCTCAATCCTCATTCCTCAATCCTCAATGTTCAATCATCAATCCTCAATCCTCAGTCCTCAATCCTCAACCCTCAATCCTCAATCCTCAATCTTCAATCATCAATACTCAATCTTCAATCCTCATTCTTCAATCCTCAATCCTCAATCCTCAATCCTCAATATTCAACACACAACCCTCAACCATCAACCCTCAATACTCAACCATCAATCTTCAATTCTCAATACTGAATAGAATATCCTGAATTCTCATGGCTCAATACACAATCCACATTATTCAATAATCAAATCTCGATCCTCAAACATCAATCCTCAACACTCAATCCTCAACACTCAGTCCTCTCTCTTCAATCCTCCATCCTCAATCCTCAATCCTCAAGCGTCAATCCTCAATCCTCAATCCTCAACCCTCAACCCTCAATCCTCAGTCCTCAAACCTCAGTCCCGAATCCTCAAACCTGAATCATCAATCTTCAGCCCTCAGTCCTCAACAATCATTTGTCAATCCTCAATCCTCAATAGAATATCCTCAATTCACTGTTTTCAATACTCAATGCTCAATCTGCAATCTTCAAATCTCTATCCACAAACATCAATTCTAATCACTCAACCCTCAACACTCGGTCCTCAATGTTCAATCCTCAATTCTCAATTCTCAATCCCCAATCCTCAATCCTCAATCCTCAATCCTCAATCCGCATTCCCCAAACCTCAACCCTCAACCCTCAGTCCTCATCCTCAATTCTCAATTCTCAATCCTCAATCCTCAATCCTCAATCTTCAATCCTCAATAATCAATCTCCAATCCTAGATCCTCAATCCCCAATCCTCAATCCTTAATCCTCAATCTTCAATCCTCAATCCTCAATCCTCAATCCTCAATCCTCAATCCTCAATATTCAACACACAACCCTCAACCATCAATCCTCAATGCTCAACCTTCAATCCTCAATACCCTATACTCAATAGAATATCCTGAATTCTCATGGTTCACTACACAATCAACATTATTCAATAACCAGATCTCAATCCTCAAGCATCAATCCTCAACACTCAATCCTCAACACTCTGTCCTCTCTCTTCAATCCTCCATCCTCAATCCTCAATTCTCAAGCGTCAATCCTCAATCCTCAATCCTCAATCCTCAATCCTCAATCTTCAATCGTCAATACTCAATCTTCAATCCTCAATCCTCAATCCTCAGTCCTCCATCCTGAGTCCTCAATACTCAATCCTGAATCTTCAATCCTCAATACTCAATCTTCAATCCTCAACCCTCAGTCCTCAATCCTCAATTCTCAACCCTCAGTCCTCATTCTCAATTCTCAATGCTCAATTCTCAATCCTCAATCCTCAATCCTCAATCCTCAATCCTCAATCCTCAATTCTCAATCCTCAATCCTCAATCCTCAATCCTCAGTCCTCAATCCTCAGTCCCCAATCCTCAATTATCAACTCTCAATCCTGAACCCTCAATCCTCAATCCTCAATCTTCAATCCTCAATACTCAATCTTCAACCCTCAATCCTCAATCCTCAATCCTCAATCCTCAATCCTCAATCCTCAATCTTCAATCCTCAATACTCAATCCTCAATCCTCAATCCTCAATCCTCAATCCTCAATCCTCAATCATCAATCCTCAATCTTCAATACTCAATCCTCAATCCTCAATCCTCAATCCTCAATACTCAACCTTCAATACTCTATTCTCAATACTCAATAGAATATCCTGAATTCTCAGTATCCAATACTCAAACCTCAATCCTCAACCCTCAGCCCTCAATACTCAATCCTCAATCCTCAATCCTCAATCCTCAATCTTCAATCTTCAATCCTCAATCCTCAATCTTCAACCCCAAATCCTCAATCCTCTATCTTCAATCCTCAATCCTCAATCCTTAATCTTCAGTCCTCAACACTCAACCTTCAATCCTCAATTCTCAATCCTCAATCCTCAATCCTCAGTCCTCAATCCTCACCCCTCAATCCTCAATCCTCAATCCTCAATCCTCAATCCTCAATCCTCAATCCTCAATCTTCAATCCTCAATACTCAATCTTCAATCCTCAATCCTCAATCTTAAGTCCTCAATCCTCATTCTCCAATCCTCAACAACCAATCCTCAATCTTCAATCCCAAATCCTCAATCCTCAATTCTCAATCCTCAATCCTCAATCCTCAGACCTCAAACATCAATACTCAGCCCTCAAACCTCAATCCCGAATCCTCAAACCTGAATGATCAATCTTCAGCCCTCAGTCCTCAACAATCATTTGTCAATCCTCAATCCTCAACAGAATATCCTCAATTCACTGTTTTCAATACTCAATGCTCAATCTGCAATCTTCAAATCTCTATCCAAAAACATCAATTCTAATCCGTCAACCCTCAACACTCAGTCCTCAATGTTCAATCCTCAATTCTCAATTCTCAATCTTCAATCCTCAATTATCAACCCTCAATCCTCAATCCTCAATCCTCAATCCTCAATCTTCAATCTTCAATCCTCAATCCTCAATCTTCAACCCCAAATCCTCAATCCTCTATCTTCAATCCTCAATCCTCAATCCTCAATCTTCAATCCTCAACACTCAACCTTCAATCCTCAATCCTCAATCCTCAATCTTCAATCATCAACATTCAATCTTCAATACTCAATCCACAATCCTCAATCCTCAATGCTCAATCCTCAATCTTCAATCCCCAATCCTCGATCCTCAATCCTCAATCCTCAATCTTCAATCCTCAATGCTCAATCTTCAATCCTCAATCCTCAATCCTCAATCTTAAATGATCAATCCTCAATCCTCTATCTCCAATCCTCAATACTCAATCTTCAATCCTCAATCCTCAATCCTCAATCCCCAATATTCAACACAAAACCCTCAACCATCAATCCTCAATACTCAACCATCAATCCTCAATCCTCAGTCCTCAATACAATACCCTGAATTCACAGTTTTCAATACTCAATCCCAATTCTTCAATCTTCAAATCTCATTCCACAAACATCAGTTCTCATCACTCAACCATCAACACTCAGTCCTCAATCTTCAATCCTCAATCCTCAATCCTCAATATTCAATCCTCAATCCTCAGTTCTCAATCCTCAATACCCAATCCTCAACCGTCAGCCCTCATCCTCCATCCTCAATCCTCAACATTCAATCCTCGATACCCAATCCTCAATCCTCAATCCTCAGTCCTCAAACCTTAACCCTGAATCCTCAATCCTGAATCCTCAATCTTCAGCCCTCAGTCCTCAACAATCAGTTGTCAATCCTCAATCCTCAATAGAATATCATCAATTCACAGCTTTCAATACTCAATACTCAATCCGCAATCTTCAAATCTCAATCCACAAACATCAATTCTCATAACTCAACCCTCAACACTCCGTCCCCAATCCTCAATTTCCAATCCTCAATCGTCAATCCTCAATCCTCAATCCCCAATTTTCAATCCTCAATCCTCAATACTCAATCTGCAATCCTCAATCCTCAATCCTCCATGATCAGCCCTCAATCCTCAAGGGTCAATCCTCAATCCTCAATCCTCAACCCTCAATCCTCAGTCCTCAAACCTGAATCCCGAATCCTCAACCCTGAATCCTCAATCTTCAGCACTCAGTCCTCAAAGATCAATTGTCAATCCTCAATCCTCAACAGAATATCCTCAATTCACAGATTTCAATACTCAATCCCAATTCTTCAATCTTCAAATCTCAATCCACAAACATCAGTTCTCATCACTCAACCATCAACACTCAGTCCTCAATCTTCAATCCTCAATCCTCAATCCTCAATATTCAATCCTCAATCCTCAGTTCTCAATCCTCAATACCCAATCCTCAACCGTCAGCCCTCATCCTCCATCCTCAATCCTCAACATTCAATCCTCGATACCCAATCCTCAATCCTCAATCCTCAGTCCTCAAACCTTAACCCTGAATCCTCAATCCTGAATCCTCAATCTTCAGCCCTCAGTCCTCAACAATCAGTTGTCAATCCTCAATCCTCAATAGAATATCATCAATTCACAGCTTTCAATACTCAATACTCAATCCGCAATCTTCAAATCTCAATCCACAAACATCAATTCTCATAACTCAACCCTCAACACTCCGTCCCCAATCCTCAATTTCCAATCCTCAATCGTCAATCCTCAATCCTCAATCCCCAATTTTCAATCCTCAATCCTCAATACTCAATCTGCAATCCTCAATCCTCAATCCTCCATGATCAGCCCCCAATCCTCAAGGGTCAATCCTCAATCCTCAATCCTCAACCCTCAATCCTCAGTCCTCAAACCTGAATCCCGAATCCTCAACCCTGAATCCTCAATCTTCAGCACTCAGTCCTCAAAGATCAATTGTCAATCCTCAATCCTCAACAGAATATCCTCAATTCACAGATTTCAATACTCAATCCCAATTCTTCAATCTTCAAATCTCAATCCACAAACATCAGTTCTCATCACTCAACCATCAACACTCAGTCCTCAATCTTCAATCCTCAATCCTCAATCCTCAATATTCAATCCTCAATCCTCAGTTCTCAATCCTCAATACTCAATCCTCAAATCTCAATCCTCATCCGTCAGTCCTCGTCCTGAATCCTCATACCTCAATCCTCAATCCTCAATATTCAATCATCAATACTCAATCTTCAATCCTCAATCCTCAATCCTCAATCCTCAATCCTCAATCCTCAATATTCAACACACAACCCTCAGCCATCCATCCTCAATACTCAACCATCAATCCTCAATTCTCAACACTCAATAGATTATACTGAATTCTCATGGTTGAATACTCAATCCAAAATATACAATAATCAAATCTCAATCCTCAAACATTAATTCTCAAAACTCAGTCCTCAACACTCAGTCCTCTCTCTTCAATCCTCCATCCTCAATCCTCAATCTTCAATCCTCAATACTCAATCTTCAATCCTCAATCCTCAATCCTCAATCCTCAATCCTCTATCCTCATTCTTCAATCCTCAACACCCAGTCCTCAATCTTCAATCCTCAATCCACAACCCTCGATCCTCAATCCTCAATCCTCATTCTTCAATCCTCAATACCCAATCCTCAATCTTCAATCCTCAATCCTCAATCCTCAATTCTCAATCCTCAATCCTCAGTCCTGAGTCCTCAAACCACAACCCTCAACCCTCAGCCCTCATCCTCATTCCTCAATCCACAACCCTCAGTCCTCCGTCCTCAAACCTCATACCTCAGACCTCAGACCTCATCCTCAATCCTCGATCCTCAATCCTCAAACCTCAATGTTCAATCCTCAATACTCAATCTTCAATCCTCAATCCTCAATCCTCAATCCTCAATCCTCAATCCTCAATCTTCAATCCTCAATCTTCAATCCTCAATACTCAATCTTCAATCCTCAATCCTCAATCTTCTATCCTCAATCCTCTTCCTCCAGTCCTCAACACCCAATCCTCAATCTTCAATCCCAAATCCTCAATCGTCAATTCTCAATCCTCAATCCTCATTCCTCAGAACTCAAACATCAATACTCAACTCTCAGTCCTCGTTCTCAATCCACAACCCTCAATCCCCAATCCTCGATCTTCAATCCTCAATACTCAATTATCAATTCTCAACCTTCAATCCTCAATACTCAATCTTCAATCCTCAATCCTCGATCCTCAATCCTCAATCCTCATTCCTCAATACTCAATACCCAATCCTCAATCCTCAATCCTCAATCCTCAATCCTCAATTCTCAATCCTCAATCCTCAATCCTCAATCCTCAATCCTCAATCCTCAATCCTCAATCATCCACCTCAATCTTCAATACTCAATCCTCAATCCTCAATCCTCAATCCTCAATACTCAACCATCAATCCTCAATTCTCAATCCTCAATCCTCAATATTCAACACACAACCCTCAACCATCAATTGTCAATACCCAACCATCAATCCTCAATTATCAACACTCAATAGAATATCCTGGATTCTCATGGTTCAATACTCAATCCACATTATTCAATAATCAAATCTCAATCCTCAAACATCAATCCTCAACACTCAATCCTCAACACTCAGTCCTCTCTCTTCAATCCTCCATCCTCAATCCTCAATCCTGAGGCGTCAATCCTCAATCCTCAATCCTCAATCCTCAATCCTCGATCTTCAATCCTCAATACTTAATCTTCAATCCTCAATCCTGAATCCTCAACACTCAATCCTCAATCCTCAATCCTCAATCGTCAATCTTCACTCCTCAATACTCAATCTTCAATCCTCAATCCTCAATCCTCAATCCACATTCTTCAATCCTCAATTCCCTATCCTCAATCCTCAATCCTCAATCCTCAATCCTCAATCCTCAATCCTCAATCCTCAATCCTCAATCCTCAATCCTCAATCTTCAATCCTCAGTCCCAAATTCTCAATCTTCAATACTCAATCCTCAATCCTCAATCCCCCATCCTCAATCCTCAATCCTCATTCTTCAATCCTCAATACCCAATCCTCAAACTTCAATCCTCAATCCCCAAACCTCAATTTCCAATCCTCAATCCTCAATTCTCAATCCTCAATCCTCAGTCCTCAGTCCTCAAACCCCAATCCTCAACCCTCAGACCTCAACCTCATTCCTCAATCCTCAACCCTCAGTCCTCCGTCCTCAAACCTCAAACCTCAGACCTCAGGCCTCATCCTCAAGACTCAATCCTCAATCCTCAATCCTCAACCTTCAATCCTCAATACTCAATTTTCAATCCTCAATCCTCAGTCCTCAAACCTCAATTCTGAATCCTGAATACTCAATCTTCAATCCTCAATCCTCAGTCCTCAATACTCTACCATCAATCTTCAATCCTCAATCCTCAATGCTCAATACTCAATCCTCATTCTTCAATCCTCAATACCCAATCCTCAATCTTCAATCCTGAATCCTCAATGCTCAATTCTCAATCCTCAATCCTCAACCCTCAATATTCAATCCTCAATACTCAATCTTCAATCCTCAATCCTCAATCCTCAGTCATCAATCCTCAATCTTCAATTCTCAATCGTGAATCCTCACACCTCAATCTTCAATACTCAATCCTCAATCCTCAATCCTCAATCCTCAATACTCAACCTTCAATCCTCTATTCTCAATACTCAATAGAATATCCTGAATTCTCAGTATCCAATACTCAAACCTCAATCCTCAACCCTCAGCCCTCATACTCAATCCTCAATCCTCAACCCTCAATATTCAATCCTCAATGCTCAATCCTCAATCCTCAATCCCCAATCCTCAATCCTCAATCATCAATTCCCAACCCTCAATCCTCAGTCGTCAGTCCTCAAACCTCAATCCTCAACTCTCAGCCCTCATTCTCAATCCTCAATACTCAACCCTCAATCCTCAATATTCAATCCTCAATACTCAATCTTCAATCCTGATTCTACAATCCTCAATACCCAATCCTCAATCTTCAACCCTCAATCCTCAATCCTCAATTCTCAATCCTCAATCATCAATCCTCAGACCTCAAACATAAATACTCAGCCCTCAGTCCTCGTCCTCAATCCACAACCCTCAATCCTCAATCCTCAATTTTCAATCATCAATATTCTGTCTTCAATCCTCAATCCTCAATCCTCAATGTTCAATCATCAATCCTCAATCCTCAGTCCTCAATCCTCAACCCTCAATCCTCAATCCTCAATCTTCAATCCTCAATCCTCAATATTCAACACACAACCCTCAACCATCAATCCTCAATACTCAACCATCAATCCTCAATACCCTATACTCAATAGAATATCCTGAATTCTCATGGTTCACTACACAATCAACATTATTCAATAACCAGATCTCAATCCTCAAGCATCAATCCTCAACACTCAATCCTCAACACCCTGTCCTCTCTCTTCAATCCTCCATCCTCAATCCTCAATTCTCAAGCGTCAATCCTCAATCCTCAATCCTCAATCCTCAATCTTCAACCGTCAATACTCAATCTTCAATCCTCAATCCTCAATCCTCAATCCTCCATCCTGAGTCCTCAATACTCAATCCTGAATCTTCAATCCTCAATACTCAATCTTCAATCCTCAACCCTCAGTCCTCAATACTCAATTCTCAACCCTCAGTCCTCATTCTCAATTCTCAATGCTCAATTCTCAATCCTCAATCCTCAATCCTCAATCCTCAATCCTCAATCCTCAATTCTCAATCCTCAATCCTCAATCCTCAATCCTCAGTCCTCAATCCTCAGTCCCCAATCCTCAATTATCAACTCTCAATCCTGAACCCTCAATTTTCAATCCTCAATAATCAATCTTCAATCCTCAATCCTCAATCCTCAATTCTCAGTCCTCAATCGTCAGTCTTCAATCCTCAATACTCAATCTTCAATCCTGAATCCTCAATCCTCAATCCTCAATCCTGATTCTTCAATCCTCAATACCCAATCCTCAATCTTCAATCCTCAATCCTCAATCCTCAATTCTCAATCCTCAATCCTCAGTCCTGAGTCGTCAAACCACAATCCTCAACCCTCAGCCCTCATCCTCATTCCTCAATCCTCAACCCTCAGTCCTCCGTCCTCAAACCTCAAACCTCAGACCTCAGACCTCATCCTCAATCCTCGATCCTCAATCCTCAAACCTCAATGTTCAATCCTCAATACTCAATCTTCAATCCTCAATCCTCAATCCTCAATCCTCAATCCTCAATCCTCAATCTTCAATCCTCAATCTTCAATCCTCAATACTCAATCTTCAATCCTCAATCCTCAATCTTCTATCCTCAATCCTCTTCCTCCAGTCCTCAACACCCAATCCTCAATCTTCAATCCCAAATCCTCAATCGTCAATTCTCAATCCTCAATCCTCATTCCTCAGAACTCAAACATCAATACTCAACTCTCAGTCCTCGTTCTCAATCCACAACCCTCAATCCCCAATCCTCGATCTTCAATCCTCAATACTCAATTATCAATTCTCAACCTTCAATCCTCAATACTCAATCTTCAATCCTCAATCCTCGATCCTCAATCCTCAATCCTCATTCCTCAATCCTCAATACCCAATCCTCAATCCTCAATCCTCAATCCTCAATCCTCAACTCTCAATCCTCAATCCTCAATCCTCAATCCTCAATCCTCAATCCTCAATCCTCAATCATCCACCTCAATCTTCAATACTCAATCCTCAATCCTCAATCCTCAATCCTCAATACTCAACCATCAATCCTCAATTCTCAATCCTCAATCCTCAATATTCAACACACAACCCTCAACCATCAATTGTCAATACCCAACCATCAATCCTCAATTATCAACACTCAATAGAATATCCTGGATTCTCATGGTTCAATACTCAATCCACATTATTCAATAATCAAATCTCAATCCTCAAACATCAATCCTCAACACTCAATCCTCAACACTCAGTCCTCTCTCTTCAATCCTCCATCCTCAATCCTCAATCCTGAGGCGTCAATCCTCAATCCTCAATCCTCAATCCTCAATCCTCGATCTTCAATCCTCAATACTTAATCTTCAATCCTCAATCCTGAATCCTCAACACTCAATCCTCAATCCTCAATCCTCAATCGTCAATCTTCACTCCTCAATACTCAATCTTCAATCCTCAGTCCTCAATCCTCAATCCACATTCTTCAATCCTCAATTCCCTATCCTCAATCCTCAATCCTCAATCCTCAATCCTCAATCCTCAATCCTCAATCCTCAATCCTCAATCCTCAATCTTCAATCCTCAGTCCCAAATCCTCAATCTTCAATACTCAATCCTCAATCCTCAATCCCCCATCCTCAATCCTCAATCCTCATTCTTCAATCCTCAATACCCAATCCTCAAACTTCAATCCTCAATCCCCAAACCTCAATTTCCAATCCTCAATCCTCAATTCTCAATCCTCAATCCTCAGTCCTCAGTCCTCAAACCCCAATCCTCAACCCTCAGACCTCAACCTCATTCCTCAATCCTCAACCCTCAGTCCTCCGTCCTCAAACCTCAAACCTCAGACCTCAGGCCTCATCCTCAATACTCAATCCTCAATCCTCAATCCACAACCTTCAATCCTCAATACTCAATTTTCAATCCTCAATCCTCAGTCCTCAAACCTCAATTCTGAATCCTGAATTCTCAATCTTCAATCCTCAATCCTCAGTCCTCAATACTCTACCATCAATCTTCAATCCTCAATCCTCAATGCTCAATACTCAATCCTCATTCTTCAATCCTCAATACCCAATCCTCAATCTTCAATCCTGAATCCTCAATGCTCAATTCTCAATCCTCAATCCTCAACCCTCAATATTCAATCCTCAATACTCAATCTTCAATCCTCAATCCTCAGTCATCAATCCTCAATCTTCAATTCTCAATCGTGAATCCTCACACCTCAATCCTCAATCCTCAATCCTCGTTCCTCAAACCTCAATCCTCAACCCTCAGTCCACATTCTCAGTTCTCAATGCTCAATTCTCAATCCTCAATCCTCAATCCTCAGTCTTCAATCCTCAATGATCAATCTCCAATCCTAGATCCTCAATCCCCAATCATCAATCCTTAATCCTCAATCTTGAATCATCGATACCCAGTCCTCAATCTTCAATGCTCAATGCTCAATCCTCAATCCTCAATCCTCAGTCCTCAATCCTCAATCCTCAATCCTCAAACCTCAAACCTCAACCATCAGTCCTCGTCCTCAAACATCAACCCTCAATCCTCCATCCTCAATCTTCAATCATCAATACTCAATCTTCAATCCTCAATCCTCAATCCTCAATCCTCAATCCTCAATCCTCGATCCTCAATTCTCAATCTTCAACCCTCAATCCTCGATCCTCAATACTCAAACTTCAATCTTCAATCCTGAATACTCAATCTTCAATCCTCAATCCTCAATCCTCAATCCTCAATCCTCAATCCTCAATCCTCAATCTTCAATCCTCAATACTCAATCTTCAATCCTCAATCCTCAATCTTCTGTCCTCAATCCTCTTTCTCCAGTCCTCAACACCCAATCCTCAATCTTCAATCCCAAATCCTCAATCCTAAAGTCTCAACCCTCAATCCTCAATCCTCAGAAATCAAACATCAATACTCAACTCTCAGTCCTCATCCTCAATTCTCAATTCTCAATCCTCAATCCTCAATCCTCAATCTTCAATCCTCAATAATCAATCTCCAATCCTAGATCCTCAATCCCCAATCCTCAATCCTTAATCCTCAATCTTCAATCCTCAATCTTCAATCCTCAATCCTCAATCCTCAATCCTCAATATTCAACACACAACCCTCAACCATCAATCCTCAATACTCAACCATCAATCCTCGATACCCTATACTCAATAGAATATCCTGAATTCTCATGGTTCATTACACAATCAACATTATTCAATAACCAAATCTCAATCCTCAAGCATCAATCCTCAACACTCAATCCTCAACACCCTGTCCTTTCTCTTCAATCCTCCATCCTCAATCCTCAATCCTCAAGCGTCAATCCTCAATCCTCAATCCTCAATCCTCAATCTTCAATCGTCAATACTCAATCTTCAATCCTCAATCCTCAATCCTCAATCCTCCATCCTGAGTCCTCAATACTCAATCCTGAATCTTCAATCCTCAATACTCAATCTTCAATCCTCAATCCCCGATCCTCAATCCTCAATCCTCATTCCTCAATCCTCAGTACCCAATCCTCAATCTTCAATCCTCAATCCTCAATCCTCAATTCTCAACCCTCAGTCCTCATTCTCAATTCTCAATGCTCAATTCGCAATCCTCAATCCTCAATCCTCAATCCTCAATCTTCAATCCTCAATAATCAATCTCCAATCCTAGATCCTCAATCCCCAATCATCAATCCTTAATCCTCAATCTTGAATACTCGATACCCAGTCCTCAATCTTCAATGCTCAATGCTCAATCCTCAATCCTCAACCCTCAATCCTCAGTCCTCAAAACTAAATCCCGAATCCTCAATCCTGAATCCTCATTCTTCAGCCCTCAGTTCTCATCAATCAATTGTCAATCCTCAATCCTCAATAGAATATCCTGAATTCACAGTTTTCAATACTCAATCCCCATTCTTCAATCTTCAAATCTCAATACACAAACATCAATTCTCATCACTCAACCCTCAACACTCAGTCCTCAATCTTCAATCCTCAATCCTCAATCCTCAATCTTCAATCCTCAATACTCAACATTCAATCCTCAATCCTCAATCCTCAATCCTAAATGATCAATCCTCAATCCTCTATCCTCAATCCTCAATACTCAATTTTCAATCGTCAATCCTCAATCTTCAATCCTCAATCCTCATTCTCCAATCCTCAACACCCAATCCTCAATCTTCAATCCCAAATCATCAATCCTCAATTCTCAATCCTGAATCCTCAGTCCTCAGACCTCAAACATCAATACTCAACCCTCAGTCCTCGTCCTCAATCCACAACCCTCAATCCTCAATCCTCGATCTTCAATCATCAATATTCAATCTTCAATACTATCCTCAATCCTCAATCCTCAATCCTCAATCCTTAATGTTCAATCCTCAATACCCAATCATCAATCTTCAATCCTCAATCCTCAACCCACAATCCTCAATCCTCAATCCTCAATCCTCAGTCCTCAAACCTCAATCCAAAATTCACAATCCTGAATCCTCAATCTTCAGTCCTGAGTCCTCAACAATCAGTTGTCAATCCTCAACCATCAATAGAATATCCTCAATTCACAGTCTTCAATACTCAATACTCAATCTGCAATCTTCAACTCTCTATCCACAAACATCAATTCTCATCACTCAACCCTCAACACTCAGTCCCCAATCCTCAATATTCATTCCTCAATCCTCAATCCTCAATCCTCAATCCTCAATACTCAACCTTCAATCCTCAATACTCAATATTCAATACTCAATCCTCAATCCTGAATCCTCAATCCTCAATCCTCAATCGTCAATCTTCAATCCTCGATACTCAATCTTCAATCCTCAATCCTCAATCCTCAATCCTCAATCCTCATCCTTCAATCCTCAATACCCAATCCTCAATCTTCAATCCTCAATCCTTAATCCTCAATCCTCAATCCTCAAACCTCAATTCACAATCTTCAATCCTCAATACTCAACCTTCAATCCTCAATCCTCAATACTCAATCCTCAACCCTCAATCTTCAATCCTCAGTCCCCAATCCTCAATATTCAACTCTCAATCCTCAACCCTCAATCCTCAATCCTCAATCTTCAATCCTCAATACTCAATCTTCAACCCTCAATCCTCAATCCTCAATCCTCAATCCTCAATCCTCAATCCTCAATCTTCAATCCTCAATCCTCAATCCTCAATCCTCAATCCTCAATCCTCAATACTCAATCCTCAATCATCAATCCTCAATCTTCAATACTCAATCCTCAATCCTCAATCCTCAATCCTCAATACTCAGCCTTCAATACTCTATTCTCAATACTCAATAGAATATCCTGAATTCTCAGTATCCAATACTCAAACCTCAATCCTCAACCCTCAGCCCTCATACTCAATCCTCAATTCTCAATCCTCAACCCTCAATATTCAATCCTCAATGCTCAATCCTCAATCCTCAATCCCCAATCCTCAATCCTCAATCATCAATTCCCAACCCTCAATCGTCAGTCGTCAGTCCTCAAACCTCAATCCTCAACCGTCAGCCCTCATTCTCAATCCTCAATACTCAAACCTCAATCGTCAATATTCAATCCTCAATACTCAATCTTCAATCCTGATTCTACAGTCCTCAATACCCAATCCTCAATCTTCAACCCTCAATCCTCAATCCTCAATTCTCAATCCTCAATCATCAATCCTCAGACCTCAAACATAAATACTCAGCCCTCTGTCCTCGTCCTCAATCCACAACCCTCAATCCTCAATCCTCAATCTTCAATCATCAATATTCAGTCTTCAATCCTCAATCCTCAATCCTCAATCCTCAATCCTCATTCCTCAATTTTCAATGTTCAATCTCAATCCTCAATCCTCAGCCCTCAATCCTCAACCCTCAATCCTCAATACCCAATCCTCAATCCTCAATCCTCAATCCTCAATCCTCAATTCTCAATCCTCAATCCTCAATCCTCAATCCTCAATCCTCAATCCTCAATCCTCAATCCTCAATCATCCACCTCAATCTTCAATACTCGATCCTCAATCCTCAATCCTCAATCCTCAATACTCAACCATCAATCCTCAATTCTCAATCCTCAATCCTCAATATTCAACACAAAACCCTCAACCATCAATTGTCAATACCCAACCATCAATCCTCAATTATCAACACTCAATAGAATATCCTGAATTCTCATGGTTCAATACTCAATCCACATTATTCAATAATCAAATCTCAATCCTCAAACATCAATCCTCAACACTCAATCCTCAACACTGAGTCCTCTCTCTTCAATCCTCCATCCTCAATCCTCAATCCTGAGGCGTCAATCCTCAATCCTCAATACTCAACCCTCAATCCTCAGTCCTCAAAACTCAATCCCGAATCCTCAATCCTGAATCCTCATTCTTCAGCCCTCAGTCCTCAACAATCAATTGTCAATCCTCAATCCTCAATAGAATATCCTGAATTCACAGTTTTCAATACTCAATCCCCATTCTTCAATCTTCAAATCTCAATACACAAACATCAATTCTCATCACTCAACCCTCAACACTCAGTCCTCAATCTTCAATCCTCAATCCTCAATCCTCAATCTTCAATCCTCAATACTCAACATTCAATCCTCAATCCTCAATCCTCAATCCTAAATGATCAATCCTCAATCCTCTATCCTCAATCCTCAATACTCAATTTTCAATCGTCAATCCTCAATCTTCAATCCTCAATCCTCATTCTCCAATCCTCAACACCCAATCCTCAATCCTCAATCCCCCATCCTCAATCCTCAATCCTCAATACCCAATCCTCAATCTTCAATCCTCAATCCACAATCCTCAATTTCCAATCCTCAATCCTCAATCCTCAATCCTCAATCCTCATTCTTCAATCCTCAATACCCAATTCTCAATCTTCAATCCTCAAACCTCAATCCTCAGTTCTCAATCCTCAATCCTCAATTCTCAGTCCTCAATCGTCAGTCTTCAATCCTCAATACTCAATCTTCAATCCTGAATCCTCAATCCTCAATCCTCAATCATCATTCTTCAATCCTCAATACCCAATCCCCAATCTTCAATCCTCAATCCTCAATCCTCAATTCTCAACCCTCAATCCTCAATCCTCAATTCTCAATCCTCAATCCTCAGTCCTGAGTACTCAAACCACAATCCTCAAACCTCAGCCCTCATCCTCATTCCTCAATCCTCAACCCTCAGTCCTCCGTCCTCAAACCTCAAACCTCAGACCTCAGACCTCATCCTCAATACTCAATCCTCAATCCTCAATCCTCAACCTTCAATCCTCAATACTCAATCTTCAATCCTCAATCCTCAGTCCTCAAACCTCAATTCTGAATCCTGAATACTCAATCTTCAATCCTCAATCCTCAGTCCTCAGTACTCTACCATCAATCTTCAATCCTCAATCCTCAATGCTCAATACTCAATCCTCATTCTTCAATCCTCAATACCCAATCCTCAATCTTCAATCCTGAATCCTCAATGCTCAATTCTCAATCCTCAATCCTCAACCCTCAATATTCAATCCTCAATGCTCAACCTTCAATCCTCAATCCTCAATCCTCAGTCATCAATCCTCAATCTTCAATTCTCAATCGTGAATCCTCACTCCTCAATCCTCAATCCTCAATCCTCGTTCCACAAACCTCAATCCTCAACCCTCAGTCCACATTCTCAATTCTCAATGCTCAATCCTCAATCCTCAGTCTTCAATCCTCAATAATCAATCTCCAATCCTAGATCCTCAATCCCCAATCATCAATCCTTAATCCTCAATCTTGAATCCTCGATACCCAGTCCTCAATCTTCAATGCTCAATGCTCAATCCTCAATCCTCAATCCTCAGTCCTCAATCCTCAATCCTCAATCCTCAAACCTCAAACCTCAACCATCAGTCCTCGTCCTCAAACCTCATCCCTCAATCCTCCATCCTCAATCTTCAATCCTCAATACTCAATCTTCAATCCTCAATCCTCAATCCTCAATCCTCAATCCTCGATCCTCAATCCTCAATCTTCAACCCTCAATCCTCGATCCTCAATACTCAAACCTCAATCTTCAATCCTGAATACTCAATGTTCAATCCTCAATCCTCAATCCTCAATCCTCAATCCTCAATCCTCAATCCTCAATCTTCAATCCTCAATACTCAATCTTCAATCCTCAATCCTCAATCTTCTATCCTCAATCCTCTTTCTCCAGTCCTCAACACCCAATCCTCAATCTTCAATCCCAAATCCTCAATCCTAAATTCTCAACCCTCAATCCTCAATCCTCAGAACTCAAACATCAATACTCAACTACCAGTCCTCGTTCTCAATCCACAACCCTCAATCCTCAATCCTCGATATTCAATCCTCAATACTCAATCATCAATCCTCAATCCTCAGTCCTCAACCCCCAGTCCTCATCCTCAATCCTCAATCCTCAACCCTCAATTCTCAATCTTCAATCCTCAATCCTCAATCTTCAATCCCCAATCCTCAATCCACAAACCTCAATAAACAATCTTCAATCCTCAATCCTCAATCCTCAATCCTCAATACTCAATCCTCAATCATCAATCCTCAATCTCCAATACTCAATCCTCAATCCTCAATCCTCAATCCTCAATCCTCAATCATCAATCCTCAATCTTCAATACTCAATCCTCAATCCTCAATCCTCAATCCTCAATTCTCAACCCTCAACCCTCAGTCCTCAGTCCTCAGTCCTCAAACCTCAATCCTCAACCCTCAGCCCTCATTCTCAATCCTCAATCCTCAACCCTCAATCCTCAATATTCAATCCTCAATACTCAATCTTCAATCCTGATTCTTCAATCCTCAATACCCAATCCTCAATCTTCAACCCTCAATCCTCAATCCTGAATTCTCAATCCTCAATCCTCAATCCTCAATCCTCAATCCTCAATCCTCAATCCTCAATCCTCAATCCTCAATCCTCAATCTTCAATCCTCAATACTCAATCTTCAATCCTCAATCGTCAATCCTCAATCCTCCATCCTGAATCCTCAATACTCAATCCTCAATCCTCAGTCCTCAATCTTCAATCCTCAATACTCAATCTTCAATCCTCAATCCTCAATCCTCAATCCTCCATCCTGAATCCTCAATACTCACTCCTCAATCTTCAATCCTCAATACTCAATCTTCAATCCTCAATCCTCGATCCTCAATCCTCAATCCTCATTCCTCAATCCTCAATACCCAATCCTCAATCCTCAATCCTCAATCCTCAATCCTCATTTCTCAATCCTCAATCCTCAATCCTCTATCCTCAATCTTCAATCTTCAATCCTCAATCCTCAATCTTCAACCCCAAATCCTCAATCCTCTATCTTCAATCCTCAATCCTCAATCCTCAATCTTCAGTCCTCAACACTCAACCTTCAATCCTCAATTCTCAATCCTCAATCCTCAATCCCCAATATTCAACACAAAACCCTCAACCATCAATCCTCAATACTCAACCATCAATCCTCAATCCTCAGTCCTCAATACAATACCCTGAATTCACAGTTTTCAATACTCAATCTCCATTCTTCAATCTTCAAATCTCAATCCACAAACATCAATTCTCATCACTCAACCCTCAACAATCAGTCCCCAATCTTCAATCCTCAATCCTCAATCCACAATCTTCAATCCTCAATACTCAACCTTCAATCCTCAATCCTCAATCCTCAATCCTAAATGATCAATCCTCAATCCTCTATCACCAATCCTCGATAGTCAATCTTCAATCCTCAATCCTCAATCCTCAATCCTCAATCCTCACTCTTCAATCCTCAATACCCAATCCTCAATCTTCATTCCTCAATCCTCAATCATCAATTCCCAACCCTCAATCCTCTGTCCTCAGTCCTCAAACCTCAATCCTCAACCCTCAGCCCTCATTCTCAATCCTCAATACTCAACCCTCAATCCTCAATATTCAATCCTCAATACTCAATCTTCAATCCTGATTATACAATCCTCAATACCCAATCCTCAATCTTCAACCCTCAATCCTCAATCCTCAATTCTCAATCCTCAATCATCAATCCTCAGACCTCAAACATAAATACTCAGCCCTCAGTCCTCGTCCTCAATCCACAACCCTCAATCCTCAATCCTCAATCTTCAATCATCAATATTCAGTCTTCAATCCTCAATCCTCAATCCTCAATGTTCAATCATCAATCCTCAATCCTCAGTCCTCAATCCTCAACCCTCAATCCTCAATCCTCAATCTTCAATCGTCAATACTCAATCTTCAATCCTGAATCCTCAATCCTCAATCCTCAATCCTCATTCTTCAATCCTCAATACCGAATCCCCAATCTTCAATCCTCAATCCTCAATCCTCAATTCTCAACCCTCAATCCTCAATCCTCAATTCTCAATCCTCAATCCTCAGTCCTGAGTACTCAAACCACAATCCTCAAACCTCAGCCCTCATCCTCATTCCTCAATCCTCAACCCTCAGTCCTCCGTCCTCAAACCTCAAACCTCAGACCTCAGACCTCATCCTCAATACTCAATCCTCAATCCTCAATCCTCAACCTTCAATCCTCAATACTCAATCTTCAATCCTCAATCCTCAGTCCTCAAACCTCAATTCTGAATCCTGAATACTCAATCTTCAATCCTCAATCCTCAGTCCTCAGTACTCTACCATCAATCTTCAATCCTCAATCCTCAATGCTCAATACTCAATCCTCATTCTTCAATCCTCAATACCCAATCCTCAATCTTCAATCCTGAATCCTCAATGCTCAATTCTCAATCCTCAATCCTCAACCCTCAATATTCAATCCTCAATACTCAACCTTCAATCCTCAATCCTCAATCCTCAGTCATCAATCCTCAATCTTCAATTCTCAATCGTGAATCCTCACTCCTCAATCCTCAATCCTCAATCCTCGTTCCACAAACCTCAATCCTCAACCCTCAGTCCACATTCTCAATTCTCAATGCTCAATTCTCAATCCTCAATCCTCAATCCTCAGTCTTCAATCCTCAATAATCAATCTCCAATCCTAGATCCTCAATCCCCAATCATCAATCCTTAATCCTCAATCTTGAATCCTCGATACCCAGTCCTCAATCTTCAATGCTCAATGCTCAATCCTCAATCCTCAATCCTCAGTCCTCAATCCTCAATCCTCAATCCTCAAACCTCAAACCTCAACCATCAGTCCTCGTCCTCAAACCTCATCCCTCAATCCTCCATCCTCAATCTTCAATCCTCAATACTCAATCTTCAATCCTCAATCCTCAATCCTCAATCCTCAATCCTCGATCCTCAATCCTCAATCTTCAACCCTCAATCCTCGATCCTCAATACTCAAACCTCAATCTTCAATCCTGAATACTCAATCCTCAATCCTCAATCCTCAATCCTCAATCCTCAATCCTCAATCCTCAATCCTCAATCTTCAATCCTCAATACTCAATCTTCAATCCTCAATCCTCAATCTTCTATCCTCAATCCTCTTTCTCCAGTCCTCAACACCCAATCCTCAATCTCCAATCCCAAATCCTCAATCCTAAATTCTCAACCCTCAATCCTCAATCCTCAGAACTCAAACATCAATACTCAACTACCAGTCCTCGTTCTCAATCCACAACCCTCAATCCTCAATCCTCGATATTCAATCCTCAATACTCAATCATCAATCCTCAATCCTCAGTCCTCAACCCCCAGTCCTCATCCTCAATCCTCAATCCTCAACCCTCAATTCTCAATCTTCAATCCTCAATCCTCAATCTTCAATCCCCAATCCTCAATCCACAAACCTCAATAAACAATCTTCAATCCTCAATCCTCAATCCTCAATACTCAATCCTCAATCATCAATCCTCAATCTCCAATACTCAATCCTCAATCCTCAATCCTCAATCCTCAATCCTCAATCATCAATCCTCAATCTTCAATACTCAATCCTCAATCCTCAATCCTCAATCCTCAATTCTCAACCCTCAACCCTCAGTCCTCAGTCCTCAGTCCTCAAACCTCAATCCTCAACCCTCAGCCCTCATTCTCAATCCTCAATCCTCAACCCTCAATCCTCAATATTCAATCCTCAATACTCAATCTTCAATCCTGATTCTTCAATCCTCAATACCCAATCCTCAATCTTCAACCCTCAATCCTCAATCCTGAATTCTCAATCCTCAATCCTCAATCCTCAATCCTCAATCCTCAATCCTCAATCCTCAATCCTCAATCTTCAATCCTCAATACTCAATCTTCAATCCTCAATCGTCAATCCTCAATCCTCCATCCTGAATCCTCAATACTCAATCCTCAATCCTCAGTCCTCAATCTTCAATCCTCAATACTCAATCTTCAATCCTCAATCCTCAATCCTCAATCCTCCATCCTGAATCCTCAATACTCAATCCTCAATCTTCAATCCTCAATACTCAATCTTCAGTCCTCAATCCTCGATCCTCAATCCTCAATCCTCATTCCTCAATCCTCAATACCCAATCCTCAATCCTCAATCCTCAATCCTCAATCCTCAATTCTCAATCCTCAATCCTCAATCCTCTATCCTCAATCTTCAATCTTCAATCCTCAATCCTCAATCTTCAACCCCAAATCCTCAATCCTCTATCTTCAATCCTCAATCCTCAATCCTCAATCTTCAGTCCTCAACACTCAACCTTCAATCCTCAATTCTCAATCCTCAATCCTCAATCCCCAATATTCAACACAAAACCCTCAACCATCAATCCTCAATACTCAACCATCAATCCTCAATCCTCAGTCCTCAATACAATACCCTGAATTCACAGTTTTCAATACTCAATCTCCATTCTTCAATCTTCAAATCTCAATCCACAAACATCAATTCTCATCACTCAACCCTCAACAATCAGTCCCCAATCTTCAATCCTCAATCCTCAATCCACAATCTTCAATCCTCAATACTCAACCTTCAATCCTCAATCCTCAATCCTCAATCCTAAATGATCAATCCTCAATCCTCTATCACCAATCCTCGATAGTCAATCTTCAATCCTCAATCCTCAATCCTCAATCCTCAATCCTCACTCTTCAATCCTCAATACCCAATCCTCAATCTTCAATCCTCAATCCTCAATCATCAATTCCCAACCCTCAATCCTCTGTCCTCAGTCCTCAAACCTCAATCCTCAACCCTCAGCCCTCATTCTCAATCCTCAATACTCAACCCTCAATCCTCAATATTCAATCCTCAATACTCAATCTTCAATCCTGATTATACAATCCTCAATACCCAATCCTCAATCTTCAACCCTCAATCCTCAATCCTCAATTCTCAATCCTCAATCATCAATCCTCAGACCTCAAACATAAATACTCAGCCCTCAGTCCTCGTCCTCAATCCACAACCCTCAATCCTCAATCCTCAATCTTCAATCATCAATATTCAGTCTTCAATCCTCAATCCTCAATCCTCAATGTTCAATCATCAATCCTCAATCCTCAGTCCTCAATCCTCAACCCTCAATCCTCAATCCTCAATCTTCAATCGTCAATACTCAATCTTCAATCCTCAATCTTCAATCCTCAATCTTCAATCCTCAATCCTCAATATTCAACACACAGCCCTCAACCATCAATCCTCAATACTCAACCATCAATCTTCAATTCTCAGTACTCTATAGAATATCCTGAATTCTCATGGCTCAATACTCAATCCACATTATTCAGTAATCAAATCTCATTCCTCAAATATCAATCCTCAACACTCAATCCTCAACACTCAGTCCTCTCTCTTCAATCCTCCATCCTCAATCCTCAATCCTCAAGCGTCAATTCTCAATCCTCAATCCTCAACCCTCAATCCTAAGTCCTCAAACCTCAATCCCGAATCCTCAAACCTGAATCATCAATCTTCAGCCCTCAGTCCTCAACAATCATTTGTCAATCCTCAATCCTGGATAGAATATCCTCAATTCACTGTTTTCAATACTCAATGCTCAATCTGCAATCTTCAAATCTCTATCCAAAAACATCAATTCTAATCCGTCAACCCTCAACACTCAGTCCTCAATGTTCAATCCTCAATTCTCAATTCTCAATCTTCAATCCTCAATCCTCAACCCTCAATCCTCAATCCTCAATCCTCAATCCTCAATCCTCAATCCTCAATCTTCAATCCTCAATACTCAATCCTCAATCCTCAATCCTCAATCCTCAATCCTCAATCCTCAATCATCAATCCTCAATCTTCAATACTCAATCCTCAATCCTCAATCCTCAATCCTCAATACTCAACCTTCAATACTCTATTCTCAATACTCAATAGAATATCCTGAATTCTCAGTATCCAATACTCAAACCTCAATCCTCAACCCTCAGCCCTCAATCCTCAATCCTCAATCCTCAATCCTCAATCCTCAATCTTCAATCTTCAATCCTCAATCCTCAATCTTCAACCCCAAATCCTCAATCCTCTATCTTCAATCCTCAATCCTCAATCCTCAATCTTCAGTCCTCAACACTCAACCTTCAATCCTCAATTCTCAATCCTCAATCCTCAATCCTCAGTCCTCAATCCTCACCCCTCAATCCTGAATCCTCAATCCTCAATCCTCAATCCTCAATCCTCAATCCTCAATCTTCAATCCTCAATACTCAATCTTCAATCCTCAATCCTCAATCTTAAGTCCTCAATCCTCATTCTCCAATCCTCAACAACCAATCCTCAATCTTCAATCCCAAATCGTCAATCCTCAATTCTCAATCCTCAATCCTCAATCCTCAGACCTCAAACATCAATACTCAGCCCTCAAACCTCAATCCCGAATCCTCAAACCTGAATGATCAATCTTCAGCCCTCAGTCCTCAACAATCATTTGTCAATCCTCAATCCTCAACAGAATATCCTCAATTCACTGTTTTCAATACTCAATGCTCAATCTGCAATCTTCAAATCTCTATCCAAAAACATCAATTCTAATCCGTCAACCCTCAACACTCAGTCCTCAATGTTCAATCCTCAATTCTCAATTCTCAATCTTCAATCCTCAATTATCAACCCTCAATCCTCAATCCTCAATCCTCAATCCTCAATCTTCAATCTTCAATCCTCAATCCTCAATCTTCAACCCCAAATCCTCAATCCTCTATCTTCAATCCTCAATCCTCAATCCTCAATCTTCAATCCTCAACACTCAACCTTCAATCCTCAATCCTCAATCCTCAATCTTCAATCATCAACATTCAATCTTCAATACTCAATCCACAATCCTCAATCCTCAATGCTCAATCCTCAATCTTCAATCCCCAATCCTCGATCCTCAATCCTCAATCCTCAATCTTCAATCCTCAATGCTCAATCTTCAATCCTCAATCCTCAATCCTCAATCCTAAATGATCAATCCTCAATCCTCTATCTCCAATCCTCAATACTCAATCTTCAATCCTCAATCCTCAATCCTCAATCCCCAATATTCAACACAAAACCCTCAACCATCAATCCTCAATACTCAACCATCAATCCTCAATCCTCAGTCCTCAATACAATTCCCTGAATTCACAGTTTTCAATACTCAATCTCCATTCTTCAATCTTCAAATCTCAATCCACGAACATCAACTCTCATCACTCAACCCTCAACAATCAGTCCCCAATCTTCAATCCTCAATCCTCAATCCACAATCTTCAATCCTCAATACTCAACCTACAATCCTCAATCCTCAATCCTCAATCCTAAATGATCAATCCTCAATCCTCTATCACCAATCCTCGATAGTCAATCTTCAATCCTCAATCCTCAATCCTCACTCCTCAATCCTCATTCTTCAATCCTCAATACCCAATCCTCAATCTTCAATCCTCAATCCTCAATCATCAATTCCCAACCCTCAATCCTCTGTCCTCAGTCCTCAAACCTCAATCCTCAACCCTCAGCCCTCATTCTCAATCCTCAATGCTCAACCCTCAATCCTCAATATTCAATCCTCAATACTCAATCTTCAATCCTGATTATACAATCCTCAATACCCAATCCTCAATCTTCAACCCTCAATCCTCAATCCTCAATTCTCAATCCTCAATCATCAATCCTCAGACCTCAAACATAAATACTCAGCCCTCAGACCTCGTCCTCAATCCACAACCCTCAATCCTCAATCCTCAATCTTCAATCATCAATATTCAGTCTTCAATCCTCAATCCTCAATCCTCAATCCTCAATGTTCAATCATCAATCCTCAATCCTCAGTCCTCAATCCTCAACCCTCAATCCTCAATCCTCAATCCTCAATCTTCAATCATCAATACTCAATCTTCAATCCTCATTCTTCAATCCTCAATCCTCAACCCTCAATCCTCAATATTCAACTATCAATCTTCAATTCTCAATACTGAATAGAATATCCTGAATTCTCATGCCTCAATACACAATCCACATTATTCAATAATCAAATCTCGATCCTCAAACATCAATCCTCAACACTCAATCCTCAACACTCAGTCCTCTCTCTTCAATCCTCCATCCTCAATCCTCAATCCTCAAGCGTCAATCCTCAATCCTCAATCCTCAACCCTCAATCCTCAGTCCTCAAACCTCAGTCCCGAATCCTCAGACCTGAATCATCAATCTTCAGCCCTCAGTCCTCAACAATCATTTGTCAATCCTCAATCCTCAATAGAATATCCTCAATTCACTGTTTTCAATACTCAATGCTCAATCTGCAATCTTCAAATCTCAATCCACAAACATCAATTCTCATCACTCAACCCTCAACAATCTGTCCCCAATCTTCAATCCTCAATCCTCAATCCACAATCTTCAATCCTCAATACTCAACCTTCAATCCTCAATCCTCAATCCTCAATCCTAAATGATCAATCCTCAATCCTCTATCACCAATCCTCGATAGTCAATCTTCAATCCTCAATCCTCAATCCTCAATCCTCAATCCTCATTCTTCAATCCTCAATACCCAATCCTCAATCTTCAATCCTCAATCCTCAATCATCAATTCCCAACCCTCAATCCTCTGTCCTCAGTCCTCAAACCTCAATCCTCAACCCTCAGCCCTCATTCTCAATCCTCAATACTCAACCCTCAATCCTCAATATTCAATCCTCAATACTCAATCTTCAATCCTGATTCTACAATCCTCAATACCCAATCCTCAATCTTCAACCCTCAATCCTCAATCCTCAATTCTCAATCCTCAACCATCAATCCTCAGACCTCAAACATAAATACTCAGCCCTCAGTCCTCGTCCTCAATCCACAACCCTCAATCCTCAATCCTCAATCTTCAATCATCAATATTCTGTCTTCAATCCTCAATCCTCAATCCTCAATGTTCAATCATCAATCCTCAATCCTCAGTCCTCAATCCTCAACCCTCAATCCTCAATCCTCAATCTTCAATCGTCAATACTCAATCTTCAATCCTCAATCTTCAATCCTCAATCCTCAATCCTCAATCCTCAATATTCAACACACAGCCCTCAACCATCAATCCTCAATACTCAACCATCAATCTTCAATTCTCAGTACTCTATAGAATATCCTGAATTCTCATGGCTCAATACTCAATCCACATTATTCAGTAATCAAATCTCATTCCTCAAATATCAATCCTCAACACTCAATCCTCAACACTCAGTCCTCTCTCTTCAATCCTCCATCCTCAATCCTCAATCCTCAAGCGTCAATTCTCAATCCTCAATCCTCACCCCTCAATCCTAAGTCCTCAAACCTCAATCCCGAATCCTCAAACCTGAATCATCAATCTTCAGCCCTCAGTCCTCAACAATCATTTGTCAATCCTCAATCCTGAATAGAATATCCTCAATTCACTGTTTTCAATACTCAATGCTCAATCTGCAATCTTCAAATCTCTATCCACAAACATCAATTCTCATCACTCAACCCTCAACACTCAGTCCCCAGTCCTCAATATTCAATCCTGAATCCTCAATCCTCAATCCACAATCCTCAACGTTCAATCCTCAATACTCAACCTTGAATCCTCAATCCTCAATCCTCGGTCCTCAATCCTCAATCGTCAATCTCCAATCCTGAATACTCAATCTTCAATCCTCAATCCTCAATCCTCAATCCTCAATGTTCAATCATCAATCCTCAATCCTCAGTCCTCAATCCTCAACCCTCAATCCTCAATCCTCAATCCTCAATCTTCAATCATCAATACTCAATCTTCAATCCTCATTCTTCAATCCTCAATCCTCAATCCTCAATCCTCAATATTCAACCATCAATCTTCAATTCTCAATACTGAATAGAATATCCTGAATTCTCATGCCTCAATACACAAACCACATTATTCAATAATCAAATCTCGATCCTCAAACATCAATCCTCAACACTGAATCCTCAACACTCAGTCCTCTCTCTTCAAACCTCCATCCTCAATCCTCAATCCTCAAGCGTCAATCCTCAATCCTCAATCCTCAACCCTCAATCCTCAGTCCTCAAACCTCAGTCCCGAATCCTCAGACCTGAATCATCAATCTTCAGCCCTCAGTCCTCAACAATCATTTGTCAATCCTCAATCCTCAATAGAATATCCTCAATTCACTGTTTTCAATACTCAATGCTCAATCTGCAATCTTCAAATCTCAATCCACAAACATCAATTCTCATCACTCAACCCTCAACAATCTGTCCCCAATCTTCAATCCTCAATCCTCAATCCACAATCTTCAATCCTCAATACTCAACCTTCAATCCTCAATCCTCAATCCTCAATCCTAAATGATCAATCCTCAATCCTCTATCACCAATCCTCGATAGTCAATCTTCAATCCTCAATCCTCAATCCTCAATCCTCAATCCTCATTCTTCAATCCTCAATACCCAATCCTCAATCTTCAATCCTCAATCCTCAATCATCAGTTCCCAACCCTCAATCCTCTGTCCTCAGTCCTCAAACCTCAATCCTCAACCCTCAGCCCTCATTCTCAATCCTCAATACTCAACCCTCAATCCTCAATATTCAATCCTCAATACTCAATCTTCAATCCTGATTCTACAATCCTCAATACCCAATCCTCAATCTTCAACCCTCAATCCTCAATCCTCAATTCTCAATCCTCAATCATCAATCCTCAGACCTCAAACATAAATACTCAGCCCTCAGTCCTCGTCCTCAATCCACAACCCTCAATCCTCAATCCTCAATCTTCAATCATCAATATTCTGTCTTCAATCCTCAATCCTCAATCCTCAATGTTCAATCATCAATCCTCAATCCTCAGTCCTCAATCCTCAACCCTCAATCCTCAATCCTCAATCTTCAATCGTCAATACTCAATCTTCAATCCTCAATCTTCAATCCTCAATCCTCAAACCTCAATCCTCAATATTCAACACACAGCCCTCAACCATCAATCCTCAATACTCAACCATCAATCTTCAATTCTCAGTACTCTATAGAATATCCTGAATTCTCATGGCTCAATACTCAATCCACATTATTCAGTAATCAAATCTCATTCCTCAAATATCAATCCTCAACACTCAATCCTCAACACTCAGTCCTCTCTCTTCAATCCTCCATCCTCAATCCTCAATCCTCAAGCGTCAATTCTCAATCCTCAATCCTCAACCCTCAATCCTAAGTCCTCAAACCTCAATCCCGAATCCTCAAACCTGAATCATCAATCTTCAGCCCTCAGTCCTCAACAATCATTTGTCAATCCTCAATCCTGAATAGAATATCCTCAATTCACTGTTTTCAATACTCAATGCTCAATCTGCAATCTTCAAATCTCTATCCAAAAACATCAATTCTAATCCGTCAACCCTCAACACTCAGTCCTCAATGTTCAATCCTCAATTCTCAATTCTCAATCTTCGATCCTCAATCCTCAACCCTCAATCCTCAATCCTCAATCCTCAATCTTCAATCTTCAATCCTCAATCCTCAATCTTCAACCCCAAATCCTCAATCCTCTATCTTCAATCCTCAATCCTCAATCCTCAATCTTCAATCCTCAACACTCAACATTCAATCCTCAATTCTCAATCCTCAATCCTAAATGATCAATCCTCAATCCTCAATCCTCAGTCCTCAAACCTCAATCCTGAATCCTCAATCCTGAATCCTCAATCTTCAGCCCTGAGTCCTCAACAATCAGTTGTCAATCCTCAATCCTCAATAGAACGTACTCAATTCACAGTTTTCAATACTCAATACTCAATCTGCAATCTTCAGATCTCTATACACAAACATCAATTCTCATCACTCAACCCTCAATACTCAGTCCCCAATCCTCAATCTTCAATACTCAATCCTCAATCCTCAATCCTCAATCCTCAATCTTAATCTTCAATCCTCAATACTCAATCTTCAATCCTCAATCCTCAATTCTCAATCCTCAATCCTCAATCTTCAATCCTCAATACTCAATCTTCAATCCTCAATCCTGAATCCTCAACCCTCAATCCTCAATCCTCAATCCTCAAACCTCAAACTTCAATCCTCAATACTCAATATTCAATCCTCAATCCTCAATCCTCAATCCACAATCCTCATTCGTCAATCCTCAATACCCAATCCTCAATCTTCAATCCTCAATCCTCAATCCTCAATTCTCAACCCTCAGTCCTCAGTCCTCAATCCTCAATCCTCAAACCTCAAACCTCAACCGTCAGTCCTCGTCCTCAAACCTCAACACTCAATCCTCCATCCTCAATCTTCAATCATCAATACTCAATCTTCAATCTTCAATCCTCAATCCTCAGACTTGAGACATCAATACTCAACCCACAGTCCTCGTCCTCAATCCACAACCCACAATCCTCAATCCTCAATCTTCAATTCTCAATCCTCAATCCTCAATACTCAATCCTCAATCCTCAATCCTCAATCCTCAGTCCTCAAACCTCAATCCTGAATCCTCAATCGTGAATCCTCAATCTTCAGCCCTCAGTCCTCAACAATCAGTTGTCAATCCTCAATCCTCAATAGAATATCATCAACTCACAGTTTTTAACACTCAATACTCAATATGCAATCTTCAAATCTCTATACACAAACATCAATTCTCATCACTCAACCCTCAACACTCAGTCCTCAATGTTCAATCCTCAATTCTCAATTCTCAATCTTCAATCCTCAATCCTCAACCGTCAATCGTCAATCCTCAATCCTCAATCTTCAATCATCAACATTCAATCTTCAATACTCAATCCACAATCCTCAATCCTCAATGCTCAATCCTCAATCTTCAATCCCCAATCCTCGATCCTCAATCCTCAATCCTCAATCTTCAATCCTCAATGCTCAATCTTCAATCCTCAATCCTCAATCCTCAATCCTCAATCCTCAATCCTCAATCCTCAATCCTCAATCCTCAATCTTCAATCCTCAATACTGAATCTTCAATCCTCAATCCTCAATCTTAAGTCTTCAATCCTCATTCCCCAATCCTCAACAACCAAGCCTCAATCTTCAATCCCAAATCCTCAATCCTCAATTCTCAATCCTCAATCCTAAATCCTCAGACCTCAAACATCAATACTCAGCCCTCAGTCCTCGTCGTCAATCCACAACCCTCAGCCCTCATACTCAATCCTCAATCCTCAATCCTCAACCCTCAATATTCAATCCTCAATGCTCAATCCTCAATCCTCAATCCTCAATCCACAATCCACAATCCTCAATCCTCAATCCTCAAACCTCAATCCTCAACCGTCAGTCCTCGTCCTCAATCCTCAATCCTCAAACCTCAATCCTCAACCGTCAGTCCTGGTCCTCAATCCTCAACTCTCAATCCTCAATCCTCAATCTTCAATCATCAATACTCAATCTTCAATCCTCAATCCTCAAACCTCAATCCTCAATCCTCAATCCTCAACCCTCAATATTCAATCCTCAATGCTCAATCCTCAATCCTCAATCCTCAATCCTCAATCCTCAATGCCCAATCCTCAATCTTCAATCCTCAATCCTCAATCCTCAATCCTCAATTCTCAATCCTCAATCCTCATCCTCAGTCCTCAATCCTCAATCCTCAATCCTCAATCATCCACCTCAATCTTCAATACTCAATCCTCAATCCTCAATCCTCAATACTCAACCATCAATCCTCAATGCTCAATCCTCAATCCTCAATATTCAACACACAACCCTTAACCATCAATTCTCAATACCCAACGATCAATCCTCAATTATCAACACTCAATAGAATATCCTGAATTCTCATGGTTCAATACTCAATCCACATTATTCAATAATCAAATCTCAATCCACAAACCTCAATCCTCAACACTCAATCCTCAACACTCAGTCCTCTCTCTTCAATCCTCCATCCTCAATCCTCAATCCTGAAGCGTCAATCCTCAGTCCTCAATACTCAACCCTCAATCCTCAGTCCTCAAAACTCAATCCCGAATCCTCAATCCTGAATCCTCATTCTTCAGCCCTCAGTCCTCAACAGTCAATGGGCAATCCTCAATCCTCAATAGAATATCCTGAATTCACAGTTTTCAATACTCAATCCCCATTCTTCAATCTTCAAATCTCAATACACAAACATCAATTCTCATCACTCAACCCTCAACACTCAGTCCTCAATCTTCAATCCTCAATCCTCAATCCTCAATCTTCAATCCTCAATACTCAAGCTTCAATCCTCAATCATCAATCCTCAATCCTAAATGATCAATCCTCAATCCTCTATCTCCAATCCTCAATACTCAATCTTCAATCCTCAATCCTCAATCCTCAATCCTCAATCTTCAATCCTCAATCCTCTTTCTCCAATCCTCAACACCCAATCCTCAATCTTCAATCCCAAATCCTCAATCCTCAATTCTCAATCCTCAATCCTCAATCCTCAGACCTCAAACATCAATACTCAACCCTCAGTCCTCGTTCTCAATCCACAACCCTCAATCCTCAATCCTCAATCCTCAATCCTCAATCATCGATCTTCAATCCTCAATACCCAATCATCAATCCTCAATCCTCAGTCCTCAACCCTCAGTCCTCATCCTCAATCCTCAATCCTCAATCCTCAACCCTCAATTCTCAACCTTCAATCCTCAATCCTCAATCCTCAATCTTCAATCCTCAATCCTCAATCCTCAATCCTCAATCCTCAATCCTCAAACCTCAATAAACAATCTTCAATCCTCAATCCTCAATCCTCAATCCTCAATCCTCAACCTTCAATCATCGATACTCAATCTTCAATCCTCAATCCTCAATCCTCAATCCTCAATCCTCAATCCTCAATCTTCAATCCTCAATACTCAATCTTCAATCCTCAATCCTCAATACTCAATCCACCATTCTGAATCCTCAATACTCAATCCTCAATCCTCAATCCTCAATCTTCAATCCTCAATACTCAATCTTCAATCCTCAATCCTCAATCCTCAATCCTCCATCCTGAATCCTCAATACTCAATCCTCAATCTTCAATCCTCAATACTCAATCTTCAATCCTCAATCCTCGATCCTCAATCCTCAATCCTCATTCCTGAATCCTCAATGCCCAACACTCAATCCTCAGTCCTCAGGCCTCAAACCTCAATCATCAACCCTCAGCCCTCATTCTCAATCCTCAATCCTCAATCTTCAATCCTCAATACTCAATCTTCAATCCTCAATCCTCAATACTCAATCCACCATTCTGAATCCTCAATACTCAATCCTCAATCCTCAATCCTCAATCTTCAATCCTCAATACTCAATCTTCAATCCTCAATCCTCAATCCTCATTCCTCAATCCTCAATGTTCAATCATCAATCCTCAATCCTCAGTCCTCAATCCTCAACCCTCAATCCTCAATCCTCAATCTTCAATCATCAATACTCAATCTTCAATCCTCATTCTTCAATCCTCAATCCTCAATCCTCAATCCTCAATATTCAACACACAACCCTCAACCATCAACCCTCAATACTCAACCATCAATCTTCAATTCTCAATACTGAATAGAATATCCTGAATTCTCATGGCTCAATACACAATCCACATTATTCAATAATCAAATCTCGATCCTCAAACATCAATCCTCAACACTCAATCCTCAACACTCAGTCCTCTCTCTTCAATCCTCCATCCTCAATCCTCAATCCTCAAGCGTCAATCCTCAATCCTCAATCCTCAACCCTCAACCCTCAATCCTCAGTCCTCAAACCTCAGTCCCGAATCCTCAAACCTGAATCATCAATCTTCAGCCCTCAGTCCTCAACAATCATTTGTCAATCCTCAATCCTCAATAGAATATCCTCAATTCACTGTTTTCAATACTCAATGCTCAATCTGCAATCTTCAAATCTCTATCCACAAACATCAATTCTAATCACTCAACCCTCAACACTCGGTCCTCAATGTTCAATCCTCAATTCTCAATTCTCAATCCTCAATCCTCAATCCTCAATCCTCAATCCTCAATCCGCATTCCCCAAACCTCAACCCTCAACCCTCAGTCCTCATCCTCAATTCTCAATTCTCAATCCTCAATCCTCAATCCTCAATCTTCAATCCTCAATAATCAATCTCCAATCCTAGATCCTCAATCCCCAATCCTCAATCCTTAATCCTCAATCTTCAATCCTCAATCCTCAATCCTCAATCCTCAATCCTCAATCCTCAATATTCAACACACAACCCTCAACCATCAATCCTCAATACTCAACCATCAATCCTCAATACCCTATACTCAATAGAATATCCTGAATTCTCATGGTTCACTACACAATCAACATTATTCAATAACCAGATCTCAATCCTCAAGCATCAATCCTCAACACTCAATCCTCAACACCCTGTCCTCTCTCTTCAATCCTCCATCCTCAATCCTCAATTCTCAAGCGTCAATCCTCAATCCTCAATCCTCAATCCTCAATCTTCAATCGTCAATACTCAATCTTCAATCCTCAATCCTCAATCCTCAATCCTCCATCCTGAGTCCTCAATACTCAATCCTGAATCTTCAATCCTCAATACTCAATCTTCAATCCTCAACCCTCAGTCCTCAATCCTCAATTCTCAACCCTCAGTCCTCATTCTCAATTCTCAATGCTCAATTCTCAATCCTCAATCCTCAATCCTCAATCCTCAATCCTCAATCCTCAATTCTCAATCCTCAATCCTCAATCCTCAATCCTCAGTCCTCAATCCTCAGTCCCCAATCCTCAATTATCAACTCTCAATCCTGAACCCTCAATCCTCAATCCTCAATCTTCAATCCTCAATACTCAATCTTCAACCCTCAATCCTCAATCCTCAATCCTCAATCCTCAATCCTCAATCCTCAATCTTCAATCCTCAATACTCAATCCTCAATCCTCAATCCTCAATCCTCAATCCTCAATCCTCAATCATCAATCCTCAATCTTCAATACTCAATCCTCAATCCTCAATCCTCAATCCTCAATACTCAACCTTCAATACTCTATTCTCAATACTCAATAGAATATCCTGAATTCTCAGTATCCAATACTCAAACCTCAATCCTCAACCCTCAGCCCTCAATCCTCAATCCTCAATCCTCAATCCTCAATCCTCAATCTTCAATCTTCAATCCTCAATCTTCAACCCCAAATCCTCAATCCTCTATCTTCAATCCTCAATCCTCAATCCTCAATCTTCAGTCCTCAACACTCAACCTTCAATCCTCAATTCTCAATCCTCAATCCTCAATCCTCAGTCCTCAATCCTCACCCCTCAATCCTCAATCCTCAATCCTCAATCCTCAATCCTCAATCCTCAATCCTCAATCTTCAATCCTCAATACTCAATCTTCAATCCTCAATCCTCAATCTTAAGTCCTCAATCCTCATTCTCCAATCCTCAACAACCAATCCTCAATCTTCAATCCCAAATCCTCAATCCTCAATTCTCAATCCTCAATCCTCAATCCTCAGACCTCAAACATCAATACTCAGCCCTCAAACCTCAATCCCGAATCCTCAAACCTGAATGATCAATCTTCAGCCCTCAGTCCTCAACAATCATTTGTCAATCCTCAATCCTCAACAGAATATCCTCAATTCACTGTTTTCAATACTCAATGCTCAATCTGCAGTCTTCAAATCTCTATCCAAAAACATCAATTCTAATCCGTCAACCCTCAACACTCAGTCCTGAATGTTCAATCCTCAATTCTCAATTCTCAATCTTCAATCCTCAATTATCAACCCTCAATCCTCAATCCTCAATCCTCAATCCTCAATCCTCAATTCTCAATCCTCAATCCTCAATCCTCAATCCTCAGTCCTCAATCCTCAGTCCCCAATCGTCAATTATCAACTCTCAATCCTGAACCCTCAATCCTCAATCCTCAATCTTCAATCCTCAATACTCAATCTTCAACCCTCAATCCTCAATCCTCAATCCTCAATCCTCAATCCTCAATCCTCAATCTTCAATCCTCAATACTCAATCCTCAATCCTCAATCCTCAATCCTCAATCCTCAATCCTCAATCATCAATCCTCAATCTTCAATACTCAATCCTCAATCCTCAATCCTCAATCCTCAATACTCAACCTTCAATACTCTATTCTCAATACTCAATAGAATATCCTGAATTCTCAGTATCCAATACTCAAACCTCAATCCTCAACCCTCAGCCCTCAATCCTCAATCCTCAATCCTCAATCCTCAATCCTCAATCTTCAATCTTCAATCCTCAATCTTCAACCCCAAATCCTCAATCCTCTATCTTCAATCCTCAATCCTCAATCCTCAATCTTCAGTCCTCAACACTCAACCTTCAATCCTCAATTCTCAATCCTCAATCCTCAATCCTCAGTCCTCAATCCTCACCCCTCAATCCTCAATCCTCAATCCTCAATCCTCAATCCTCAATCTTCAATCCTCAATACTCAATCTTCAATCCTCAATCCTCAATCTTAAGTCCTCAATCCTCATTCTCCAATCCTCAACAACCAATCCTCAATCTTCAATCCCAAATCCTCAATCCTCAATTCTCAATCCTCAATCCTCAATCCTCAGACCTCAAACATCAATACTCAGCCCTCAAACCTCAATCCCGAATCCTCAAACCTGAATGATCAATCTTCAGCCCTCAGTCCTCAACAATCATTTGTCAATCCTCAATCCTCAACAGAATATCCTCAATTCACTGTTTTCAATACTCAATGCTCAATCTGCAGTCTTCAAATCTCTATCCAAAAACATCAATTCTAATCCGTCAACCCTCAACACTCAGTCCTGAATGTTCAATCCTCAATTCTCAATTCTCAATCTTCAATCCTCAATTATCAACCCTCAATCCTCAATCCTCAATCCTCAATCCTCAATCTTCAATCTTCAATCCTCAATCCTCAATCTTCAACCCCAAATCCTCAATCCTCTATCTTCAATCCTCAATCCTCAATCCTCAATCTTCAATCCTCAACACTCAACCTTCAATCCTCAATCCTCAATCCTCAATCTTCAATCATCAACATTCAATCTTCAATACTCAATCCACAATCCTCAATCCTCAATGCTCAATCCTCAATCTTCAATCCCCAATCCTCGATCCTCAATCCTCAATCCTCAATCTTCAATCCTCAATGCTCAATCTTCAATCCTCAATCCTCAATCCTCAATCCTAAATGATCAATCCTCAATCCTCTATCTCCAATCCTCAATACTCAATCTTCAATCCTCAATCCTCAATCCTCAATCCCCAATATTCAACACAAAACCCTCAACCATCAATCCTCAATCCTCAGTCCTCAATACAATACCCTGAATTCACAGTTTTCAATACTCAATCTCCATTCTTCAATCTTCAAATCTCAATCCACGAACATCAATTCTCATCACTCAACCCTCAACAATCAGTCCCCAATCTTCAATCCTCAATCCTCAATCCACAATCTTCATTCCTCAATACTCAACCTTCAATCCTCAATCCTCAATCCTCAATCCTAAATGATCAATCCTCAATCCTCTATCACCAATCCTCGATAGTCAATCTTCAATCTTCAATCCTCAATCCTCAATCCTCAATCCTCATTCTTCAATCCTCAATACCCAATCCTCAATCTTCAATCCTCAATCCTCAATCATCAATTCCCAACCCTCAATCCTCTGTCCTCAGTCCTCAAACCTCAATCCTCAACCCTCAGCCCTCATTCTCAATCCTCAATACTCAACCCTCAATCCTCAATATTCAATCCTCAATACTCAATCTTCAATCCTGATTATACAATCCTCAATACCCAATCCTAAATCTTCAACCCTCAATCCTCAATCCTCAATTCTCAATCCTGAATCATCAATCCTCAGACCTCAAACATAAATACTCAGCCCTCAGTCCTCGTCCTCAATCCACAACCCTCAATCCTCAATCCTCAATCTTCAATCATCAATATTCAGTCTTCAATCCTCAATCCTCAATCCTCAATCCTCAATGTTCAATCATCAATCCTCAATCCTCAGTCCTCAATCCTCAACCCTCAATCCTCAATCCTCAATCCTCAATCTTCAATCATCCATACTCAATCTTCAATCCTCATTCTTCAATCCTCAATCCTCAATCCTCAATCCTCAATATTCAACCATCAATCTTCAATTCTCAATACTGAATAGAATATCCTGAATTCTCATGGCTCAATACACAATCCACATTATTCAATAATCAAATCTCGATCCTCAAACATCAATCCTCAACACTCAATCCTCAACACTCAGTCCTCTCTCTTCAATCCTCCATCCTCAATCCTCAATCCTCAAGCGTCAATCCTCAATCCTCAATCCTCAACCCTCAATCCTCAGTCCTCAAGCCTCAGTCCCGAATCCTCAGACCTGAATCATCAATCTTCAGCCCTCAGTCCTCAACAATCATTTGTCAATCCTCAATCCTCAATAGAATATCCTCAATTCACTGTTTTCAATACTCAATGCTCAATCTGCAATCTTCAAATCTCAATCCACAAACATCAATTCTCATCACTCAACCCTCAACAATCAGTCCCCAATCTTCAATCCTCAATCCTCAATCCACAATCTTCAATCCTCAATACTCAACCTTCAATCCTCAATCCTCAATCCTCAATCCTAAATGATCAATCCTCAATCCTCTATCACCAATCCTCGATAGTCAATCTTCAATCCTCAATCCTCAATCCTCAATCCTCAATCCTCATTCTTCAATCCTCAATACCCAATCCTCAATCTTCAATCCTCAATCCTCAATCAACAATTCCCAACCCTCAATCCTCTGTCCTCAGTCCTCAAACCTCAATCCTCAACCCTCAGCCCTCAGTTCTCAGTCATCAAACCTCAATCCTCAACCCTCAGCCCTCATTCTCAATCCTCAATCCTCAACCCTCAATCCTCAATATTCAACACACAACCCTCAACGATCAATCCTCAATACTCAACCATCAATCTTCAATTCTCAATACTCAATAGAATATCCTGAACTCTCATGGCTCAATACTCAATCCACATTATTCAATAATCAAATCTCAATCCTCAAACATCAATCCTCAACACTCAATCCTCAACACTCAGTCCTCTCTCTTCAATCCTCCATCCTCAATCCTCAATCCTCAAGCGTCAATCCTCAATCCTCAATCCTCAACACTCAATCCTCAGTCCTGAAACCTCAATCCCGAATCCTCAAACCTGAGTCATCTATCTTCAGACATCAGTCCTCAACAATCATTTGTCAATCCTCAATCCTCAATAGAATATCCTCAATTCACTGTTTTCAATACTCAATGCTCAATCTGCAATCTTCAAATCTCTATCCACAAAGATCAATTCTAATCACTCAACCCTCAACACTCAGTCCTCAATGTTCAATCCTCAATTCTCAATTCTCAATCTTCAATCCTCAATCCTCAACCGTCAATCGTCAATCCTCAATCCTCAATCTTCAATCATCAACATTCAATCTTCAATCCTCAATCCACAATCCTCAATCCTCAATGCACAATCCTCAATCTTCAATCCCCAATCCTCGATCCTCAATCCTCAATCCTCAATCTTCAATCCTCAATGCTCAATCTTCAATCCTCAATCCTCAATCCTCAATCCTCAATCCTCAATCCTCAATCCTCAATCCTCAATCCTCAATCTTCAATCCTCAATACTGAATCTTCAATCCTCAATCCTCAATCTTAAGTCTTCAATCCTCATTCTCCAATCCTCAACAACCAATCCTCAATCTTCAATCCCAAATCCTCAATCCTCAATTCTCAATCCTCAATCCTAAATCCTCAGACCTCAAACATCAATACTCAGCCCTCAGTCCTCGTCGTCAATCCACAACCCTCAGCCCTCATACTCAATCCTCAATCCTCAATCCTCAACCCTCAATATTCAATCCTCAATGCTCAATCCTCAATCCTCAATCCTCAATCCACAATCCACAATCCTCAATCCTCAATCCTCAAACCTCAATCCTCAACCGTCAGTCCTCGTCCTCAATCCTCAATCCTCAATCCTCAAACCTCAATCCTCAACCGTCAGTCCTGGTCCTCAATCCTCAACTCTCAATCCTCAATCCTCAATCTTCAATCGTCAATACTCAATCTTCAATCCTCAATCTTCAATCCTCAATCCTCCATCCTCAATCCTCAATCCTCAAGCGTCAATCCTCAATCCTCAATCCTCAACCCTCAATCCTCAGTCCTCAAACCTCAGTCCCGAATCCTCAGACCTGAATCATCAATCTTCAGCCCTCAGTCCTCAACAATCATTTGTCAATCCTCAATCCTCAATAGAATATCCTCAATTCACTGTTTTCAATACTCAATGCTCAATCTGCAATCTTCAAATCTCAATCCACAAACATCAATTCTCATCACTCAACCCTCAACAATCTGTCCCCAATCTTCAATCCTCAATCCTCAATCCACAATCTTCAATCCTCAATACTCAACCTTCAATCCTCAATCCTCAATCCTCAATCCTAAATGATCAATCCTCAATCCTCTATCACCAATCCTCGATAGTCAATCTTCAATCCTCAATCCTCAATCCTCAATCCTCAATCCTCATTCTTCAATCCTCAATACCCAATCCTCAATCTTCAATCCTCAATCCTCAATCATCAATTCCCAACCCTCAATCCTCTGTCCTCAGTCCTCAAACCTCAATCCTCAACCCTCAGCCCTCATTCTCAATCCTCAATACTCAACCCTCAATCCTCAATATTCAATCCTCAATACTCAATCTTCAATCCTGATTCTACAATCCTCAATACCCAATCCTCAATCTTCAACCCTCAATCCTCAATCCTCAATTCTCAATCCTCAATCATCAATCCTCAGACCTCAAACATAAATACTCAGCCCTCAGTCCTCGTCCTCAATCCACAACCCTCAATCCTCAATCCTCAATCTTCAATCATCAATATTCTGTCTTCAATCCTCAATCCTCAATCCTCAATGTTCAATCATCAATCCTCAATCCTCAGTCCTCAATCCTCAACCCTCAATCCTCAATCCTCAATCTTCAATCGTCAATACTCAATCTTCAATCCTCAATCTTCAATCCTCAATCCTCAAACCTCAATCCTCAATATTCAACACACAGCCCTCAACCATCAATCCTCAATACTCAACCATCAATCTTCAATTCTCAGTACTCTATAGAATATCCTGAATTCTCATGGCTCAATACTCAATCCACATTATTCAGTAATCAAATCTAATTCCTCAAATATCAATCCTCAACACTCAATCCTCAACACTCAGTCCTCTCTCTTCAATCCTCCATCCTCAATCCTCAATCCTCAAGCGTCAATTCTCAATCCTCAATCCTCAACCCTCAATCCTAAGTCCTCAAACCTCAATCCCGAATCCTCAAACCTGAATCATCAATCTTCAGCCCTCAGTCCTCAACAATCATTTGTCAATCCTCAATCCTGAATAGAATATCCTCAATTCACTGTTTTCAATACTCAATGCTCAATCTGCAATCTTCAAATCTCTATCCAAAAACATCAATTCTAATCCGTCAACCCTCAACACTCAGTCCTCAATGTTCAATCCTCAATTCTCAATTCTCAATCTTCGATCCTCAATCCTCAACCCTCAATCCTCAATCCTCAATCCTCAATCTTCAATCTTCAATCCTCAATCCTCAATCTTCAACCCCAAATCCTCAATCCTCTATCTTCAATCCTCAATCCTCAATCCTCAATCTTCAATCCTCAACACTCAACATTCAATCCTCAATTCTCAATCCTCAATCCTAAATGATCAACCCTCAATCCTCAATCCTCAGTCCTCAAACCTCAATCCTGAATCCTCAATCCTGAATCCTCAATCTTCAGCCCTGAGTCCTCAACAATCAGTTGTCAATCCTCAATCCTCAATAGAACGTCCTCAATTCACAGTTTTCAATACTCAATACTCAATCTGCAATCTTCAGATCTCTATACACAAACATCAATTCTCATCACTCAACCCTCAATACTCAGTCCCCAATCCTCAATCTTCAATACTCAATCCTCAATCCTCAATCCTCAATCCTCAATCTTAATCTTCAATCCTCAATACTCAATCTTCAATCCTCAATCCTCAATTCTCAATCCTCAATCCTCAATCTTCAATCCTCAATACTCAATCTTCAATCCTCAATCCTGAATCCTCAACCCTCAATCCTCAATCCTCAATCCTCAAACCTCAAACTTCAATCCTCAATACTCAATCTTCAATCCTCAATCCTCAATCCTCAATCCACAATCCTCATTCGTCAATCCTCAATACCCAATCCTCAATCTTCAATCCTCAATCCTCAATCCTCAATTCTCAACCCTCAGTCCTCAGTCCTCAATCCTCAATCCTCAAACCTCAAACCTCAACCGTCAGTCCTCGTCCTCAAACCTCAACACTCAATCCTCCATCCTCAATCTTCAATCATCAATACTCAATCTTCAATCTTCAATCCTCAATCCTCAGACTTGAGACATCAATACTCAACCCACAGTCCTCGTCCTCAATCCACAACCCACAATCCTCAATCCTCAATCTTCAATTCTCAATCCTCAATCCTCAATACTCAATCCTCAATCCTCAATCCTCAATCCTCAGTCCTCAAACCTCAATCCTGAATCCTCAATCGTGAATCCTCAATCTTCAGCCCTCAGTCCTCAACAATCAGTTGTCAATCCTCAATCCTCAATAGAATATCATCAACTCACAGTTTTTAACACTCAATACTCAATATGCAATCTTCAAATCTCTATCCACAAACATCAATTCTCATCACTCAACCCTCAACACTCAGTCCTCAATGTTCAATCCTCAATTCTCAATTCTCAATCTTCAATCCTCAATCCTCAACCGTCAATCGTCAATCCTCAATCCTCAATCTTCAATCATCAACATTCAATCTTCAATACTCAATCCACAATCCTCAATCCTCAATGCTCAATCCTCAATCTTCAATCCCCAATCCTCGATCCTCAATCCTCAATCCTCAATCTTCAATCCTCAATGCTCAATCTTCAATCCTCAATCCTCAATCCTCAATCCTCAATCCTCAATCCTCAATCCTCAATCCTCAATCCTCAATCTTCAATCCTCAATACTGAATCTTCAATCCTCAATCCTCAATCTTAAGTCTTCAATCCTCATTCCCCAATCCTCAACAACCAAGCCTCAATCTTCAATCCCAAATCCTCAATCCTCAATTCTCAATCCTCAATCCTAAATCCTCAGACCTCAAACATCAATACTCAGCCCTCAGTCCTCGTCGTCAATCCACAACCCTCAGCCCTCATACTCAATCCTCAATCCTCAATCCTCAACCCTCAATATTCAATCCTCAATGCTCAATCCTCAATCCTCAATCCTCAATCCACAATCCACAATCCTCAATCCTCAATCCTCAAACCTCAATCCTCAACCGTCAGTCCTCGTCCTCAATCCTCAATCCTCAAACCTCAATCCTCAACCGTCAGTCCTGGTCCTCAATCCTCAACTCTCAATCCTCAATCCTCAATCTTCAATCATCAATACTCAATCTTCAATCCTCAATCCTCAAACCTCAATCCTCAATCCTCAATCCTCAACCCTCAATATTCAATCCTCAATGCTCAATCCTCAATCCTCAATCCTCAATCCTCAATCCTCAATGCCCAATCCTCAATCTTCAATCCTCAATCCTCAATCCTCAATCCTCAATTCTCAATCCTCAATCCTCATCCTCAGTCCTCAATCCTCAATCCTCAATCCTCAATCATCCACCTCAATCTTCAATACTCAATCCTCAATCCTCAATCCTCAATACTCAACCATCAATCCTCAATGCTCAATCCTCAATCCTCAATATTCAACACACAACCCTTAACCATCAATTCTCAATACCCAACGATCAATCCTCAATTATCAACACTCAATAGAATATCCTGAATTCTCATGGTTCAATACTCAATCCACATTATTCAATAATCAAATCTCAATCCACAAACCTCAATCCTCAACACTCAATCCTCAACACTCAGTCCTCTCTCTTCAATCCTCCATCCTCAATCCTCAATCCTGAAGCGTCAATCCTCAGTCCTCAATACTCAACCCTCAATCCTCAGTCCTCAAAACTCAATCCCGAATCCTCAATCCTGAATCCTCATTCTTCAGCCCTCAGTCCTCAACAGTCAATGGGCAATCCTCAATCCTCAATAGAATATCCTGAATTCACAGTTTTCAATACTCAATCCCCATTCTTCAATCTTCAAATCTCAATACACAAACATCAATTCTCATCACTCAACCCTCAACACTCAGTCCTCAATCTTCAATCCTCAATCCTCAATCCTCAATCTTCAATCCTCAATACTCAAGCTTCAATCCTCAATCATCAATCCTCAATCCTAAATGATCAATCCTCAATCCTCTATCTCCAATCCTCAATACTCAATCTTCAATCCTCAATCCTCAATCCTCAATCCTCAATCTTCAATCCTCAATCCTCTTTCTCCAATCCTCAACACCCAATCCTCAATCTTCAATCCCAAATCCTCAATCCTCAATTCTCAATCCTCAATCCTCAATCCTCAGACCTCAAACATCAATACTCAACCCTCAGTCCTCGTTCTCAATCCACAACCCTCAATCCTCAATCCTCAATCCTCAATCCTCAATCATCGATCTTCAATCCTCAATACCCAATCATCAATCCTCAATCCTCAGTCCTCAACCCTCAGTCCTCATCCTCAATCCTCAATCCTCAATCCTCAACCCTCAATTCTCAACCTTCAATCCTCAATCCTCAATCCTCAATCTTCAATCCTCAATCCTCAATCCTCAATCCTCAATCCTCAATCCTCAAACCTCAATAAACAATCTTCAATCCTCAATCCTCAATCCTCAATCCTCAATCCTCAACCTTCAATCATCGATACTCAATCTTCAATCCTCAATCCTCAATCCTCAATCCTCAATCCTCAATCCTCAATCCTCAATCTTCAATCCTCAATACTCAATCTTCAATCCTCAATCCTCAATACTCAATCCACCATTCTGAATCCTCAATACTCAATCCTCAATCCTCAATCCTCAATCTTCAATCCTCAATACTCAATCTTCAATCCTCAATCCTCAATCCTCAATCCTCCATCCTGAATCCTCAATACTCAATCCTCAATCTTCAATCCTCAATACTCAATCTTCAATCCTCAATCCTCGATCCTCAATCCTCAATCCTCATTCCTGAATCCTCAATGCCCAACACTCAATCCTCAGTCCTCAGGCCTCAAACCTCAATCATCAACCCTCAGCCCTCATTCTCAATCCTCAATCCTCAATCTTCAATCCTCAATACTCAATCTTCAATCCTCAATCCTCAATACTCAATCCACCATTCTGAATCCTCAATACTCAATCCTCAATCCTCAATCCTCAATCTTCAATCCTCAATACTCAATCTTCAATCCTCAATCCTCAATCCTCATTCCTCAATCCTCAATGTTCAATCATCAATCCTCAATCCTCAGTCCTCAATCCTCAACCCTCAATCCTCAATCCTCAATCTTCAATCATCAATACTCAATCTTCAATCCTCATTCTTCAATCCTCAATCCTCAATCCTCAATCCTCAATATTCAACACACAACCCTCAACCATCAACCCTCAATACTCAACCATCAATCTTCAATTCTCAATACTGAATAGAATATCCTGAATTCTCATGGCTCAATACACAATCCACATTATTCAATAATCAAATCTCGATCCTCAAACATCAATCCTCAACACTCAATCCTCAACACTCAGTCCTCTCTCTTCAATCCTCCATCCTCAATCCTCAATCCTCAAGCGTCAATCCTCAATCCTCAATCCTCAACCCTCAACCCTCAATCCTCAGTCCTCAAACCTCAGTCCCGAATCCTCAAACCTGAATCATCAATCTTCAGCCCTCAGTCCTCAACAATCATCTGTCAATCCTCAATCCTCAATAGAATATCCTCAATTCACTGTTTTCAATACTCAATGCTCAATCTGCAATCTTCAAATCTCTATCCACAAACATCAATTCTAATCACTCAACCCTCAACACTCGGTCCTCAATGTTCAATCCTCAATTCTCAATTCTCAATCCTCAATCCTCAATCCTCAATCCTCAATCCTCAATCCGCATTCCCCAAACCTCAACCCTCAACCCTCAGTCCTCATCCTCAATTCTCAATTCTCAATCCTCAATCCTCAATCCTCAATCTTCAATCCTCAATAATCAATCTCCAATCCTAGATCCTCAATCCCCAATCCTCAATCCTTAATCCTCAATCTTCAATCCTCAATCCTCAATCCTCAATCCTCAATCCTCAATCCTCAATATTCAACACACAACCCTCAACCATCAATCCTCAATACTCAACCATCAATCCTCAATACCCTATACTCAATAGAATATCCTGAATTCTCATGGTTCACTACACAATCAACATTATTCAATAACCAGATCTCAATCCTCAAGCATCAATCCTCAACACTCAATCCTCAACACCCTGTCCTCTCTCTTCAATCCTCCATCCTCAATCCTCAATTCTCAAGCGTCAATCCTCAATCCTCAATCCTCAATCCTCAATCTTCAATCGTCAATACTCAATCTTCAATCCTCAATCCTCAATCCTCAATCCTCCATCCTGAGTCCTCAATACTCAATCCTGAATCTTCAATCCTCAATACTCAATCTTCAATCCTCAACCCTCAGTCCTCAATCCTCAATTCTCAACCCTCAGTCCTCATTCTCAATTCTCAATGCTCAATTCTCAATCCTCAATCCACAATCCTCAATCCTCAATCCTCAATCCTCAATTCTCAATCCTCAATCCTCAATCCTCAATCCTCAGTCCTCAATCCTCAGTCCCCAATCCTCAATTATCAACTCTCAATCCTGAACCCTCAATCCTCAATCCTCAATCTTCAATCCTCAATCCTCAATCCTCAATCTTCAATCCTCAGTCCCAAATCCTCAATCTTCAATACTCAATCCTCAATCCTCAATCCCCCATCCTCAATCCTCAATCCTCATTCTTCAATCCTCAATACCCAATCCTCAAACTTCAATCCTCAATCCCCAAACCTCAATTTCCAATCCTCAATCCTCAATTCTCAATCCTCAATCCTCAGTCCTCAGTCCTCAAACCCCAATCCTCAACCCTCAGACCTCAACCTCATTCCTCAATCCTCAACCCTCAGTCCTCCGTCCTCAAACCTCAAACCTCAGACCTCAGGCCTCATCCTCAATACTCAATCCTCAATCCTCAATCCTCAACCTTCAATCCTCAATACTCAATTTTCAATCCTCAATCCTCAGTCCTCAAACCTCAATTCTGAATCCTGAATACTCAATCTTCAATCCTCAATCCTCAGTCCTCAATACTCTACCATCAATCTTCAATCCTCAATCCTCAATGCTCAATACTCAATCCTCATTCTTCAATCCTCAATACCCAATCCTCAATCTTCAATCCTGAATCCTCAATGCTCAATTCTCAATCCTCAATCCTCAACCCTCAATATTCAATCCTCAATACTCAATCTTCAATCCTCAATCCTCAATCCTCAGTCATCAATCCTCAATCTTCAATTCTCAATCGTGAATCCTCACACCTCAATCTTCAATACTCAATCCTCAATCCTCAATCCTCAATCCTCAATACTCAACCTTCAATCCTCTATTCTCAATACTCAATAGAATATCCTGAATTCTCAGTATCCAATACTCAAACCTCAATCCTCAACCCTCAGCCCTCATACTCAATCCTCAATTCTCAATCCTCAACCCTCAATATTCAATCCTCAATGCTCAATCCTCAATCCTCAATCCCCAATCCTCAATCCTCAATCATCAATTCCCAACCCTCAATCCTCAGTCGTCAGTCCTCAAACCTCAATCCTCAACCCTCAGCCCTCATTCTCAATCCTCAATACTCAACCCTCAATCCTCAATATTCAATCCTCAATACTCAATCTTCAATCCTGATTCTACAATCCTCAATACCCAATCCTCAATCTTCAACCCTCAATCCTCAATCTTCAATTCTCAATCCTCAATCATCAATCCTCAGACCTCAAACATAAATACTCAGCCCTCAGTCCTCGTCCTCAATCCACAACCCTCAATCCTCAATCCTCAATCTTCAATCATCAATATTCTGTCTTCAATCCTCAATCCTCAATCCTCAATGTTCAATCATCAATCCTCAATCCTCAGTCCTCAATCCTCAACCCTCAATCCTCAATCCTCAATCTTCAATCGTCAATACTCAATCTTCAATCCTCAATCCTCAATCCTCAATCCTCAATCCTCAATCCTCAATATTCAACACACAACCCTCAACCATCAATCCTCAATACTCAACCATCAATCCTCAATACCCTATACTCAATAGAATATCCTGAATTCTCATGGTTCACTACACAATCAACATTATTCAATAACCAGATCTCAATCCTCAAGCATCAATCCTCAACACTCAATCCTCAACACCCTGTCCTCTCTCTTCAATCCTCCATCCTCAATCCACAATTCTCAAGCGTCAATCCTCAATCCTCAATCCTCAATCCTCAATCTTCAATCGTCAATACTCAATCTTCAATCCTCAATCCTCAATCCTCAATCCTCCATCCTGAGTCCTCAATACTCAATCCTGAATCTTCAATCCTCAATACTCAATCTTCAATCCTCAACCCTCAGTCCTCAATCCTCAATTCTCAACCCTCAGTCCTCATTCTCAATTCTCAATGCTCAATTCTCAATCCTCAATCCTCAATCCTCAATCCTCAATCCTCAATCCTCAATTCTCAATCCTCAATCCTCAATCCTCAATCCTCAGTCCTCAATCCTCAGTCCCCAATCCTCAATTATCAACTCTCAATCCTGAACCCTCAATCCTCAATCCTCAATCTTCAATCCTCAATACTCAATCTTCAACCCTCAATCCTCAATCCTCAATCCTCAATCCTCAATCCTCAATCCTCAATCTTCAATACTCAATCCTCAATCCTCAATCCTCAATCCTCAATACTCAACCTTCAATACTCTATTCTCAATACTCAATAGAATATCCTGAATTCTCAGTATCCAATACTCAAACCTCAATCCTCAACCCTCAGCCCTCAATCCTCAATCCTCAATCCTCAATCCTCAATCCTCAATCTTCAATCTTCAATCCTCAATCCTCAATCTTCAACCCCAAATCCTCAATCCTCTATCTTCAATCCTCAATCCTCAATCCTCAATCTTCAGTCCTCAACACTCAACCTTCAATCCTCAATTCTCAATCCTCAATCCTCAATCCTCAGTCCTCAATCCTCACCCCTCAATTCTCAATCCTCAATCCTCAATCCTCAATCCTCAATCCTCAATCCTCAATCTTCAATCCTCAATACTCAATCTTCAATCCTCAATCCTCAATCTTAAGTCCTCAATCCTCATTCTCCAATCCTCAACAACCAATCCTCAATCTTCAATCCCAAATCCTCAATCCTCAATTCTCAATCCTCAATCCTCAATCCTCAAGGGTCAATCCTCAATCCTCAATCCTCAACCCTCAATCCTCAGTCCTCAAACCTGAATCCCGAATCCTCAACCCTGAATCCTCAATCTTCAGCACTCAGTCCTCAAAGATCAATTGTCAATCCTCAATCCTCAACAGAATATCCTCAATTCACAGATTTCAATACTCAATCCCAATTCTTCAATCTTCAAATCTCAATCCACAAACATCAGTTCTCATCACTCTACCATCAACACTCAGTCCTCAATCTTCAATCCTCAATCCTCAATCCTCAATATTCAATCCTCAATCCTCAGTTCTCAATCCTCAATACTCAATCCTCAAATCTCAATCCTCATCCGTCAGTCCTCGTCCTGAATCCTCATACCTCAATCCTCAATCCTCAATATTCAATCATCAATACTCAATCTTCAATCCTCAATCCTCAATCCTCAATCCTCAATCCTCAATCCTCAATATTCAACACACAACCCTCAGCCATCCATCCTCAATACTCAACCATCAATCCTCAATTCTCAATCCTCAATCTTCAATCCTCAATACTCAATCTTCAATCCTCAATCCTCAATCTTAAGTCCTCAATCCTCATTCTCCAATCCTCAACAACCAATCCTCAATCTTCAATCCCAAATCCTCAATCCTCAATTCTCAATCCTCAATCCTCAATCCTCAAGGGTCAATCCTCAATCCTCAATCCTCAACCCTCAATCCTCAGTCCTCAAACCTGAATCCCGAATCCTCAACCCTGAATCCTCAATCTTCAGCACTCAGTCCTCAAAGATCAATTGTCAATCCTCAATCCTCAACAGAATATCCTCAATTCACAGATTTCAATACTCAATCCCAATTCTTCAATCTTCAAATCTCAATCCACAAACATCAGTTCTCATCACTCTACCATCAACACTCAGTCCTCAATCTTCAATCCTCAATCCTCAATCCTCAATATTCAATCCTCAATCCTCAGTTCTCAATCCTCAATACTCAATCCTCAAATCTCAATCCTCATCCGTCAGTCCTCGTCCTGAATCCTCATACCTCAATCCTCAATCCTCAATATTCAATCATCAATACTCAATCTTCAATCCTCAATCCTCAATCCTCAATCCTCAATCCTCAATCCTCAATATTCAACACACAACCCTCAGCCATCCATCCTCAATACTCAACCATCAATCCTCAATTCTCAACACTCAATAGATTATACTGAATTCTCATGGTTGAATACTCAATCCAAAATATACAATAATCAAATCTCAATCCTCAAACATTAATTCTCAAAACTCAGTCTTCAACACTCAGTCCTCTCTCTTCAATCCTCCATCCTCAATCCTCAATCTTCAATCCTCAATACTCAATCTTCAGTCCTCAATCCTCAATCCTCAATCCTCAATCCTCTATCCTCATTCTTCAATCCTCAACACCCAGTCCTCAATCTTCAATCCTCAATCCACAACCCTCGATCCTCAATCCTCAATCCTCATTCTTCAATCCTCAATACCCAATCCTCAATCTTCAATCCTCAATCCTCAATCCTCAATTCTCAATCCTCAATCCTCAGTCCTGAGTCCTCAAACCACAACCCTCAACCCTCAGCCCTCATCCTCATTCCTCAATCCTCAACCCTCAGTCCTCCGTCCTCAAACCTCAAACCTCAGACCACAGACCTCATCCTCAATCCTCGATCCTCAATCCTCAAACCTCAATGTTCAATCCTCAATACTCAATCTTCAATCCTCAATCCTCAATCCTCAATCCTCAATCCTCAATCCTCAATCTTCAATCCTCAATCTTCAATCCTCAATACTCAATCTTCAATCCTCAATCCTCAATCTTCTATCCTCAATCCTCTTCCTCCAGTCCTCAACACCCAATCCTCAATCTTCAATCCCAAATCCTCAATCGTCAATTCTCAATCCTCAATCCTCATTCCTCAGAACTCAAACATCAATACTCAACTCTCAGTCCTCGTTCTCAATCCACAACCCTCAATCCCCAATCCTCGATCTTCAATCCTCAATACTCAATTATCAATTCTCAACCTTCAATCCTCAATACTCAATCTTCAATCCTCAATCCTCGATCCTCAATCCTCAATCCTCATTCCTCAATCCTCAATACCCAATCCTCAATCCTCAATCCTCAATCCTCAATCCTCAATTCTCAATCCTTAATCCTCAATCCTCAATCCTCAATCCTCAATCCTCAATCCTCAATCATCCACCTCAATCTTCAATACTCAATCCTCAATCCTCAATCCTCAATCCTCAATACTCAACCATCAATCCTCAATTCTCAATCCTCAATCCTCAATATTCAACACACAACCCTCAACCATCAATTGTCAATACCCAACCATCAATCCTCAATTATCAACACTCAATAGAATATCCTGGATTCTCATGGTTCAATACTCAATCCACATTATTCAATAATCAAATCTCAATCCTCAAACATCAATCCTCAACACTCAATCCTCAACACTCAGTCCTCTCTCTTCAATCCTCCATCCTCAATCCTCAATCCTGAGGCGTCAATCCTCAATCCTCAATCCTCAATCCTCAATCCTCGATCTTCAATCCTCAATACTTAATCTTCAATCCTCAATCCTGAATCCTCAACACTCAATCCTCAATCCTCAATCCTCAATCGTCAATCTTCACTCCTCAATACTCAATCTTCAATCCTCAGTCCTCAATCCTCAATCCACATTCTTCAATCCTCAATTCCCTATCCTCAATCCTCAATCCTCAATCCTCAATCCTCAATCCTCAATCCTCAATCCTCAATCCTCAATCCTCAATCTTCAATCCTCAGTCCCAAATCCTCAATCTTCAATACTCAATCCTCAATCCTCAATCCCCCATCCTCAATCCTCAATCCTCATTCTTCAATCCTCAATACCCAATCCTCAAACTTCAATCCTCAATCCCCAAACCTCAATTTCCAATCCTCAATCCTCAATTCTCAATCCTCAATCCTCAGTCCTCAGTCCTCAAACCCCAATCCTCAACCCTCAGACCTCAACCTCATTCCTCAATCCTCAACCCTCAGTCCTCCGTCCTCAAACCTCAAACCTCAGACCTCAGGCCTCATCCTCAATACTCAATCCTCAATCCTCAATCCTCAACCTTCAATCCTCAATACTCAATTTTCAATCCTCAATCCTCAGTCCTCAAACCTCAATTCTGAATCCTGAATACTCAATCTTCAATCCTCAATCCTCAGTCCTCAATACTCTACCATCAATCTTCAATCCTCAATCCTCAATGCTCAATACTCAATCCTCATTCTTCAATCCTCAATACCCAATCCTCAATCTTCAATCCTGAATCCTCAATGCTCAATTCTCAATCCTCAATCCTCAACCCTCAATATTCAATCCTCAATACTCAATCTTCAATCCTCAATCCTCAATCCTCAGTCATCAATCCTCAATCTTCAATTCTCAATCGTGAATCCGCACACCTCAATCTTCAATACTCAATCCTCAATCCTCAATCCTCAATCCTCAATACTCAACCTTCAATCCTCTATTCTCAATACTCAATAGAATATCCTGAATTCTCAGTATCCAATACTCAAACCTCAATCCTCAACCCTCAGCCCTCATACTCAATCCTCAATTCTCAATCCTCAACCCTCAATATTCAATCCTCAATGCTCAATCCTCAATCCTCAATCCCCAATCCTCAATCCTCAATCATCAATTCCCAACCCTCAATCCTCAGTCGTCAGTCCTCAAACCTCAATCCTCAACCCTCAGCCCTCATTCTCAATCCTCAATACTCAACCCTCAATCCTCAATATTCAATCCTCAATACTCAATCTTCAATCCTGATTCTACAATCCTCAATACCCAATCCTCAATCTTCAACCCTCAATCCTCAATCCTCAATTCTCAATCCTCAATCATCAATCCTCAGACCTCAAACATAAATACTCAGCCCTCAGTCCTCGTCCTCAATCCACAACCCTCAATCCTCAATCCTCAATCTTCAATCATCAATATTCTGTCTTCAATCCTCAATCCTCAATCCTCAATGTTCAATCATCAATCCTCAATCCTCAGTCCTCAATCCTCAACCCTCAATCCTCAATCCTCAATCTTCAATCGTCAATACTCAATCTTCAATCCTCAATCCTCAATCCTCAATCCTCAATCCTCAATATTCAACACACAACCCTCAACCATCAATCCTCAATACTCAACCATCAATCCTCAATACCCTATACTCAATAGAATATCCTGAATTCTCATGGTTCACTACACAATCAACATTATTCAATAACCAGACCTCAATCCTCAAGCATCAATCCTCAACACTCAATCCTCAACACCCTGTCCTCTCTCTTCAATCCTCCATCCTCAATCCTCAATTCTCAAGCGTCAATCCTCAATCCTCAATCCTCAATCCTCAATCTTCAATCGTCAATACTCAATCTTCAATCCTCAATCCTCAATCCTCAATCCTCCATCCTGAGTCCTCAATACTCAATCCTGAATCTTCAATCCTCAATACTCAATCTTCAATCCTCAACCCTCAGTCCTCAATCCTCAATTCTCAACCCTCAGTCCTCATTCTCAATTCTCAATGCTCAATTCTCAATCCTCAATCCTCAATCCTCAATCCTCAATCCTCAATCCTCAATTCTCAATCCTCAATCCTCAATCCTCAATCCTCAGTCCTCAATCCTCAGTCCCCAATCCTAAATTATCAACTCTCAATCCTGAACCCTCAATCCTCAATCCTCAATCTTCAATCCTCAATACTCAACCTTCAACCCTCAATCCTCAATCCTCAATCCTCAATCCTCAATCCTCAATCCTCAATCTTCAATCCTCAATACTCAATCCTCAATCCTCAATCCTCAATCCTCAATCCTCAATCCTCAATCATCAATCCTCAATCTTCAATACTCAATCCTCAATCCTCAATCCTCAATCCTCAATACTCAACCTTCAATACTCTATTCTCAATACTCAATAGAATATCCTGAATTCTCAGTATCCAATACTCAAACCTCAATCCTCAACCCTCAGCCCTCAATCCTCAATCCTCAATCCTCAATCCTCAATCCTCAATCCTCTATCTTCAATCCTCAATCCTCAATCCTCAATCTTCAGTCCTCAACACTCAACCTTCAATCCTCAATTCTCAATCCTCAATCCTCAATCCTCAGTCCTCAATCCTCACCCCTCAATCCTGAATCCTCAATCCTCAATCCTCAATCCTCAATCCTCAATCCTCAATCTTCAATCCTCAATACTCAATCTTCAATCCTCAATCCTCAATCTTAAGTCCTCAATCCTCATTCTCCAATCCTCAACAACCAATCCTCAATCTTCAATCCCAAATCGTCAATCCTCAATTCTCAATCCTCAATCCTCAATCCTCAGACCTCAAACATCAATACTCAGCCCTCAAACCTCAATCCCGAATCCTCAAACCTGAATGATCAATCTTCAGCCCTCAGTCCTCAACAATCATTTGTCAATCCTCAATCCTCAACAGAATATCCTCAATTCACTGTTTTCAGTACTCAATGCTCAATCTGCAATCTTCAAATCTCTATCCAAAAACATCAATTCTAATCCGTCAACCCTCAACACTCAGTCCTCAATGTTCAATCCTCAATTCTCAATTCTCAATCTTCAATCCTCAATTATCAACCCTCAATCCTCAATCCTCAATCCTCAATCCTCAATCTTCAATCTTCAATCCTCAATCCTCAATCTTCAACCCCAAATCCTCAATCCTCTATCTTCAATCCTCAATCCTCAATCCTCAATCTTCAATCCTCAACACTCAACCTTCAATCCTCAATCCTCAATCCTCAATCTTCAATCATCAACATTCAATCTTCAATACTGAATCCACAATCCTCAATCCTCAATGCTCAATCCTCAATCTTCAATCCCCAATCCTCGATCCTCAATCCTCAATCCTCAATCTTCAATCCTCAATGCTCAATCTTCAATCCTCAATCCTCAATCCTCAATCCTAAATGATCAATCCTCAATCCTCTATCTCCAATCCTCAATACTCAATCTTCAATCCTCAATCCTCAATCCTCAATCCCCAATATTCAACACAAAACCCTCAACCATCAATCCTCAATACTCAACCATCAATCCTCAATCCTCAGTCCTCAATACAATTCCCTGAATTCACAGTTTTCAATACTCAATCTCCATTCTTCAATCTTCAAATCTCAATCCACGAACATCAATTCTCATCACTCAACCCTCAACAATCAGTCCCCAATCTTCAATCCTCAATCCTCAATCCACAATCTTCAATCCTCAATACTCAACCTACAATCCTCAATCCTCAATCCTCAATCCTAAATGATCAATCCTCAATCCTCTATCACCAATCCTCGATAGTCAATCTTCAATCCTCAATCCTCAATCCTCAATCCTCAATCCTCATTCTTCAATCCTCAATACCCAATCCTCAATCTTCAATCCTCAATCCTCAATCATCAATTCCCAACCCTCAATCCTCTGTCCTCAGTCCTCAAACCTCAATCCTCAACCCTCAGCCCTCATTCTCAATCCTCAATACTCAACCCTCAATCCTCAATATTCAATCCTCAATACTCAATCTTCAATCCTGATTATACAATCCTCAATACCCAATCCTCAATCTTCAACCCTCAATCCTCAATCCTCAATTCTCAATCCTCAATCATCAATCCTCAGACCTCAAACATAAATACTCAGCCCTCAGACCTCGTCCTCAATCCACAACCCTCAATCCTCAATCCTCAATCTTCAATCATCAATATTCAGTCTTCAATCCTCAATCCTCAATCCTCAATCCTCAATGTTCAATCATCAATCCTCAATCCTCAGTCCTCAATCCTCAACCCTCAATCCTCAATCCTCAATCCTCAATCTTCAATCATCAATACTCAATCTTCAATCCTCATTCTTCAATCCTCAATCCTCAATCCTCAATCCTCAATATTCAACCATCAATCTTCAATTCTCAATACTGAATAGAATATCCTGAATTCTCATGCCTCAATACACAATCCACATTATTCAATAATCAAATCTCGATCCTCAAACATCAATCCTCAACACTCAATCCTCAACACTCAGTCCTCTCTCTTCAATCCTCCATCCTCAATCCTCAATCCTCAAGCGTCAATCCTCAATCCTCAATCCTCAACCCTCAATCCTCAGTCCTCAAACCTCAGTCCCGAATCCTCAGACCTGAATCATCAATCTTCAGCCCTCAGTCCTCAACAATCATTTGTCAATCCTCAATCCTCAATAGAATATCCTCAATTCACTGTTTTCAATACTCAATGCTCAATCTGCAATCTTCAAATCTCAATCCACAAACATCAATTCTCATCACTCAACCCTCAACAATCTGTCCCCAATCTTCAATCCTCAATCCTCAATCCACAATCTTCAATCCTCAATACTCAACCTTCAATCCTCAATCCTCAATCCTCAATCCTAAATGATCAATCCTCAATCCTCTATCACCAATCCTCGATAGTCAATCTTCAATCCTCAATCCTCAATCCTCAATCCTCAATCCTCATTCTTCAATCCTCAATACCCAATCCTCAATCTTCAATCCTCAATCCTCAATCATCAATTCCCAACCCTCAATCCTCTGTCCTCAGTCCTCAAACCTCAATCCTCAACCCTCAGCCCTCATTCTCAATCCTCAATACTCAACCCTCAATCCTCAATATTCAATCCTCAATACTCAATCTTCAATCCTGATTCTACAATCCTCAATACCCAATCCTCAATCTTCAACCCTCAATCCTCAATCCTCAATTCTCAATCCTCAATCATCAATCCTCAGACCTCAAACATAAATACTCAGCCCTCAGTCCTCGTCCTCAATCCACAACCCTCAATCCTCAATCCTCAATCTTCAATCATCAATATTCTGTCTTCAATCCTCAATCCTCAATCCTCAATGTTCAATCATCAATCCTCAATCCTCAGTCCTCAATCCTCAACCCTCAATCCTCAATCCTCAATCTTCAATCGTCAATACTCAATCTTCAATCCTCAATCTTCAATCCTCAATCCTCGATCCTCAATCCTCAATATTCAACACACAGCCCTCAACCATCAATCCTCAATACTCAACCATCAATCTTCAATTCTCAGTACTCTATAGAATATCCTGAATTCTCATGGCTCAATACTCAATCCACATTATTCAGTAATCAAATCTCATTCCTCAAATATCAATCCTCAACACTCAATCCTCAACACTCAGTCCTCTCTCTTCAATCCTCCATCCTCAATCCTCAATCCTCAAGCGTCAATTCTCAATCCTCAATCCTCAACCCTCAATCCTAAGTCCTCAAACCTCAATCCCGAATCCTCAAACCTGAATCATCAATCTTCAGCCCTCAGTCCTCAACAATCATTTGTCAATCCTCAATCCTGAATAGAATATCCTCAATTCACTGTTTTCAATACTCAATGCTTAATCTGCAATCTTCAAATCTCTATCCACAAACATCAATTCTCATCACTCAACCCTCAACACTCAGTCCCCAGTCCTCAATATTCAATCCTGAATCCTCAATCCTCAATCCACAATCCTCAACGTTCAATCCTCAATACTCAACCTTGAATCCTCAATCCTCAATCCTCGGTCCTCAATCCTCAATCGTCAATCTCCAATCCTGAATACTCAATCTTCAATCCTCAATCCTCAATCCTCAATCCTCAATGTTCAATCATCAATCCTCAATCCTCAGTCCTCAATCCTCAACCCTCAATCCTCAATCCTCAATCCTCAATCTTCAATCATCAATACTCAATCTTCAATCCTCATTATTCAATCCTCAATCCTCAATCCTCAATCCTCAATATTCAACCATCAATCTTCAATTCCCAATACTGAATAGAATATCCTGAATTCTCATGCCTCAATACACAATCCACATTATTCAATAATCAAATCTCGATCCTCAAACATCAATCCTCAACACTCAATCCTCAACACTCAGTCCTCTCTCTTCAATCCTCCATCCTCAATCCTCAATCCTCAAGCGTCAATCCTCAATCCTCAATCCTCAACCCTCAATCCTCAGTCCTCAAACCTCAGTCCCGAATCCTCAGACCTGAATCATCAATCTTCAGCCCTCAGTCCTCAACAATCATTTGTCGATCCTCAATCCTCAATAGAATATCCTCAATTCACTGTTTTCAATACTCAATGCTCAATCTGCAATCTTCAAATCTCAATCCACAAACATCAATTCTCATCACTCAACCCTCAACAATCTGTCCCCAATCTTCAATCCTCAATCCTCAATCCACAATCTTCAATCCTCAATACTCAACCTTCAATCCTCAATCCTCAATCCTCAATCCTAAATGATCAATCCTCAATCCTCTATCACCAATCCTCGATAGTCAATCTTCAATCCTCAATCCTCAATCCTCAATCCTCAATCCTCATTCTTCAATCCTCAATACCCAATCCTCAATCTTCAATCCTCAATCCTCAATCATCAATTCCCAACCCTCAATCCTCTGTCCTCAGTCCTCAAACCTCAATCCTCAACCCTCAGCCCTCATTCTCAATCCTCAATACTCAACCCTCAATCCTCAATATTCAATCCTCAATACTCAATCTTCAATCCTGATTCTACAATCCTCAATACCCAATCCTCAATCTTCAACCCTCAATCCTCAATCCTCAATTCTCAATCCTCAATCATCAATCCTCAGACCCCAAACATAAATACTCAGCCCTCAGTCCTCGTCCTCAATCCACAACCCTCAATCCTCAATCCTCAATCTTCAATCATCAATATTCTGTCTTCAATCCTCAATCCTCAATCCTCAATGTTCAATCATCAATCCTCAATCCTCAGTCCTCAATCCTCAACCCTCAATCCTCAATCCTCAATCTTCAATCGTCAATACTCAATCTTCAATCCTCAATCTTCAATCCTCAATCCTCAAACCTCAATCCTCAATATTCAACACACAGCCCTCAACCATCAATCCTCAATACTCAACCATCAATCTTCAATTCTCAGTACTCTATAGAATATCCTGAATTCTCATGGCTCAATACTCAATCCACATTATTCAGTAATCAAATCTCATTCCTCAAATATCAATCCTCAACACTCAATCCTCAACACTCAGTCCTCTCTCTTCAATCCTCCATCCTCAATCCTCAATCCTCAAGCGTCAATTCTCAATCCTCAATCCTCAACCCTCAATCCTAAGTCCTCAAACCTCAATCCCGAATCCTCAAACCTGAATCATCAATCTTCAGCCCTCAGTCCTCAACAATCATTTGTCAATCCTCAATCCTGAATAGAATATCCTCAATTCACTGTTTTCAATACTCAATGCTCAATCTGCAATCTTCAAATCTCTATCCAAAAACATCAATTCTAATCCGTCAACCCTCAACACTCAGTCCTCAATGTTCAATCCTCAATTCTCAATTCTCAATCTTCGATCCTCAATCCTCAACCCTCAATCCTCAATCCTCAATCCTCAATCCTCAATCCTCAATTCTCAATCCTCAATCCTCAATCCTCAATCCTCAGTCCTCAATCCTCAGTCCCCAATCCTCAATTATCAACTCTCAATCCTGAACCCTCAATCCTCAATCCTCAATCTTCAATCCTCAATACTCAATCTTCAACCCTCAATCCTCAATCCTCAATCCTCAATCCTCAATCCTCAATCCTCAATCTTCAATCCTCAATACTCAATCCTCAATCCTCAATCCTCAATCCTCAATCCTCAATCCTCAATCATCAATCCTCAATCTTCAATACTCAATCCTCAATCCTCAATCCTCAATCCTCAATACTCAACCTTCAATACTCTATTCTCAATACTCAATAGAATATCCTGAATTCTCAGTATCCAATACTCAAACCTCAATCCTCAACCCTCAGCCCTCAATCCTCAATCCTCAATCCTCAATCCTCAATCCTCAATCTTCAATCTTCAATCCTCAATCTTCAACCCCAAATCCTCAATCCTCTATCTTCAATCCTCAATCCTCAATCCTCAATCTTCAGTCCTCAACACTCAACCTTCAATCCTCAATTCTCAATCCTCAATCCTCAATCCTCAGTCCTCAATCCTCACCCCTCAATCCTCAATCCTCAATCCTCAATCCTCAATCCTCAATCTTCAATCCTCAATACTCAATCTTCAATCCTCAATCCTCAATCTTAAGTCCTCAATCCTCATTCTCCAATCCTCAACAACCAATCCTCAATCTTCAATCCCAAATCCTCAATCCTCAATTCTCAATCCTCAATCCTCAATCCTCAGACCTCAAACATCAATACTCAGCCCTCAAACCTCAATCCCGAATCCTCAAACCTGAATGATCAATCTTCAGCCCTCAGTCCTCAACAATCATTTGTCAATCCTCAATCCTCAACAGAATATCCTCAATTCACTGTTTTCAATACTCAATGCTCAATCTGCAGTCTTCAAATCTCTATCCAAAAACATCAATTCTAATCCGTCAACCCTCAACACTCAGTCCTGAATGTTCAATCCTCAATTCTCAATCTTCAATCCTCAATTATCAACCCTCAATCCTCAATCCTCAATCCTCAATCCTCAATCTTCAATCTTCAATCCTCAATCCTCAATCTTCAACCCCAAATCCTCAATCCTCTATCTTCAATCCTCAATCCTCAATCCTCAATCTTCAATCCTCAACACTCAACCTTCAATCCTCAATCCTCAATCCTCAATCTTCAATCATCAACATTCAATCTTCAATACTCAATCCACAATCCTCAATCCTCAATGCTCAATCCTCAATCTTCAATCCCCAATCCTCGATCCTCAATCCTCAATCCTCAATCTTCAATCCTCAATGCTCAATCTTCAATCCTCAATCCTCAATCCTCAATCCTAAATGATCAATCCTCAATCCTCTATCTCCAATCCTCAATACTCAATCTTCAATCCTCAATCCTCAATCCTCAATCCCCAATATTCAACACAAAACCCTCAACCATCAATCCTCAATCCTCAGTCCTCAATACAATACCCTGAATTCACAGTTTTCAATACTCAATCTCCATTCTTCAATCTTCAAATCTCAATCCACGAACATCAATTCTCATCACTCAACCCTCAACAATCAGTCCCCAATCTTCAATCCTCAATCCTCAATCCACAATCTTCAATCCTCAATACTCAACCTTCAATCCTCAATCCTCAATCCTCAATCCTAAATGATCAATCCTCAATCCTCTATCACCAATCCTCGATAGTCAATCTTCAATCTTCAATCCTCAGTCCTCAATCCTCAATCCTCATTCTTCAATCCTCAATACCCAATCCTCAATCTTCAATCCTCAATCCTCAATCATCAATTCCCAACCCTCAATCCTCTGTCCTCAGTCCTCAAACCTCAATCCTCAACCCTCAGCCCTCATTCTCAATCCTCAATACTCAACCCTCAATCCTCAATATTCAATCCTCAATACTCAATCTTCAATCCTGATTATACAATCCTCAATACCCAATCCTAAATCTTCAACCCTCAATCCTCAATCCTCAATTCTCAATCCTGAATCATCAATCCTCAGACCTCAAACATAAATACTCAGCCCTCAGTCCTCGTCCTCAATCCACAACCCTCAATCCTCAATCCTCAATCTTCAATCATCAATATTCAGTCTTCAATCCTCAATCCTCAATCCTCAATCCTCAATGTTCAATCATCAATCCTCAATCCTCAGTCCTCAATCCTCAACCCTCAATCCTCAATCCTCAATCCTCAATCTTCAATCATCCATACTCAATCTTCAATCCTCATTCTTCAATCCTCAATCCTCAATCCTCAATCCTCAATATTCAACCATCAATCTTCAATTCTCAATACTGAATAGAATATCCTGAATTCTCATGGCTCAATACACAATCCACATTATTCAATAATCAAATCTCGATCCTCAAACATCAATCCTCAACACTCAATCCTCAACACTCAGTCCTCTCTCTTCAATCCTCCATCCTCAATCCTCAATCCTCAAGCGTCAATCCTCAATCCTCAATCCTCAACCCTCAATCCTCAGTCCTCAAGCCTCAGTCCCGAATCCTCAGACCAGAATCATCAATCTTAAGCCCTCAGTCCTCAACAATCATTTGTCAATCCTCAATCCTCAATAGAATATCCTCAATTCACTGTTTTCAATACTCAATGCTCAATCTGCAATCTTCAAATCTCAATCCACAAACATCAATTCTCATCACTCAACCCTCAACAATCAGTCCCCAATCTTCAATCCTCAATCCTCAATCCACAATCTTCAATCCTCAATACTCAACCTTCAATCCTCGATCCTCAATCCTCAATCCTAAATGATCAATCCTCAATCCTCTATCACCAATCCTCGATAGTCAATCTTCAATCCTCAATCCTCAATCCTCAATCCTCAATCCTCATTCTTCAATCCTCAATACCCAATCCTCAATCTTCAATCCTCAATCCTCAATCAACAATTCCCAACCCTCAATCCTCTGTCCTCAGTCCTCAAACCTCAATCCTCAACCCTCAGCCCTCAGTTCTCAGTCATCAAACCTCAATCCTCAACCCTCAGCCCTCATTCTCAATCCTCAATCCTCAACCCTCAATCCTCAATATTCAACACACAACCCTCAACGATCAATCCTCAATACTCAACCATCAATCTTCAATTCTCAATACTCAATAGAATATCCTGAACTCTCATGGCTCAATACTCAATCCACATTATTCAATAATCAAATCTCAATCCTCAAACATCAATCCTCAACACTCAATCCTCAACACTCAGTCCTCTCTCTTCAATCCTCCATCCTCAATCCTCAATCCTCAAGCGTCAATCCTCAATCCTCAATCCTCAACACTCAATCCTCAGTCCTGAAACCTCAATCCCGAATCCTCAAACCTGAGTCATCTATCTTCAGACATCAGTCCTCAACAATCATTTGTCAATCCTCAATCCTCAATAGAATATCCTCAATTCACTGTTTTCAATACTCAATGCTCAATCTGCAATCTTCAAATCTCTATCCACAAAGATCAATTCTAATCACTCAACCCTCAACACTCAGTCCTCAATGTTCAATCCTCAATTCTCAATTCTCAATCTTCAATCCTCAATCCTCAACCGTCAATCGTCAATCCTCAATCCTCAATCTTCAATCATCAACATTCAATCTTCAATCCTCAATCCACAATCCTCAATCCTCAATGCACAATCCTCAATCTTCAATCCCCTATCCTCGATCCTCAATCCTCAATCCTCAATCTTCAATCCTCAATGCTCAATCTTCAATCCTCAATCCTCAATCCTCAATCCTCAATCCTCAATCCTCAATCCTCAATCCTCAATCCTCAATCTTCAATCCTCAATACTGAATCTTCAATCCTCAATCCTCAATCTTAAGTCTTCAATCCTCATTCTCCAATCCTCAACAACCAATCCTCAATCTTCAATCCCAAATCCTCAATCCTCAATTCTCAATCCTCAATCCTAAATCCTCAGACCTCAAACATCAATACTCAGCCCTCAGTCCTCGTCGTCAATCCACAACCCTCAGCCCTCATACTCAATCCTCAATCCTCAATCCTCAACCCTCAATATTCAATCCTCAATGCTCAATCCTCAATCCTCAATCCTCAATCCACAATCCACAATCCTCAATCCTCAATCCTCAAACCTCAATCCTCAACCGTCAGTCCTCGTCCTCAATCCTCAATCCTCAATCCTCAAACCTCAATCCTCAACCGTCAGTCCTGGTCCTCAATCCTCAACTCTCAATCCTCAATCCTCAATCTTCAATCGTCAATACTCAATCTTCAATCCTCAATCTTCAATCCTCAATCCTCAATCCTCAATCCTCAATATTCAACACACAGCCCTCAACCATCAATCCTCAATACTCAACCATCAATCTTCAATTCTCAGTACTCTATAGAATATCCTGAATTCTCATGGCTCAATACTCAATCCACATTATTCAGTAATCAAATCTCATTCCTCAAATATCAATCCTCAACACTCAATCCTCAACACTCAGTCCTCTCTCTTCAATCCTCCATCCTCAATCCTCAATCCTCAAGCGTCAATCCTCAATCCTCAATCCTCAACCCTCAATCCTAAGTCCTCAAACCTCAATCCCGAATCCTCAAACCTGATCATCAATCTTCAGCCCTCAGTCCTCAACAATCATTTGTCAATCCTCAATCCTGGATAGAATATCCTCAATTCACTGTTTTCAATACTCAATGCTCAATCTGCAATCTTCAAACATCTATCCAAAAACATCAATTCTAATCCGTCAACCCTCAACACTCAGTCCTCAATGTTCAATCCTCAATTCTCAATTCTCAATCTTCAATCCTCAATCCTCAACCCTCAATCCTCAATCCTCAATCCTCAATCTTCAATCTTCGATCCTCAATCCTCAATCTTCAACCCCAAATCCTCAATCCTCTATCTTCAATCCTCAATCCTCAATCCTCAATCTTCAATCCTCAACACTCAACCTTCAATCCTCAATTCTCAATACTCAATCCTAAATGATCAATCCTCAATCCTCAATCCTCAGTCCTCAAACCTCAATCCTGAATCCTCAATCCTGAATCCTCAATCTTCAGCCCTGAGTCCTCAACAATCAGTTGTCAATCCTCAATCCTCAATAGAACGTCCTCAATTCACAGTTTTCAATACTCAATACTCAATCTGCAATCTTCAGATCTCTATACACAAACATCAATTCTCATCACTCAACCCTCAATACTCAGTCCCCAATCCTCAATCTTCAATTGTCAATCCTCAATCCTCAATCCTCAATCTTAATCTTCAATCCTCAATACTCAATCCTCAATCCTCAATCCTCAATCCTCGATCTTCAATCCTCAATACTCAATCTTCAATCCTCAATCCTGAATCCTCAACACTCAATCCTCAATCCTCAATCCTCAATCGTCAATCTTCACTCCTCAATACTCAATCTTCAATCCTCAATCCTCAATCCTCAATCCACATTCTTCAATCCTCAATTCCCTATCCTCAATCCTCAATCCTCAATCCTCAATCCTCAATCCTCAATCCTCAATCCTCAATCCTCAATCTTCAATCCTCAGTCCCAAATCCTCAATCTTCAATACTCAATCCTCAATCCTCAATCCTCAATCCTCAATCTTAATCTTCAATCCTCAATACTCAATCTTCAATCCTCAATCCTCAATTCTCAATCCTCAATCCTCAATCTTCAATCCTCAATACTCAATCTTCAATCCTCAATCCTGAATCCTCAACCCTCAATCCTCAATCCTCAATCCTCAAACCTCAAACTTCAATCCTCAATACTCAATCTTCAATCCTCAATCCTCAATCCTCAATCCACAATCCTCATTCGTCAATCCTCAATACCCAATCCTCAATCTTCAATCCTCAATCCTCAATCCTCAATTCTCAACCCTCAGTCCTCAGTCCTCAATCCTCAATCCTCAAACCTCAAACCTCAACCGTCAGTCCTCGTCCTCAAACCTCAACACTCAATCCTCCATCCTCAATCTTCAATCATCAATACTCAATCTTCAATCCTCAATCCTCAATCCTCAGACTTGAGACATCAATACTCAACCCACAGTCCTCGTCCTCAATCCACAACCCTCAATCCTCAATCCTCAATCTTCAATTCTCAATCCTCAATCCTCAATACTCAATCCTCAATCCTCAATCCTCAATCCTCAGTCCTCAAACCTCAATCCTGAATCCTCAATCGTGAATCCTCAATCTTCAGCCCTCAGTCCTCAACAATCAGTTGTCAATCCTCAATCCTCAATAGAATATCATCAACTCACAGTTTTTAACACTCAATACTCAATATGCAATCTTCAAATCTCTATCCACAAACATCAATTCTCATCACTCAACCCTCAACACTCAGTCCCCAACCCTCAATCTTCAATCCTCAGTCCTCAGTCCTCAAACCTCAACCCTCAACCCTCAGCCCTCATCCTCAATCCTCAATCCTCAATCCTCAATCCCCCATCCTCAATCCTCAATCCTCATTCTTTAATCTTCAATCCTCAACCCTCAATACTCAATCCTCAATCCTCATTCTTCAATCCTCAATACCCAATCCTCAATCTTCAATCCTCAATCCTCAATCCTCAATCCTCAATCCTCATTCTTCAATCCTCAATACCCAATCCTCAATCTTCAATCCTCAGTCCTCAATCCTCAATTCTCAATCCTCAATCCTCAGTCCTCAGTCCTCAAACCCCAATCCTCAACCGTCAGCCCTCATCCTCCATCCTCAATCCTCAACATTCAATCCTCGATACCCAATCCTCAATCCTCAATCCTCAGTCCTCAAACCTTAACCCTGAATCCTCAATCCTGAATCCTCAATCTTCAGCCCTCAGTCCTCAACAATCAGTTGTCAATCCTCAATCCTCAATAGAATATCATCAATTCACAGCTTTCAATACTCAATACTCAATCCGCAATCTTCAAATCTCAATCCACAAACATCAATTCTCATAACTCAACCCTCAACACTCCGTCCCCAATCCTCAATTTCCAATCCTCAATCGTCAATCCTCAATCCTCAATCCCCAATTTTCAATCCTCAATCCTCAATACTCAATCTGCAATCCTCAATCCTCAATCCTCCATGCTCAACCCTCAATCCTCAAGGGTCAATCCTCAATCCTCAATCCTCAACCCTCAATCCTCAGTCCTCAAACCTGAATCCCGAATCCTCAACCCTGAATCCTCAATCTTCAGCACTCAGTCCTCAAAGATCAATTGTCAATCCTCAATCCTCAACAGAATATCCTCAATTCACAGATTTCAATACTCAATCCCAATTCTTCAATCTTCAAATCTCAATCCACAAACATCAGTTCTCATCACTCAACCATCAACACTCAGTCCTCAATATTCAATCCTCAATCCTCAATCCTCAATATTCAATCCTCAATCCTCAGTTCTCAATCCTCAATACTCAATCCTCAAATCTCAATCCTCATCCGTCAGTCCTCGTCCTGAATCCTCATACCTCAATCCTCAATCCTCAATATTCAATCATCAATACTCAATCTTCAATCCTCAATCCTCAATCCTCAATCCTCAATCCTCAATCCTCAATATTCAACACACAACCCTCAGCCATCCATCCTCAATACTCAACCATCAATCCTCAATTCTCAACACTCAATAGATTATACTGAATTCTCATGGTTGAATACTCAATCCAAAATATACAATAATCAAATCTCAATCCTCAAACATTAATTCTCAAAACTCAGTCCTCAACACTCAGTCCTCTCTCTTCAATCCTCCATCCTCAATCCTCAATCTTCAATCCTCAATACTCAATCTTCAATCCTCAATCCTCAATCCTCAATCCTCAATCCTCTATCCTCATTCTTCAATCCTCAACACCCAGTCCTCAATCTTCAATCCTCAATCCACAACCCTCGATCCTCAATCCTCAATCCTCATTCTTCAATCCTCAATACCCAATCCTCAATCTTCAATCCTCAATCCTCAATCCTCAATTCTCAATCCTCAATCCTCAGTCCTGAGTCCTCAAACCACAACCCTCAACCCTCAGCCCTCATCCTCATTCCTCAATCCTCAACCCTCAGTCCTCCGTCCTCAAACCTCAAACCTCAGACCTCAGACCTCATCCTCAATCCTCGATCCTCAATCCTCAAACCTCAATGTTCAATCCTCAATACTCAATCTTCAATCCTCAATCCTCAATCCTCAATCCTCAATCCTCAATCCTCAATCTTCAATCCTCAATCTTCAATCCTCAATACTCAATCTTCAATCCTCAATCCTCAATCTTCTATCCTCAATCCTCTTCCTCCAGTCCTCAACACCCAATCCTCAATCTTCAATCCCAAATCCTCAATCGTCAATTCTCAATCCTCAATCCTCATTCCTCAGAACTCAAACATCAATACTCAACTCTCAGTCCTCGTTCTCAATCCACAACCCTCAATCCCCAATCCTCGATCTTCAATCCTCAATACTCAATTATCAATTCTCAACCTTCAATCCTCAATACTCAATATTCTATCCTCAATCCTCGATCCTCAATCCTCAATCCTCATTCCTCAATCCTCAATACCCAATCCTCAATCCTCAATCCTCAATCCTCAATCCTCAATTCTCAATACTCAATCCTCAATCCTCAATCCTCAATCCTCAATCCTCAATCCTCAACCATCCACCTCAATCTTCAATACTCAATCCTCAATCCTCAATCCTCAATCCTCAATACTCAACCATCAATCCTCAATTCTCAATCCTCAATCCTCAATATTCAACACACAACCCTCAACCATCAATTGTCAATACCCAACCATCAATCCTCAATTATCAACACTCAATAGAATATCCTGGATTCTCATGGTTCAATACTCAATCCACATTATTCAATAATCAAATCTCAATCCTCAAACATCAATCCTCAACACTCAATCCTCAACACTCAGTCCTCTCTCTTCAATCCTCCATCCTCAATCCTCAATCCTGAGGCGTCAATCCTCAATCCTCAATCCTCAATCCTCAATCCTCGATCTTCAATCCTCAATACTTAATCTTCAATCCTCAATCCTGAATCCTCAACACTCAATCCTCAATCCTCAATCCTCAATCGTCAATCTTCACTCCTCAATACTCAATCTTCAATCCTCAGTCCTCAATCCTCAATCCACATTCTTCAATCCTCAATTCCCTATCCTCAATCCTCAATCCTCAATCCTCAATCCTCAATCCTCAATCCTCAATCCTCAATCTTCAATCCTCAGTCCCAAATCCTCAATCTTCAATACTCAATCCTCAATCCTCAATCCCCCATCCTCAATCCTCAATCCTCATTCTTCAATCCTCAATACCCAATCCTCAAACTTCAATCCTCAATCCCCAAACCTCAATTTCCAATCCTCAATCCTCAATTCTCAATCCTCAATCCTCAGTCCTCAGTCCTCAAACCCCAATCCTCAACCCTCAGACCTCAACCTCATTCCTCAATCCTCAACCCTCAGTCCTCCGTCCTCAAACCTCAAACCTCAGACCTCAGGCCTCATCCTCAATACTCAATCCTCAATCCTCAATCCTCAACCTTCAATCCTCAATACTCAATTTTCAATCCTCAATCCTCAGTCCTCAAACCTCAATTCTGAATCCTGAATACTCAATCTTCAATCCTCAATCCTCAGTCCTCAATACTCTACCATCAATCTTCAATCCTCAATCCTCAATGCTCAATACTCAATCCTCATTCTTCAATCCTCAATACCCAATCCTCAATCTTCAATCCTGAATCCTCAATGCTCAATTCTCAATCCTCAATCCTCAACCCTCAATATTCAATCCTCAATACTCAATCTTCAATCCTCAATCCTCAATCCTCAGTCATCAATCCTCAATCTTCAATTCTCAATCGTGAATCCTCACACCTCAATCTTCAATACTCAATCCTCAATCCTCAATCCTCAATCCTCAATACTCAACCTTCAATCCTCTATTCTCAATACTCAATAGAATATCCTGAATTCTCAGTATCCAATACTCAAACCTCAATCCTCAACCCTCAGCCCTCATACTCAATCCTCAATTCTCAATCCTCAACCCTCAATATTCAATCCTCAATGCTCAATCCTCAATCCTCAATCCCCAATCCTCAATCCTCAATCATCAATTCCCAACCCTCAATCCTCAGTCGTCAGTCCTCAAACCTCAATCCTCAACCCTCAGCCCTCATTCTCAATCCTCAATACTCAACCCTCAATCCTCAATATTCAATCCTCAATACTCAATCTTCAATCCTGATTCTACAATCCTCAATACCCAATCCTCAATCTTCAACCCTCAATCCTCAATCCTCAATTCTCAATCCTCAATCATCAATCCTCAGACCTCAAACATAAATACTCAGCCCTCAGTCCTCGTCCTCAATCCACAACCCTCAATCCTCAATCCTCAATCTTCAATCATCAATATTCTGTCTTCAATCCTCAATCCTCAATCCTCAATGTTCAATCATCAATCCTCAATCCTCAGTCCTCAATCATCAACCCTCAATCCTCAATCCTCAATCTTCAATCGTCAATACTCAATCTTCAATCCTCAATCCTCAATCCTCAATCCTCAATCCTCAATCCTCAATATTCAACACACAACCCTCAACCATCAATCCTCAATACTCAACCATCAATCCTCAATACCCTATACTCAATAGAATATCCTGAATTCTCATGGTTCACTACACAATCAACATTATTCAATAACCAGATCTCAATCCTCAAGCATCAATCCTCAACACTCAATCCTCAACACCCTGTCCTCTCTCTTCAATCCTCCATCCTCAATCCACAATTCTCAAGCGTCAATCCTCAATCCTCAATCCTCAATCCTCAATCTTCAATCGTCAATACTCAATCTTCAATCCTCAATCCTCAATCCTCAATCCTCCATCCTGAGTCCTCAATACTCAATCCTGAATCTTCAATCCTCAATACTCAATCTTCAATCCTCAACCCTCAGTCCTCAATCCTCAATTCTCAACCCTCAGTCCTCATTCCCAATTCTCAATGCTCAATTCTCAATCCTCAATCCTCAATCCTCAATCCTCAATCCTCAATCCTCAATTCTCAATCCTCAATCCTCAATCCTCAATCCTCAGTCCACAATCCTCAGTCCCCAATCCTCAATTATCAACTCTCAATCCTGAACCCTCAATCCTCAATCCTCAATCTTCAATCCTCAATACTCAATCTTCAACCCTCAATCCTCAATCCTCAATCCTCAATCCTCAATCCTCAATCCTCAATCTTCAATACTCAATCCTCAATCCTCAATCCTCAATCCTCAATACTCAACCTTCAATACTCTATTCTCAATACTCAATAGAATATCCTGAATTCTCAGTATCCAATACTCAAACCTCAATCCTCAACCCTCAGCCCTCAATCCTCAATCCTCAATCCTCAATCCTCAATCCTCAATCTTCAATCTTCAATCCTCAATCCTCAATCTTCAACCCCAAATCCTCAATCCTCTATCTTCAATCCTCAATCCTCAATCCTCAATCTTCAGTCCTCAACACTCAACCTTCAATCCTCAATTCTCAATCCTCAATCCTCAATCCTCAGTCCTCAATCCTCACCCCTCAATCCTGAATCCTCAATCCTCAATCCTCAATCCTCAATCCTCAATCCTCAATCTTCAATCCTCAATACTCAATCTTCAATCCTCAATCCTCAATCTTAAGTCCTCAATCCTCATTCTCCAATCCTCAACAACCAATCCTCAATCTTCAATCCCAAATCGTCAATCCTCAATTCTCAATCCTCAATCCTCAATCCTCAGACCTCAAACATCAATACTCAGCCCTCAAACCTCAATCCCGAATCCTCAAACCTGAATGATCAATCTTCAGCCCTCAGTCCTCAACAATCATTTGTCAATCCTCAATCCTCAACAGAATATCCTCAATTCACTGTTTTCAGTACTCAATGCTCAATCTGCAATCTTCAAATCTCTATCCAAAAACATCAATTCTAATCCGTCAACCCTCAACACTCAGTCCTCAATGTTCAATCCTCAATTCTCAATTCTCAATCTTCAATCCTCAATTATCAACCCTCAATCCTCAATCCTCAATCCTCAATCCTCAATCTTCAATCTTCAATCCTCAATCCTCAATCTTCAACCCCAAATCCTCAATCCTCTATCTTCAATCCTCAATCCTCAATCGTCAATCTTCAATCCTCAACACTCAACCTTCAATCCTCAATCCTCAATCCTCAATCTTCAATCATCAACATTCAATCTTCAATACTGAATCCACAATCCTCAATCCTCAATGCTCAATCCTCAATCTTCAATCCCCAATCCTCGATCCTCAATCCTCAATCCTCAATCTTCAATCCTCAATGCTCAATCTTCAATCCTCAATCCTCAATCCTCAATCCTAAATGATCAATCCTCAATCCTCTATCTCCAATCCTCAATACTCAATCTTCAATCCTCAATCCTCAATCCTCAATCCCCAATATTCAACACAAAACCCTCAACCATCAATCCTCAATACTCAACCATCAATCCTCAATCCTCAGTCCTCAATACAATTCCCTGAATTCACAGTTTTCAATACTCAATCTCCATTCTTCAATCTTCAAATCTCAATCCACGAACATCAATTCTCATCACTCAACCCTCAACAATCAGTCCCCAATCTTCAATCCTCAATCCTCAATCCACAATCTTCAATCCTCAATACTCAACCTACAATCCTCAATCCTCAATCCTCAATCCTAAATGATCAATCCTCAATCCTCTATCACCAATCCTCGATAGTCAATCTTCAATCCTCAATCCTCAATCCTCAATCCTCAATCCTCATTCTTCAATCCTCAATACCCAATCCTCAATCTTCAATCCTCAATCCTCAATCATCAATTCCCAACCCTCAATCCTCTGTCCTCAGTCCTCAAACCTCAATCCTCAACCCTCAGCCCTCATTCTCAATCCTCAATACTCAACCCTCAATCCTCAATATTCAATCCTCAATACTCAATCTTCAATCCTGATTATACAATCCTCAATACCCAATCCTCAATCTTCAACCCTCAATCCTCAATCCTCAATTCTCAATCCTCAATCATCAATCCTCAGACCTCAAACATAAATACTCAGCCCTCAGACCTCGTCCTCAATCCACAACCCTCAATCCTCAATCCTCAATCTTCAATCATCAATATTCAGTCTTCAATCCTCAATCCTCAATCCTCAATCCTCAATGTTCAATCATCAATCCTCAATCCCCAGTCCTCAATCCTCAACCCTCAATCCTCAATCCTCAATCCTCAATCTTCAATCATCAATACTCAATCTTCAATCCTCATTCTTCAATCCTCAATCCTCAATCCTCAATCCTCAATATTCAACCATCAATCTTCAATTCTCAATACTGAATAGAATATCCTGAATTCTCATGCCTCAATACACAATCCACATTATTCAATAATCAAATCTCGATCCTCAAACATCAATCCTCAACACTCAATCCTCAACACTCAGTCCTCTCTCTTCAATCCTCCATCCTCAATCCTCAATCCTCAAGCGTCAATCCTCAATCCTCAATCCTCAACCCTCAATCCTCAGTCCTCAAACCTCAGTCCCGAATCCTCAGACCTGAATCATCAATCTTCAGCCCTCAGTCCTCAACAATCATTTGTCAATCCTCAATCCTCAATAGAATATCCTCAATTCACTGTTTTCAATACTCAATGCTCAATCTGCAATCTTCAAATCTCAATCCACAAACATCAATTCTCATCACTCAACCCTCAACAATCTGTCCCCAATCTTCAATCCTCAATCCTCAATCCACAATCTTCAATCCTCAATACTCAACCTTCAATCCTCAATCCTCAATCCTCAATCCTAAATGATCAATCCTCAATCCTCTATCACCAATCCTCGATAGTCAATCTTCAATCCTCAATCCTCAATCCTCAATCCTCAATCCTCATTCTTCAATCCTCAATACCCAATCCTCAATCTTCAATCCTCAATCCTCAATCATCAATTCCCAACCCTCAATCCTCTGTCCTCAGTCCTCAAACCTCAATCCTCAACCCTCAGCCCTCATTCTCAATCCTCAATACTCAACCCTCAATCCTCAATATTCAATCCTCAATACTCAATCTTCAATCCTGATTCTACAATCCTCAATACCCAATCCTCAATCTTCAACCCTCAATCCTCAATCCTCAATTCTCAATCCTCAATCATCAATCCTCAGACCTCAAACATAAATACTCAGCCCTCAGTCCTCGTCCTCAATCCACAACCCTCAATCCTCAATCCTCAATCTTCAATCATCAATATTCTGTCTTCAATCCTCAATCCTCAATCCTCAATGTTCAATCATCAATCCTCAATCCTCAGTCCTCAATCCTCAACCCTCAATCCTCAATCCTCAATCTTCAATCGTCAATACTCAATCTTCAATCCTCAATCTTCAATCCTCAATCCTCAATCCTCAATCCTCAATATTCAACACACAGCCCTCAACCATCAATCCTCAATACTCAACCATCAATCTTCAATTCTCAGTACTCTATAGAATATCCTGAATTCTCATGGCTCAATACTCAATCCACATTATTCAGTAATCAAATCTCATTCCTCAAATATCAATCCTCAACACTCAATCCTCAACACTCAGTCCTCTCTCTTCAATCCTCCATCCTCAATCCTCAATCCTCAAGCGTCAATTCTCAATCCTCAATCCTCAACCCTCAATCCTAAGTCCTCAAACCTCAATCCCGAATCCTCAAACCTGAATCATCAATCTTCAGCCCTCAGTCCTCAACAATCATTTGTCAATCCTCAATCCTGAATAGAATATCCTCAATTCACTGTTTTCAATACTCAATGCTTAATCTGCAATCTTCAAATCTCTATCCACAAACATCAATTCTCATCACTCAACCCTCAACACTCAGTCCCCAGTCCTCAATATTCAATCCTGAATCCTCAATCCTCAATCCACAATCCTCAACGTTCAATCCTCAATACTCAACCTTGAATCCTCAATCCTCAATCCTCGGTCCTCAATCCTCAATCGTCAATCTCCAATCCTGAATACTCAATCTTCAATCCTCAATCCTCAATCCTCAATCCTCAATGTTCAATCATCAATCCTCAATCCTCAGTCCTCAATCCTCAACCCTCAATCCTCAATCCTCAATCCTCAATCTTCAATCATCAATACTCAATCTTCAATCCTCATTCTTCAATCCTCAATCCTCAATCCTCAATCCTCAATATTCAACCATCAATCTTCAATTCCCAATACTGAATAGAATATCCTGAATTCTCATGCCTCAATACACAATCCACATTATTCAATAATCAAATCTCGATCCTCAAACATCAATCCTCAACACTCAATCCTCAACACTCAGTCCTCTCTCTTCAATCCTCCATCCTCAATCCTCAATCCTCAAGCGTCAATCCTCAATCCTCAATCCTCAACCCTCAATCCTCAGTCCTCAAACCTCAGTCCCGAATCCTCAGACCTGAATCATCAATCTTCAGCCCTCAGTCCTCAACAATCATTTGTCAATCCTCAATCCTCAATAGAATATCCTCAATTCACTGTTTTCAATACTCAATGCTCAATCTGCAATCTTCAAATCTCAATCCACAAACATCAATTCTCATCACTCAACCCTCAACAATCTGTCCCCAATCTTCAATCCTCAATCCTCAATCCACAATCTTCAATCCTCAATACTCAACCTTCAATCCTCAATCCTCAATCCTCAATCCTAAATGATCAATCCTCAATCCTCTATCACCAATCCTCGATAGTCAATCTTCAATCCTCAATCCTCAATCCTCAATCCTCAATCCTCATTCTTCAATCCTCAATACCCAATCCTCAATCTTCAATCCTCAATCCTCAATCATCAATTCCCAACCCTCAATCCTCTGTCCTCAGTCCTCAAACCTCAATCCTCAACCCTCAGCCCTCATTCTCAATCCTCAATACTCAACCCTCAATCCTCAATATTCAATCCTCAATACTCAATCTTCAATCCTGATTCTACAATCCTCAATACCCAATCCTCAATCTTCAACCCTCAATCCTCAATCCTCAATTCTCAATCCTCAATCATCAATCCTCAGACCCCAAACATAAATACTCAGCCCTCAGTCCTCGTCCTCAATCCACAACCCTCAATCCTCAATCCTCAATCTTCAATCATCAATATTCTGTCTTCAATCCTCAATCCTCAATCCTCAATGTTCAATCATCAATCCTCAATCCTCAGTCCTCAATCCTCAACCCTCAATCCTCAATCCTCAATCTTCAATCGTCAATACTCAATCTTCAATCCTCAATCTTCAATCCTCAATCCTCAAACCTCAATCCTCAATATTCAACACACAGCCCTCAACCATCAATCCTCAATACTCAACCATCAATCTTCAATTCTCAGTACTCTATAGAATATCCTGAATTCTCATGGCTCAATACTCAATCCACATTATTCAGTAATCAAATCTCATTCCTCAAATATCAATCCTCAACACTCAATCCTCAACACTCAGTCCTCTCTCTTCAATCCTCCATCCTCAATCCTCAATCCTCAAGCGTCAATTCTCAATCCTCAATCCTCAACCCTCAATCCTAAGTCCTCAAACCTCAATCCCGAATCCTCAAACCTGAATCATCAATCTTCAGCCCTCAGTCCTCAACAATCATTTGTCAATCCTCAATCCTGAATAGAATATCCTCAATTCACTGTTTTCAATACTCAATGCTCAATCTGCAATCTTCAAATCTCTATCCAAAAACATCAATTCTAATCCGTCAACCCTCAACACTCAGTCCTCAATGTTCAATCCTCAATTCTCAATTCTCAATCTTCGATCCTCAATCCTCAACCCTCAATCCTCAATCCTCAATCCTCAATCTTCAATCTTCAATCCTCAATCCTCAATCTTCAACCCCAAATCCTCAATCCTCTATCTTCAATCCTCAATCCTCAATCCTCAATCTTCAATCCTCAACACTCAACATTCAATCCTCAATTCTCAATCCTCAATCCTAAATGATCAATCCTCAATCCTCAATCCCCAGTCCTCAAACCTCAATCCTGAATCCTCAATCCTGAATCCTCAATCTTCAGCCCTGAGTCCTCAACAATCAGTTGTCAATCCTCAATCCTCAATAGAACGTCCTCAATTCACAGTTTTCAATACTCAATACTCAATCTGCAATCTTCAGATCTCTATACACAAACATCAATTCTCATCACTCAACCCTCAATACTCAGTCCCCAATCCTCAATCTTCAATACTCAATCCTCAATCCTCAATCCTCAATCCTCAATCTTAATCTTCAATCCTCAATACTCAATCTTCAATCCTCAATCCTCAATTCTCAATCCTCAATCCTCAATCTTCAATCCTCAATACTCAATCTTCAATCCTCAATCCTGAATCCTCAACCCTCAATCCTCAATCCTCAATCCTCAAACCTCAAACTTCAATCCTCAATACTCAATCTTCAATCCTCAATCCTCAATCCTCAATCCACAATCCTCATTCGTCAATCCTCAATACCCAATCCTCAATCTTCAATCCTCAATCCTCAATCCTCAATTCTCAACCCTCAGTCCTCAGTCCTCAATCCTCAATCCTCAAACCTCAAACCTCAACCGTCAGTCCTCGTCCTCAAACCTCAACACTCAATCCTCCATCCTCAATCTTCAATCATCAATACTCAATCTTCAATCTTCAATCCTCAATCCTCAGACTTGAGACATCAATACTCAACCCACAGTCCTCGTCCTCAATCCACAACCCACAATCCTCAATCCTCAATCTTCAATTCTCAATCCTCAATCCTCAATACTCAATCCTCAATCCTCAATCCTCAATCCTCAGTCCTCAAACCTCAATCCTGAATCCTCAATCGTGAATCCTCAATCTTCAGCCCTCAGTCCTCAACAATCAGTTGTCAATCCTCAATCCTCAATAGAATATCATCAACTCACAGTTTTTAACACTCAATACTCAATATGCAATCTTCAAATCTCTATCCACAAACATCAATTCTCATCACTCAACCCTCAACACTCAGTCCTCAATGTTCAATCCTCAATTCTCCATTCTCAATCTTCAATCCTCAATCCTCAACCGTCAATCGTCAATCCTCAATCCTCAATCTTCAATCATCAACATTCAATCTTCAATACTCAATCCACAATCCTCAATCCTCAATGCTCAATCCTCAATCTTCAATCCCCAATCCTCGATCCTCAATCCTCAATCCTCAATCTTCAATCCTCAATGCTCAATCTTCAATCCTCAATCCTCAATCCTCAATCCTCAATCCTCAATCCTCAATCCTCAATCCTCAATCCTCAATCTTCAATCCTCAATACTGAATCTTCAATCCTCAATCCTCAATCTTAAGTCTTCAATCCTCATTCCCCAATCCTCAACAACCAAGCCTCAATCTTCAATCCCAAATCCTCAATCCTCAATTCTCAATCCTCAATCCTAAATCCTCAGACCTCAAACATCAATACTCAGCCCTCAGTCCTCGTCGTCAATCCACAACCCTCAGCCCTCATACTCAATCCTCAATCCTCAATCCTCAACCCTCAATATTCAATCCTCAATGCTCAATCCTCAATCCTCAATCCTCAATCCACAATCCACAATCCTCAATCCTCAATCCTCAAACCTCAATCCTCAACCGTCAGTCCTCGTCCTCAATCCTCAATCCTCAAACCTCAATCCTCAACCGTCAGTCCTGGTCCTCAATCCTCAACTCTCAATCCTCAATCCTCAATCTTCAATCATCAATACTCAATCTTCAATCCTCAATCCTCAAACCTCAATCCTCAATCCTCAATCCTCAACCCTCAATATTCAATCCTCAATGCTCAATCCTCAATCCTCAATCCTCAATCCTCAATCCTCAATGCCCAATCCTCAATCTTCAATCCTCAATCCTCAATCCTCAATCCTCAATTCTCAATCCTCAATCCTCATCCTCAGTCCTCAATCCTCAATCCTCAATCCTCAATCATCCACCTCAATCTTCAATACTCAATCCTCAATCCTCAATCCTCAATACTCAACCATCAATACTCAATGCTCAATCCTCAATCCTCAATATTCAACACACAACCCTTAACCATCAATTCTCAATACCCAACGATCAATCCTCAATTATCAACACTCAATAGAATATCCTGAATTCTCATGGTTCAATACTCAATCCACATTATTCAATAATCAAATCTCAATCCACAAACCTCAATCCTCAACACTCAATCCTCAACACTCAGTCCTCTCTCTTCAATCCTCCATCCTCAATCCTCAATCCTGAAGCGTCAATCCTCAGTCCTCAATACTCAACCCTCAATCCTCAGTCCTCAAAACTCAATCCCGAATCCTCAATCCTGAATCCTCATTCTTCAGCCCTCAGTCCTCAACAGTCAATGGGCAATCCTCAATCCTCAATAGAATATCCTGAATTCACAGTTTTCAATACTCAATACCCATTCTTCAATCTTCAAATCTCAATACACAAACATCAATTCTCATCACTCAACCCTCAACACTCAGTCCTCAATCTTCAATCCTCAATCCTCAATCCTCAATCTTCAATCCTCAATACTCAAGCTTCAATCCTCAATCATCAATCCTCAATCCTAAATGATCAATCCTCAATCCTCTATCTCCAATCCTCAATACTCAATCTTCAATCCTCAATCCTCAATCCTCAATCCTCAATCTTCAATCCTCAATCCTCTTTCTCCAATCCTCAACACCCAATCCTCAATCTTCAATCCCAAATCCTCAATCCTCAATTCTCAATCCTCAATCCTCAATCCTCAGACCTCAAACATCAATACTCAACCCTCAGTCCTCGTTCTCAATCCACAACCCTCAATCCTCAATCCTCAATCCTCAATCCTCAATCATCGATCTTCAATCCTCAATACTCAATCATCAATCCTCAATCCTCAGTCCTCAACCCTCAGTCCTCATCCTCAATCCTCAATCCTCAATCCTCAACCCTCAATTCTCAACCTTCAATCCTCAATCCTCAATCCTCAATCTTCAATCCTCAATCCTCAATCCTCAATCCTCAATCCTCAATCCTCAAACCTCAATAAACAATCTTCAATCCTCAATCCTCAATCCTCAATCCTCAATCCTCAATCCTCAATCCTCAACCTTCAATCATCGATACTCAATCTTCAATCCTCAATCCTCAATCCTCAATCCTCAATCCTCAATCCTCAATCTTCAATCCTCAATACTCAATCTTCAATCCTCAATCCTCAATACTCAAACCACCATTCTGAATCCTCAATACTCAATCCTCAATCCTCAATCCTCAATCTTCAATCCTCAATACTCAATCTTCAATCCTCAATCCTCAATCCTCAATCCTCCATCCTGAATCCTCAATACTCAATCCTCAATCTTCAATCCTCAATACTCAATCTTCAATCCTCAATCCTCGATCCTCAATCCTCAATCCTCATTCCTGAATCCTCAATGCCCAACACTCAATCCTCAGTCCTCAGGCCTCAAACCTCAATCATCAACCCTCAGCCCTCATTCTCAATCCTCAATACTCAACTCTCAATCCTCAATATTCAATCCTCAATCCTCAATCCTCAATCCTCATTCCTCAATCCTCAATGTTCAATCATCAATCCTCAATCCTCAGTCCTCAATCCTCAACCCTCAATCCTCAATCCTCAATCTTCAATCATCAATACTCAATCTTCAATCCTCATTCTTCAATCCTCAATCCTCAATCCTCAATCCTCAATATTCAACACACAACCCTCAACCATCAACCCTCAATACTCAACCATCAATCTTCAATTCTCAATACTGAATAGAATATCCTGAATTCTCATGGCTCAATACACAATCCACATTATTCAATAATCAAATCTCGATCCTCAAACATCAATCCTCAACACTCAATCCTCAACACTCAGTCCTCTCTCTTCAATCCTCCATCCTCAATCCTCAATCCTCAAGCGTCAATCCTCAATCCTCAATCCTCAACCCTCAACCCTCAATCCTCAGTCCTCAAACCTCAGTCCCGAATCCTCAAACCTGAATCATCAATCTTCAGCCCTCAGTCCTCAACAATCATTTGTCAATCCTCAATCCTCAATAGAATATCCTCAATTCACTGTTTTCAATACTCAATGCTCAATCTGCAATCTTCAAATCTCTATCCACAAACATCAATTCTAATCACTCAACCCTCAACACTCGGTCCTCAGTGTTCAATCCTCAATTCTCAATTCTCAATCCTCAATCCTCAATCCTCAATCCTCAATCCTCAATCCGCATTCCCCAAACCTCAACCCTCAACCCTCAGTCCTCATCCTCAATTCTCAATTCTCAATCCTCAATCCTCAATCCTCAATCTTCAATCCTCAATAATCAATCTCCAATCCTAGATCCTCAATCCCCAATCCTCAATCCTTAATCCTCAATCCTCAATATTCAACACACAACCCTCAACCATGAATCCTCAATACTCAACCATCAATCCTCAATACCCTATACTCAATAGAATATCCTGAATTCTCATGGTTCACTACACAATCAACATTATTCAATAACCAGATCTCAATCCTCAAGCATCAATCCTCAACACTCAATCCTCAACACCCTGTCCTCTCTCTTCAATCCTCCATCCTCAATCCTCAATTCTCAAGCGTCAATCCTCAATCCTCAATCCTCAATCCTCAATCTTCAATCGTCAATACTCAATCTTCAATCCTCAATCCTCAATCCTCAATCCTCCATCCTGAGTCCTCAATACTCAATCCTGAATCTTCAATCCTCAATACTCAATCTTCAATCCTCAACCCTCAGTCCTCAATCCTCAATTCTCAACCCTCAGTCCTCATTCTCAATTCTCAATGCTCAATTCTCAATCCTCAATCCTCAATCCTCAATCCTCAATCCTCAATCCTCAATTCTCAATCCTCAATCCTCAATCCTCAATCCTCAGTCCTCAATCCTCAATATTCAACACACAGCCCTCAACCATCAATCCTCAATACTCAACCATCAATCTTCAATTCTCAGTACTCTATAGAATATCCTGAATTCTCATGGCTCAATACTCAATCCACATTATTCAGTAATCAAATCTCATTCCTCAAATATCAATCCTCAACACTCAATCCTCAACACTCAGTCCTCTCTCTTCAATCCTCCATCCTCAATCCTCAATCCTCAAGCGTCAATTCTCAATCCTCAATCCTCAACCCTCAATCCTAAGTCCTCAAACCTCAATCCCGAATCCTCAAACCTGAATCATCAATCTTCAGCCCTCAGTCCTCAACAATCATTTGTCAATCCTCAATCCTGAATAGAATATCCTCAATTCACTGTTTTCAATACTCAATGCTCAATCTGCAATCTTCAAATCTCTATCCACAAACATCAATTCTCATCACTCAACCCTCAACACTCAGTCCCCAGTCCTCAATATTCAATCCTGAATCCTCAATCCTCAATCCACAATCCTCAACGTTCAATCCTCAATACTCAACCTTGAATCCTCAATCCTCAATCCTCGGTCCTCAATCCTCAATCGTCAATCTCCAATCCTGAATACTCAATCTTCAATCCTCAATCCTCAATCCTCAATCCTCAATGTTCAATCATCAATCCTCAATCCTCAGTCCTCAATCCTCAACCCTCAATCCTCAATCCTCAATCCTCAATCTTCAATCATCAATACTCAATCTTCAATCCTCATTCTTCAATCCTCAATCCTCAATCCTCAATCCTCAATATTCAACCATCAATCTTCAATTCCCAATACTGAATAGAATATCCTGAATTCTCATGCCTCAATACACAATCCACATTATTCAATAATCAAATCTCGATCCTCAAACATCAATCCCCAACACTCAATCCTCAACACTCAGTCCTCTCTCTTCAATCCTCCATCCTCAATCCTCAATCCTCAAACGTCAATCCTCAATCCTCAATCCTCAACCCTCAATCCTCAGTCCTCAAACCTCAGTCCCGAATCCTCAGACCTGAATCATCAATCTTCAGCCCTCAGTCCTCAACAATCATTTGTCAATCCTCAATCCTCAATAGAATATCCTCAATTCACTGTTTTCAATACTCAATGCTCAATCTGCAATCTTCAAATCTCAATCCACAAACATCAATTCTCATCACTCAACCCTCAACAATCTGTCCCCAATCTTCAATCCTCAATCCTCAATCCACAATCTTCAATCCTCAATACTCAACCTTCAATCCTCAATCCTCAATCCTCAATCCTAAATGATCAATCCTCAATCCTCTATCACCAATCCTCGATAGTCAATCTTCAATCCTCAATCCTCAATCCTCAATCCTCAATCCTCATTCTTCAATCCTCAATACCCAATCCTCAATCTTCAATCCTCAATCCTCAATCATCAATTCCCAACCCTCAATCCTCTGTCCTCAGTCCTCAAACCTCAATCCTCAACCCTCAGCCCTCATTCTCAATCCTCAATACTCAACCCTCAATCCTCAATATTCAATCCTCAATACTCAATCTTCAATCCTGATTCTACAATCCTCAATACCCAATCCTCAATCTTCAACCCTCAATCCTCAATCCTCAATTCTCAATCCTCAATCATCAATCCTCAGACCCCAAACATAAATACTCAGCCCTCAGTCCTCGTCCTCAATCCACAACCCTCAATCCTCAATCCTCAATCTTCAATCATCAATATTCTGTCTTCAATCCTCAATCCTCAATCCTCAATGTTCAATCATCAATCCTCAATCCTCAGTCCTCAATCCTCAACCCTCAATCCTCAATCCTCAATCTTCAATCGTCAATACTCAATCTTCAATCCTCAATCTTCAATCCTCAATCCTCAAACCTCAATCCTCAATATTCAACACACAGCCCTCAACCATCAATCCTCAATACTCAACCATCAATCTTCAATTCTCAGTACTCTATAGAATATCCTGAATTCTCATGGCTCAATACTCAATCCACATTATTCAGTAATCAAATCTCATTCCTCAAATATCAATCCTCAACACTCAATCCTCAACACTCAGTCCTCTCTCTTCAATCCTCCATCCTCAATCCTCAATCCTCAAGCGTCAATTCTCAATCCTCAATCCTCAACCCTCAATCCTAAGTCCTCAAACCTCAATCCCGAATCCTCAAACCTGAATCATCAATCTTCAGCCCTCAGTCCTCAACAATCATTTGTCAATCCTCAATCCTGAATAGAATATCCTCAATTCACTGTTTTCAATACTCAATGCTCAATCTGCAATCTTCAAATCTCTATCCAAAAACATCAATTCTAATCCGTCAACCCTCAACACTCAGTCCTCAATGTTCAATCCTCAATTCTCAATTCTCAATCTTCGATCCTCAATCCTCAACCCTCAATCCTCAATCCTCAATCCTCAATCTTCAATCTTCAATCCTCAATCCTCAATCTTCAACCCCAAATCCTCAATCCTCTATCTTCAATCCTCAATCCTCAATCCTCAATCTTCAATCCTCAACACTCAACATTCAATCCTCAATTCTCAATCCTCAATCCTAAATGATCAATCCTCAATCCTCAATCCCCAGTCCTCAAACCTCAATCCTGAATCCTCAATCCTGAATCCTCAATCTTCAGCCCTGAGTCCTCAACAATCAGTTGTCAATCCTCAATCCTCAATAGAACGTCCTCAATTCACAGTTTTCAATACTCAATACTCAATCTGCAATCTTCAGATCTCTATACACAAACATCAATTCTCATCACTCAACCCTCAATACTCAGTCCCCAATCCTCAATCTTCAATACTCAATCCTCAATCCTCAATCCTCAATCCTCAATCTTAATCTTCAATCCTCAATACTCAATCTTCAATCCTCAATCCTCAATTCTCAATCCTCAATCCTCAATCTTCAATCCTCAATACTCAATCTTCAATCCTCAATCATGAATCCTCAACCCTCAATCCTCAATCCTCAATCCTCAAACCTCAAACTTCAATCCTCAATACTCAATCTTCAATCCTCAATCCTCAATCCTCAATCCACAATCCTCATTCGTCAATCCTCAATACCCAATCCTCAATCTTCAATCCTCAATCCTCAATCCTCAATTCTCAACCCTCAGTCCTCAGTCCTCAATCCTCAATCCTCAAACCTCAAACCTCAACCGTCAGTCCTCGTCCTCAAACCTCAACACTCAATCCTCCATCCTCAATCTTCAATCATCAATACTCAATCTTCAATCTTCAATCCTCAATCCTCAGACTTGAGACATCAATACTCAACCCACAGTCCTCGTCCTCAATCCACAACCCACAATCCTCAATCCTCAATCTTCAATTCTCAATCCTCAATCCTCAATACTCAATCCTCAATCCTCAATCCTCAATCCTCAGTCCTCAAACCTCAATCCTGAATCCTCAATCGTGAATCCTCAATCTTCAGCCCTCAGTCCTCAACAATCAGTTGTCAATCCTCAATCCTCAATAGAATATCATCAACTCACAGTTTTTAACACTCAATACTCAATATGCAATCTTCAATTCTCTATCCACAAACATCAATTCTCATCACTCAACCCTCAACACTCAGTCCTCAATGTTCAATCCTCAATTCGCAATTCTCAATCTTCAATCCTCAATCCTCAACCGTCAATCGTCAATCCTCAATCCTCAATCTTCAATCATCAACATTCAATCTTCAATACTCAATCCACAATCCTCAATCCTCAATGCTCAATCCTCAATCTTCAATCCCCAATCCTCGATCCTCAATCCTCAATCCTCAATCTTCAATCCTCAATGATCAATCTTCAATCCTCAATCCTCAATCCTCAATCCTCAATCCTCAATCCTCAATCCTCAATCCTCAATCCTCAATCTTCAATCCTCAATACTGAATCTTCAATCCTCAATCCTCAATCTTAAGTCTTCAATCCTCATTCCCCAATCCTCAACAACCAAGCCTCAATCTTCAATCCCAAATCCTCAATCCTCAATTCTCAATCCTCAATCCTAAATCCTCAGACCTCAAACATCAATACTCAGCCCTCAGTCCTCGTCGTCAATCCACAACCCTCAGCCCTCATACTCAATCCTCAATCCTCAATCCTCAACCCTCAATATTCAATCCTCAATGCTCAATCCTCAATCCTCAATCCTCAATCCACAATCCACAATCCTCAATCCTCAATCCTCAAACCTCAATCCTCAACCGTCAGTCCTCGTCCTCAATCCTCAATCCTCAAACCTCAATCCTCAACCGTCAGTCCTGGTCCTCAATCCTCAACTCTCAATCCTCAATCCTCAATCTTCAATCATCAATACTCAATCTTCAATCCTCAATCCTCAAACCTCAATCCTCAATCCTCAATCCTCAACCCTCAATATTCAATCCTCAATGCTCAATCCTCAATCCTCAATCCTCAATCCTCAATCCTCAATGCCCAATCCTCAATCTTCAATCCTCAATCCTCAATCCTCAATCCTCAATTCTCAATCCTCAATCCTCATCCTCAGTCCTCAATCCTCAATCCTCAATCCTCAATCATCCACCTCAATCTTCAATACTCAATCCTCAATCCTCAATCCTCAATACTCAACCATCAATCCTCAATGCTCAATCCTCAATCCTCAATATTCAACACACAACCCTTAACCATCAATTCTCAATACCCAACGATCAATCCTCAATTATCAACACTCAATAGAATATCCTGAATTCTCATGGTTCAATACTCAATCCACATTATTCAATAATCAAATCTCAATCCACAAACCTCAATCCTCAACACTCAATCCTCAACACTCAGTCCTCTCTCTTCAATCCTCCATCCTCAATCCTCAACCCTGAAGCGTCAATCCTCAGTCCTCAATACTCAACCCTCAATCCTCAGTCCTCAAAACTCAATCCCGAATCCTCAATCCTGAATCCTCATTCTTCAGCCCTCAGTCCTCAACAGTCAATGGGCAATCCTCAATCCTCAATAGAATATCCTGAATTCACAGTTTTCAATACTCAATACCCATTCTTCAATCTTCAAATCTCAATACACAAACATCAATTCTCATCACTCAACCCTCAACACTCAGTCCTCAATCTTCAATCCTCAATCCTCAATCCTCAATCTTCAATCCTCAATACTCAAGCTTCAATCCTCAATCATCAATCCTCAATCCTAAATGATCAATCCTCAATCCTCTATCTCCAATCCTCAATACTCAATCTTCAATCCTCAATCCTCAATCCTCAATCCTCAATCTTCAATCCTCAATCCTCTTTCTCCAATCCTCAACACCCAATCCTCAATCTTCAATCCCAAATCCTCAATCCTCAATTCTCAATCCTCAATCCTCAATCCTCAGACCTCAAACATCAATACTCAACCCTCAGTCCTCGTTCTCAATCCACAACCCTCAATCCTCAATCCTCAATCCTCAATCCTCAATCATCGATCTTCAATCCTCAATACTCAATCATCAATCCTCAATCCTCAGTCCTCAACCCTCAGTCCTCATCCTCAATCCTCAATCCTCAATCCTCAACCCTCAATTCTCAACCTTCAATCCTCAATCCCAATCCTCAATCTTCAATCCTCAATCCTCAATCCTCAATCCTCAATCCTCAATCCTCAAACCTCAATAAACAATCTTCAATCCTCAATCCTCAATCCTCAATCCTCAATCCTCAATCCTCAATCCTCAACCTTCAATCATCGATACTCAATCTTCAATCCTCAATCCTCAATCCTCAATCCTCAATCCTCAATCCTCAATCTTCAATCCTCAATACTCAATCTTCAATCCTCAATCCTCAATACTCAATCCACCATTCTGAATCCTCAATACTCAATCCTCAATCCTCAATCCTCAATCTTCAATCCTCAATACTCAATCTTCAATTCTCAATCCTCAATCCTCAATCCTCAATCCTCAATCCTCAATCCTCAATTCTCAATCCTCAATCCTCAATCCTCAATCCTCAGTCCTCAATCCTCAGTCCCCAATCCTCAATTATCAACTCTCAATCCTGAACCCTCAATCCTCAATCCTCAATCTTCAATCCTCAATACTCAATCTTCAACCCTCAATCCTCAATCCTCAATCCTCAATCCTCAATCCTCAATCCTCAATCTTCAATCCTCAATACTCAATCCTCAATCCTCAATCCTCAATCCTCAATCCTCAATCCTCAATCATCAATCCTCAATCTTCAATACTCAATCCTCAATCCTCAATCCTCAATCCTCAATACTCAACCGTAAATACTCTATTCTCAATACTCAATAGAATATCCTGAATTCTCAGTATCCAATACTCAAACCTCAATCCTCAACCCTCAGCCCTCAATGCTCAATCCTCAATCCTCAATCCTCAATCCTCAATCTTCAATCTTCAATCCTCAATCTTCAACCCCAAATCCTCAATCCTCTATCTTCAATCCTCAATCCTCAATCCTCAATCTTCAGTCCTCAACACTCAACCTTCAATCCTCAATTCTCAATCCTCAATCCTCAATCCTCAGTCCTCAATCCTCACCCCTCAATCCTCAATCCTCAATCCTCAATCCTCAATCCTCAATCCTCAATCCTCAATCTTCAATCCTCAATACTCAATCTTCAATCCGCAATCCTCAATCTTAAGTCCTCAATCCTCATTCTCCAATCCTCAACAACCAATCCTCAATCTTCAATCCCAAATCCTCAATCCTCAATTCTCAATCCTCAATCCTCAATCCTCAGACCTCAAACATCAATACTCAGCCCTCAAACCTCAATCCCGAATCCTCAAACCTGAATGATCAATCTTCAGCCCTCAGTCCTCAACAATCATTTGTCAATCCTCAATCCTCAACAGAATATCCTCAATTCACTGTTTTCAATACTCAATGCTCAATCTGCAGTCTTCAAATCTCTATCCAAAAACATCAATTCTAATCCGTCAACCCTCAACACTCAGTCCTGAATGTTCAATCCTCAATTCTCAATTCTCAATCTTCAATCCTCAATTATCAACCCTCAATCCTCAATCCTCAATCCTCAATCCTCAATCTTCAATCTTCAATCCTCAATCCTCAATCTTCAACCCCAAATCCTCAATCCTCTATCTTCAATCCTCAATCCTCAATCCT